>NC_045145.1:23628711-24228711 GCF_008831285.2 Nymphaea colorata
AATGCCTAATTCTTATTTTTATTAACCCATTTATCCATGCGAAAGTAGTAACCCTCTCTTTATTGCATACTATTTACTTCTTCATAACCTCATTGACAAGTTTAACTATATATATAATATATATATAATAAATACAATCCCTATAAACATGTATATACAAGAACACATGGTTCATTGCACAAGATAGGAAAATTGAAGGGCTTTACAAACCGAGATGGGAATATATATAGAAAAAGCAATCACAGAGCCTACCTATTGTAGTTGGAAAATGGAATGATGTTCCACAACATTCATGGTGATCATGATGGCCAAAAATGATGCAACAACATATATACACGATGCTAGAGGAAGTTTTCTGTTCCAATACAAGCGGCTTCGATCAATGGAAGAGGAAGAACTCAACTGCGGTTGACATATCACCCGTTGGCAGTTCACCAAAATGGCAAAGTGTGAATAGCAAGTGCACTTGAAAATCTGGAGATGATATATGATGGGGATAGCTTTATAAGTAACTTGTATGAAGTTTTTCCTTGTGGCTAGTGTGGTGGTGGCCTGTTAATTGGATTATAAACATTGGTTCTAAAGAATAAGTGCAGATGTAGTGTGGCAGCGTGCCTACATCCACAATGATTCTCTCAATACTTATCTCATTAGTATGAGTGGCTGCTTTAAAGAGCGAAATGTTACACAACATGAATGGCCATACATTTTGAAATTGGTTTCCAGATATATAGCAGTCTCCATCTGGAAACAAATCAATATTGTTGTGGCTCTCAATGCCTTGCCTAAATTTGATAACACCGAGAATTCCACGGTGATTTCCAAGATATTTATCTTCACTTTTGCTAACAGAGGCAGCTTGCTATTGGAGGCAAACATGTTAATGGATAATCATGTACATGTACATTGAGAATTTTAAGTGTGGAGCTGCTGGGCTGGCGTGCATAGGCTGCCTTAAGGCAACTAACGTCTGGGTAAATTTCATTTAGGAATTTACATAAGGTTCATTTTCATGTGCAGTTTATTCTTGTTTTCCCTCCTCTCATTCTTATCATTATCGTCATATGTGGATTGTCGAAACAGAGGCCAGGTTTAACTACTTTTGGCTGCCTTATCTTTCAGTTTCATTAGAGAAGTGAGCTGAAAGAGGAAGTGGGAATCCTGCGTGAATAAGCAACTCAATTTGAAGAACAAATCTAACATTTTTTATGAATATAATTTGCTTCTGCATTTTCCGTAGGAATTTAATCTGGATAATCAATCTGTAGTGCCCGCTCTTTGGTAGCAGTAATTCAGTGTTAACATTCATGAAAACATGAATCCCACCATGAGAGCAAGATTCATTGACGCTCTTTCTGCCTTGAATTGGTGATGAATATTGTATCGAAGATAGTGACCTGTCTTTGTTACGTGAAATATTGATGCTATTATGGTTAGTCTCTCTTGAGATCATTTGCACTACCTCTTTTCATGAACCATAGAACTTACATATAATGTTTAGCTGAGTAAAAAACTTCGGTAGTGATGCCATGTTTTTAAAGGGCGTATGGTAAAAATATCGCTTTGGAGGTTTCAATTGCATTCGTTATATTATGTCATGTGCTTGTGACTGCTAGGCATCTTATGTGTCAAATGTACTACTAAGTTGCTAATTTGCATATTCTTTCTACTTGAGTGAACATGTAGTTATGTTTGCTCTGTTTCCTCCAGTTTATGCAGTTCATCTAGAAAAGACAAAGTAGTACCTTGAAGCCATGCATGTTTACTTCACAATTTTTAATTATGATATATATATTTTTTTCATGTCCTGGAAGTCCTTGCTCACATCACTGGTTTGTGACTGTCAATGTCCAAGTTTCACAGGTATGCCAATCTGCCTTTGTGAAATTTTTCTCTTTTTACTCATGAGATGTCAGATATGTAAATTTGTGTGTCCTCTTTTTTTTGTAGATTGTGAAGGAAAAATAAAGTTGGTAATGTGTGTAATGGCAGTGACCAGTAGTAGAGCTGCATATAGGCTGGCATGGGAAATTGCCTACACTAGCAACAAAATTTTATTTGCTTTTACATATTTTTACATAGATTTCTTATAATTATTGTCACACCCCGACCTTTTGACACTCAAACATTTTTTTTTTCTAAACATCAAACATCGAGGTGCGACTACACGACAGTTCAAAAGAGGAGCAGTCATGCCATTCAAACAATGTGGCGAACTTTCCTTTATGTAATCATTTCAGTTCATACAAAATCACATCTATGTATGACAAATGCCCCAAACTGTATAATTGATGCCTAACAAAAATAAGACATCAATAAAACCAAAATAAGATGCGCTGGCACTACAAAAGACCCAAAACCTCCCCAGTAGAAGTGAGTGAAGCCATCTGCTCAACCTGCTACCCCGGGTCCGCCAAAACCTGAAAAGGAAAACAATTGAAGGCTTAGCCTTCGCAGTATGGCAACAAGCCAGGACAATACCAAACTCTCTTAGGTAGGGCTCAAGTAAAGGAACACACATCAAGTTCATCTATCATCATGTCGTATCAGGGCACGACACGTAAAAGCCACTCAATGGCCACAATAACTAACTTTCAAATCACATGCATCTCAATTACGTACAATCAATCATATACAATACATTTTTATTAACAATGTATTAACAGTTCCTATGGTGCAAACACAGGCACGTGCACACCGCGGGTGGCCTACAGCCGAGAGACAACCCCCGTGGTGGCCGAGAACAGTATGGATCCATCTATCTGCTGCAGCGGCAGAGCACTCATCCATGGATGTGTGAATTTCAAGGAGAGACACTCAGCCTTCCCTAGGACACCCAGGTTGGGAAGGCGGGAGCCTACGCTCCAAGCACATCACACAACAGAACCCTGGGGCCTTCCACCGCCTGCGCTCCGAACACGCGAGACCAATGGCAAAAGTGGGACAACTCCCAAACACATAGCCACATCCCATTGGCCTCTCATCTCTTATTCATTCATTCTTATCATTAGATTAACACATTCACAAACTGACTGGCTAGCTTATGAGGTTGGTGCACCTCACGTGTGCACCTACACCTCCAATTGCCTCCACACGAGGTCTATACATAACAATAACAGTCATAGCTAGCCGTCGTACAGTATGGGTACGACTACCCTCCAATTCCATTACTTACATCATTGCCCACAGCAATGTGTATGCAAAAGAACAAAACATTCATATCATTCATCATATCAATCATATCTTCAAAAACTTAGCCAAACCACAGAGAGTAGTCTCGATCTGTGATTGGCTTGTAGCTGTCCTATGCAATTATCATTCTATGATGCTTTCTAAAGCACAATTGGGGTCGAGGAGACACTCGACTCGATACCCCGCCTCATCTGTCCTAAACAATTATCAATTCTAGCATGCACATGTAAATGCGTAACATTTTCAAAACAAACTTCTCATAGTCTTTCCAAAACAATTCATATGATATATCAAAACATTTACATGCATACACACATTCATTCACCAAACAGTCAATCAATTGCATCACAATCCTAGGATCCCACGACCCTAGGAACACACATTCATACATTTGCCTAGGCAGGGATTTGCCTGAAATGCTGCCATACCTATGGTGTGCTCACAATACTCTTCAAAATGCCTTGAACTTCAAATCTGGTAGCTCAAGGTCGACGGGACGTGCCCGGTGTTCCTGCAGACATAAACAAAATATAAGATTCCTACTAGATACCCAAACAATTCAAACAAACACAAAACAACATCATTGAGGCACGTGTCATCGCCTCAATAGGGTGTCGACGGGTAGTGTCAACCTACAAACTCTCCAATAGGTCACTTCCCAACTTCTTGCTGTGCCAACAGATGTCAAAACTCAATGCTTCGCCCAGTCCCTCATATAACACATTTCTCATTTGTTTTCTGCAGTCTAGGCATCAACCCCAAAGTCACACACAACTTACGTAGGCTTTTCCTTTTTAACTCCAAGATGCACCCATTCACAAAAACGTGTGCCACGAGCTCCCTAAGTTGGTTTTAAATCTTCCCCATAACAACACAATTTCTACCATGCTTCCCTATTATTTCGAAAATCGACTCATCATGCTTAAATGATCATTATAGGCATGAATCAACACTTCTTCATCATAATCCTAAACTTCCCCAAAAACAAAATCGTTAACATGCGTCCCAAATGATCAATTCTAAACTCTAACATGCTCAAACAATAATTATACATGCTGTAATAGATAATATTCAATAATCTCTGCTCAAAAAGGCCTTGCTCACCCCAATCCAAGTGTTCAAACTGCTGTGATGCCTCCAACAGCCTCATCAAGTTTCAGTCAAGTGCCACCGCCAAAAATTGCTGGCTGCCTTCGCCACAATTGCCCTCACTTCACTGGTATGAGGGAAAAAACGTCCCCAAGCTGCAACCCATTCAAACAACAAAAGCTATGATGAGAACTCACAAAAACGAGAGGAAATTAGAGGTCTGCCATGAGAAGAAAGCAGTTGGCAAGGCAAAAAGGGGCTCGACTGAAAGAGGCAAGGGTTCGGTTGAAGGTGACTCACACGGTTAAGGAGAGGGAGCCGACAGAGGGAGAAAGGGCCCGGTTAAAAGGGGGAAAGAAGGCAGTGAGGGTGAGAGCGCGTGAGAGAAGAGGGAGAGGGTAGGTGCTGACAGAGGGAAGCGGGCAGAGAAGAGAGAGCGCAAGAGAGGCGAGAGGGTGCGAAGAGGGAAAGCCAGAGAGGGGGAAAGTGGGGGAGATGGTGAGGAGGAAACAAAAAGGACGGGGAAGGGGCTCGAGCAAAGAAGGAGAGGAAAAAGGGGATCGTGCAAGCAGAGGGTGCTGACGAAGAAGGGGGAGGCTGCGTAGGAGGGAGGAGAAGAAGAAGGAAGAGGAAGGGGAAAAAGGCGAGGGAGAAGGGTAGAGGTATAGAGGGCTTACCAGAGCACCGCCGCAGTCCTTCCTCCGCCGACCCAACACCGCTGCAACAACCTTCCGCTTCCCGTCGCTCACTGTCGTGCGAACCAGCAGAAGACAAGAGAAGGAGATGTTGAGGAAGGCGAAGGAGGGGAAAGAGTTCCCTTGCGTGGGCTCCTTCACGACTTAGATCTCGGGCCCAGGTCTGGACCCACTCCAACCCAATCCTAAAACAAAAACGAGCGTTACAATTATTTACTTATTTATATATTTTGTGTCCTTTCAGAAATGAGAATTTCTATAAAAGAGCCCTACAGCCAAAAATTTCTATCTCGGCCACTGGTCCACGCCTATGGCTGTTGCTAATTTGTATGGAAGTGGCACATCTTTGAAGGTTATGGTTATGGATCTGGAGTCAGGTTCATTAAGGCCTAATCAAGTGTAGAAGCTGGATTTTGAACCACTAAAGACCAAATCCCGCTGAGCGTGGCTCTCGGTTTTGGCCGAATTCTTCGCGGACCTTGCTGCCCATTTGTTCAACCTGCAACATTATGAATATTTTCTTATATATCCAATAATGTGGGTTGGATTAAGAAGTGGTATTGTTTAGCGTTGGATCCAAATGCAACCATCCTTGTTTACCTTCGAACATGAGGACGTCTTTTGTTGGAAATATTACATGACATGCCCAGGTTCTCTTGCGCGTTTGATAACGCGGACAAGTACTGCCGAGAAGCGACCGATTGAAAAAACATCATGTGTTCACATTCCAGACTCCAAAAGCTGTCACCTGTTTTGCCCTTGTCTTCACTAGATAACAACATATCAAGTTTGGCCCGACTCAATATATAGTCTTTCTTATAAACAATATAAATTAGTACTGGCCATGCTGACCTAAGAACCGGCGGTCTATATACAATGTGTCGTGGATCGTGTGCAGCATCCTTTCCAAAGAGCGAAAGAAGCTGAAGCTAAAGAGAGAAATAAGCTATGCTTCCCACAAAAATGCATATGCTTCTCCCCGTAGAAAATTTATTCCAGATGATCTTGAACCTGCTCGTCTATCTTCCCTGGAGGCCGAGGAACATTCGTGTCGTTCCCATGGTGTTTCCAGGACTTCAAATCTAGGGATGTACAGCCCTCAATTTCGTCCCCTGCCATATTGTCCGTCGCTTGTACGTCTACCCGCCTCCTCCATGAGTCTTCCTGCTCTCTACCATTGCCCAGTCCTTCATCACAGCACGGCGGGCTGCAATCGCTGGCTTTGTTTGATTGGGGTGTGGCGTGCCCTAGGTTCGACTCTCATTGTTATTCAGTGCAGCTGGATTGTCGGGCTGGTACCAGTGTGCTTCGTAAAGGCGCTGCCTAATGCTTGGCTTGGCCTTCCTTTGGCTGCAGTCTTTTTCCTATTTGCTTCTCACTTTGTACTGGCGGACCTTTGCTCTTTACTGGGGAATAAGTGGGATCTGTCTAAATTATCTTCTGTTGGTTTCCCTATTCATCACAACTGTGGTAGTTCTAATTACAGTGGGAGTATGCACGGGTTATCTCGCGTCGCTTTGACTGGGGAAGAAGAAGCAACAGAGGTTTGATCGGTTTGGTTTCGTGCAACGATTGGAGCGGAAGGAACAAGAGGTTGTCTTCGCCATGAATGTTCCAAATGCTTCGAAACAATTTGGTCATCTCCCTGTCTCTAGCAGCTGTTTGCTTTGCGTGCTGTTTGTCGTGGTGTTTTTGTTTGAAGTATTGTCACAAAAAAACGTGTACAAGTATGAGGCAAGAAAAAAAAATAGGTATAATAAGACAAAGTTGTATATTTTAAGAATAAAATGGGGAAAAAATAAAAAATTTGTAAAAAATAAATAAATAATTCTATTAATTATATAAAAATAAAGTAATTGAGAGATTAAAAAAACATTATTCATAAATTTTCTTCATGACTAGATAAAAAACAAATTAAAATTAGATAATTAAAACTAACAGTCTGGCAAATGCATAACTAAGAAAAGATTGTTGCCTTCATGACTTTACAACACAAATGAAGGCATTATTCACTTGAAAAGTGAAAAAAAACATGTCCTAGCCTTTTTCCCAAAAAGTGAACTCATCTTCTTCATTTCTTGTATGCCTTGAAGTTCTTTGTCTTTCACTTTCACCAATATTTTCCTCTTCCTCTTCTGAAGGCAAGTTCGTTGTCTCAGTATTTAAATTTTCTTCTTCAGCAGGTCCACATGTTCAATGTAAATAGGATTTGCATTGGACTTTTTTAATTCTGGAGTCATGCTTTGCAAATGCATATTCATTCTAACGAAGACCAAATTTGTTAATCTTGATGGTGCAAGATTGTTTTTTTTTTCATGTTAGCAGCATCAAATGCACTCCAATTTCTTTCACAGGTTGATGCGCCACATGGTTGACTTAAAATTTTGATTACTACACTTTGAAGCACATGAACAGAAGAACCAAATATCTACCACCAAATCCCTAATATAATTAAAAAAGAAAACAAAAATTAAAAGAAGAAGTGCATAACCAATAATGAATGTTGATTGTATACATAGAAAAACTAGTAAAATGAGATATTTACGTGGATGTGCTCATGTTTAATCCCTTGTGAAACAACGTAGGATCTTTATTATGATATTTGACCAATTCATTAGCTATTTAGGAAAAAGTATTCTTGTCACTATGTCCAAACCCTCTAGAACTTTGTCATCGATTTTTTACCATTTTATTCCAAAATAGATGAGGATTTAAAAAGGCAACTTCAGCACGTATTGGATTGTGCAAGTTAGGATTCCATCTCCTATCAATCATTTTCCAATATAGCACATATTTTTTCTTGTTATCCTTACTTGCATTCTTCAAAGCTTCTGTCTCCGTGGGAGGATGATCCATATGAAATATTTTTTACCTTATGCACACACATTTAATTTGTCTTATCAACCACTCTACGTCAGCTGTAAGCTTCTCAACGCCCGGAAAAAAGTTTCCATAAATGAAATCAAAATAAAATAATGGAAGGTAGAACAAAATTTCCACCAACAAAGTCTCCAGTACTAATAGTTAGTAGTTTTAAGCCGAGATATTTAGTTCCTAATAGCAGCAGCCAAGAATTGGGACTTCTGAATGCCAGGTCTAAGGGGCCATGCAGAGGATCCAAATCGGGACAAGGGAGTTTCAACGGCAGCCACGTGTCCAGCTCCTCCGGATCATACACTGCAGGCGGGTCGCCACATGAAGCCAGACGCGGTTCCCAGTTTTCAGGAAAAAGGATGCAAAGTCTTTTATAGTCCGGTTTCCGGGTTTTTTTTTTTCTTTTCTAATTTTTACTTCGAGCAAATCTATATCTATATATATATATATATATATATATATATCTGTGTGTGTGTGTGTGTGTGTGCGCGCGCGCTTATCCTAGTGTAGCTTCCTTCTAGTTCTAGAGTACCACCAATAGAGAAAGTTTGTATGTATACTTTGCTTTGGGGGTTTGGACTAATTGAATCACACGATAAAACAATTCATGGAAGTCAGGTGTGGATAATGCAGAAACTTCTTCCGATGCAACGTATCTGGTGGCCGGGACGGTGAAGCATCCTCTCAGTCGCCGGACAAAGTCGATCGTGGGAGAATCGGCGAGAAATTGATTTACACTCAGAAGGTGGAGAAATGGAACCTAGGAGGAAGACCTGGAACAAATCTGAGAACAGAAAAAGAAAAAGAAAACTGTGAACACAAAGTGTTGATCTACCCATAATTACAGAAAATATAACATTTTGAATTTGTAAAGGTTCTGGTTCCAGAAACACAAAATATAAAAGAAACTGATAATCAAATTATTTCCAGTAGATATGTTATAGGGAAAAACAACTTACCAGAAAAGCATCAATACAAACACAGCATTTCTGTAGACGATGTATAAAACCAAATAGACAACACGCTGATAATTCCAGTGCCCATGAACTAGCAATAACCTTTTCAAGAATCTGAACTGCCCCATTGCAAAATCTGACGCCATAACTGCTTGGCGCCCCACCTGCCCAGATATCCCAACTCCAACATCACGCTCCTTTCTGCCTCTCCCATTCCCCAAATGGCTGATGTTGGAGTTGGGATATCTGGGCAGGAGGGGCGCCAAGCAGTTATGGCGTCAGATTTTGCAATGGGGCAGTTCAGATTCTTGAAAAGGTTATTGCTAGTTCATGGGCACTGGAATTATCAGCGTGTTGGCTATTTGGTTTTATACAATTTCTACAGAAATGCTGTGTTTGTCTTGATGTTTTTTTGGAAAGTTATTTTTCCCTATAACATATCTACTGGAAATAATTTGATTATCAGTTTCTTTTATATTTTGTGTTTCTGGAATCAGAACCTTTACAAATTCAAAGTGTTATATTTTCTGTAAGTAACCTCAGTATGCTTGGACTAGCTCCGTTAGGTATGCTAGCTTGATGAAAGCCATATCCTTGGTACTAGGGAATAGCATTTGTTAGTGACTTGCATGTTTGTAAATAAAGGTGCTCCTCAATGTCCGTCCTTACAAATGCACTCCTCAATTTGCATTCTTTTGCCTTCCCTTATTTCTGTGTCCCAATGCCTATTCTTCACGGCCATTCTTTCAGCTTTAGCATTCATGCATGTCGCATTTATGCTCAGCATGGTGGTTGACTAGAAGAAATTTACTAGCTTTTTCTTTTTGCTACACAAAAGATCGCCATGTCTGTAATAGGGGCAGCCTTTCGAGTTTTCACCTTACGGTTGAATTTCTTGTACCAATCAAACAACCTCATTGACTCCTGAAGGATCATTCTTCATTAGAAAAAGTTGTGCCACAATTTCACCGCTCCACTTGTGCCCTTTGGAAAACGTTATTACTGGGACTAGTTGAACTTATAGTTACTTCATTGCCGATTTTGGAGACGGACGACGTCGTGGGCGCGAAGGCGATGGTGGGGTGAAGCAATGAAATAGTTGGATTTTGTGATTAAAAATCACAAAATTTTTTAGTTTCTTGTTCTTGAGGTTGGTGGGTGTAATTATTTAAGATTATGTTATATTAATTATGGGTAGTTGATCATCACTTTGTGTGCACAGTTTTTTCTTTTTCTTTTTCTGTTCTCAAAATTGTTCCAGGTCTTCCTCCTAGGTCCCATTTCTCCGCTTTCTAAGAGTGAATCATTTTCTCGCCGATTCTCCCGCGATCGACTTTGTCTGGAGACTGAGAGGATGCTTCACCGTCCCGGGCACCAGATACGTTGCATCGGAAGAAGTTTCTGCATTATCCACACCTCACTTCCATGAATTGTTTTATCGTGTGATTCAATTAGTCTTAAGGTCGTCTTAAGAAACGAGTCAATTTTTTACTCGGCCTAAAGTAAACTTCTGCTACAGCTAAACCCCAAATATGTGGTAGGGGCGGAGATTTCTTATAGAATCCAAAAATAAAATTTATTTTTTTGAGCCTTCCTTTCTTTCTCTCTAAAAAATATAAAAAGCCAAAAACCAAATACTTGGGGGATTGTGAAACGTCGGGTGATTAGGATAAGCGTATATATATATATCCCCAAAACCGCTCCCCTGGGGCGCCTATGAGGCTCCGCGGGACCCGCAAAAGCGGTTTAATTGGGAGTAAAAATTATAAAAGAAGAAAAAAAGAAAACACCGGAAACCTGCATGGCCCCCTACACCTGGCATTCGGAAGTCCCAATTCGTCGCTGCTGCCTGATTCAGCAGCGATTTGAATCGGTTCACCAGTGATTCCATAAACTGATCCGATTTGAATCCTCCGATTCAGGCGGATTCATTTTTTATACTATCCACATAGATGATTTTAATGCTATGATAAGCCCAAATGATAAAACATATAGGTGTCCCAACCCTTCTTCACGTGCAGACTTTACACATGACTGTTGCCTAGGGTAGAAGACTGGTTAGACAAGTAAATAGAGCTCGTATGTTGTTTTTAAATATAGGGTACTTATTTAGAAAAATCTAAATTCGAATTCACGGATCTCCTTAGTTATTTACTTCACATCTACTCCAGATCTGATGGAATGTCATATGAATCCGATCTGATTTCATAACCAGTTAGACATTTTTTTCATCCCTAATTTTTTAAAATAATTTGATCAATTTCTTTTTTTGGCCTCTGATCATTAGGAAAAATTCAATCAGATACACCCAATAACGTGAAAGAAAGCCCTCTCCCTCTATCCTTTTTCAAATCCAACAATTTATAGTAATATCGGGCCCCACACAAACACAGAAGTGCAGTCAATGTAGTAGGGTTCCAAGGGCACCAAAAGCGATGGATGAAGAGGTGCCTATAAGCAACTTTCGCATCACAACCTCCAGCTATGATCCTTATCTTCTGTCGCCGTGCAGAAACCGACCGGTTTCCACCATTTGCCGTGTTCCACCCTCTCGTTTGACTTATTGAAAATATGAAATTGAAAAGAAGTTTTTAGAAACTTATTTCAAGAATTAAAGAAATGAAAACAAAATGCAGATTTACAAGAAATAAATTTAAATCAAATGCTAGATAATTCTATTATTTTTTGGATTCATACTCAATTGAGAGACAAGGAAAAAGGGCGAGCAGGAGAGGGGCAAGAACCGGCTCACTTGGTTTTTTACAATGGACTTGGTTACTATATGCCTCCTAACCTAATTGGTTGCACTACCTGTGCAAAGAGAGAGAGATTTGAAGAATGGACATGGAGCTTTTCTTTATAATATTAGTTCATGACTTTTATGTTTGTGTTTCTATTAACCGTTAATTTAGAAAAAATAGAAGGCTGAAGTGGTTTCTTATAAGTTTGCCACTTAAAGGCACATACCAATTTCTATATCTAGGCATATGTGAAGTGTTACATTTTCACTTAAAAAAATGAGATGGACCATTTCCAATATGGCTACGAGACCTATATCACTACTAAGTGAATATCCATTTTTTATATTAATATACATCCAGCCATACTTCCTTTGTTACCTTTCCTATCTAAGTACCTATTTGGAACCAATAGATCAGTAAAAACATGAAATTTTGAACACTTATACTTGCTTTTGTTACTTTTGTGTTTGAAATAGCGGTCATACTGAAAAGTGAAAACACAAAAATAGTGAGGAGCAATGCATGACAATACAAACAAGGAGAGTTGTACAATGAGTTGTGGAACTCATACATGTGGCTTTGAACATTAAGAATGTATAGTACTAAGGTTGAAGAACATGGCCTTGGATGGCCAGCATTGTGAACCAATGAGCGTTTTATAGTACATAATATATGATACTTTTAGGAGAGAATCATTAATGGTAGGTGACCAAATATGTGGGGGGAAATATGAAAATAAATCTTTTTTTTATTTTTTTGAAACAGAGAAAAATTGTAAACTTTGGATTGTATGATCTTCCCTTATTATGACAATCGATATTGTCCATTTTTTAATTTGTTTTTCCAATCGTTCATGATTAATGTCCATGAGTGTCAAATTTGATTATCTGTGTTGCCAAAATAACTCAATAGTACTTATCCAAAATAACTCAATAGTACTTATCCTGGCAGAATAATTACACATTGGTGCCACTCAAAAGGAAAACAAAATTTAAAATATTAACGCGCCTTAGTCAATATTTTTTGGCTCCGTCTTCCAGTGGCCCTACTTTTATTGCCAAAAGAATTGAACTCACTAAACATCTAACGGCCGAAAAGAGGACATTATATATATATATATATATATATATATATATATATATATATATATATATGTATGTATTGAGGAGAAGGAAAACAAGTTCTGTCAGAAATTAGTGGGTAAATGCTGAAATTGTGCCAGTTGTAGAGTCCCATATAGACGGGTATTATCATAAACCCATACCAGCGTCCTCACAAAAAGTTTTTATTTGATATTAGTATTCTAAAAAATTGCTCATTTATATATAATGACGCCCCTTAAGATCCGATGTTTCTTAATTAGTGTCAAAAGCGGAGCCAGTGTATATTGTGACTGGTCTTATCACTGAAGTTGGTAGAAGAATAAAACACAAGAATCAGAAACAGAGAAAATGTAAACATACAAAGGCTTTTGAGGATTTTCAATTGGACTTATGGGGTTTTGACAAAAAATCCTGAAAGATTTGTTGAGAAAATAGGGAACCTCAAGAAAGTTCCAGTCCAGGCATCAAATACTTAGTTGGGTCAGGCTGGAAGTAATTGACCCATCTTCAACTAACCCATCTTCTAGAACCTCGGAATTTATTTAATGTTGAAAGGAATGTGTATGTTTTTGGAAGTTATATAATCAGTTGAATCAACTTATTCATCTATGGTCACAAAGTTCACATTGATGCCGTTGAAATAATAATAAAAATAACATTTTACAAGATTGTGCTTGATTTTTCCAGGGACACAACCAACCGAAAAAATTCGGTCATGTTTGACTTAACAGTAAGTCCAATGAATTTTGTCCCCCAAAACTTAGGTGCAAGTTACGCATCTTTTCTGAATTTTTAAAAGAAAAAAGAAAACAAAGTGTAATTGAATTGGATCTGTCCTGGTTATTTGGGTGGTCTGGACCTGGGTTTGTGTTTTCTTGAAGCATTGCACAGGGTTCGGGTCCGAAATCTACTAAACTAGATAGTATTAAATAATTTGGCATAATTAATGTGAAATTAAAACAAAATTTCTGTTTTTGTTTACCTTGAAAATTCGGTGGTCTAGTTAATTACAATTTGAGTTTAGAATGGCTGTGTTGGGTAATGTTTTCTTGTTGCTTTAAGTCTCTGGTCTCTGCTGGCCTTCTCCTCCACTCCCTGGCGGATGAATCGGACCATTTTCTGGATCTGCTTTGAGACATCTGTGTCATTCATCTTCACTTGTTGATGAAATCAACGCTCGCGATGGCCTCAGATCAGGATTTCCTTCTCCTTCTGCCCAGAACCGAGAGGGAGACAGGGCAAGAGAGAGAGAGATAAAGAAAGCGTGTGATACTGCCGCCGGATTTCTAGCCTGCATCGTTCATGTACCGGTTAAGGCTGGGCCCGGCGGCAGCCCGGTCGGCCCGACTACCTCCCCGGCTCCCTTCCCCCCTTCCCATCTCCCTCCCCCTTCCCCCCTTCCCGTCTCCCTCCCCGTTCCCCTTCCCCCCTTCTCGTCTCCCTCTGGCCTCCCCGTTCCCCTTCCCTCCTTCCCGTCTCCTTCCCCCCTTCCCGTCTCCCTCCCCCTTCTCCCTTCCCATCTCCCTCCCGGATTTGCACGACAAGGCGCAGAAGGAAGAGATTTGTCATGAAGGAGTTTCAACATGGACTGCAGGCGGGGTATTAAGGTTAGGGTTTCCAGCAAGAGATTTGCCATTGCTTCAGAGGAGACACAGGAAGGCGGCGACGATGATGATGAATTTTCCCCCCTTTTTTCCCTCTTTTTCCAAGCCTTTTTCAAGGTTCCCTGCAAAAACGGACCAAACTTGTATACCCATCGTCATTTGCAGTTGATGAAGGAGGTGTCGGTGTTTTCCTTGGGGTCGGTTCTCCCATGAGCCGCCGTGACCGTGTTGATGTTTCCGCTGGGGAGTCTAGTAGTTCTGGAAGACAGCCGCGGTGTTGCCGAAGATGAAGTCAACGGTGCCGTTTCGGATGCCATGCCATCGATTGACCTGAGGTCCGAGCCACTGAGGAGAGGTTCGAAGAGCGTATCTGTCCTGCTTCAGCTTCTGAAGTTGGTTGGTCTCCTGCAGCTTCGCCGCATGCTTCATGTAGTCGCTCCCTGCCAGTACGTACGCCATGAGCGCCGCCGCCTCTATCTGACCAGGGTGGTGCTTCAGCCGGTGCGTCAGCGAGTCGGCGAACTCCGGCTTCCCCTGCATCACCTCGTAGAACATGGCGTTCAGCAGCTCCGGCAGCACCGCCAGCACCGCTTCCACGTTCGCGTCGTAGCACACCAGGCACACCATTGCCGCCCCGACAGTCGTGCCGCAGACAATGGCCAGCCCTTCCTTGGGCTGCAGCTCGAACGGCCTCTCCACCCCAACCCACCTCAGCGCCTCGGTCCCAGATATCTCCTCTCCCATCGCCGTCTGAACTTTCGAGTTGGGCCACCGTGTCACCACGCCGGCCAGGTAGGACAGCGGCACGAGGTCGCCGGACGCTGTGACAATCGCGACGAAGCCGGTCAAGGCTGGGCCTAATTTTTAGTGGCCAGGCCTGGTACCCGACCCGGCCCGGCCCGGCAATATTATCGAGCCGGGCCGGCCCGGCCCTGCCCGATACCCACCCCTAGTACCGGTGTTCCTTTTACAGGTCTCTCTACTTAATCCACCCCAAGAGAAACCGAACAAATTTTTTCAAATTACAATTTTGCCACTGAATGTTAAGCATGGGCACCAGGCCGGGCCACCGCCGGGTACCCGGTACTTGGCCCGACTCGGGCCTGGGCCCGGGCCTTGGAAAAATAGTTATCGGGCTGAGCTTACCAGGCCGGGCCCGGCCCGGTACCTTAACGGGTCGGGCTTGGGCTTGAGATTGTAACCGTCTGGGACCGAAAAGCCCGTCGGTAACTAAAAAAATATATAATTTTTTTTTTCAAAAAAAGTATTTTAGTACCATAGGTTAGGGTTTGTAAATTAATTTCATTCTCCCTCGTCCTTCTCCTCTTGTCCTCTGACATCCGTGGCTGCAAGATTGAGATCTCCAATTGTCCTCTGACATCCGTGGCTGCAAGATTGCAATTCTTGCTCTTCTCTTAAGATGTTTTTTTACCAGCTTAGATGAATCTCTGTCTTTCATGGCCGCCTTCATCAGTTCCCAAATGCTCGGCTTCCTTCTTGCTCTCCTCTTAAAGGGTTTGTCTAGTTCTCGTTCTCCCTCTCTTTCGCTCTCTATACCTCCGTTCTAACTCTGTTGATACTGTGGATTGAAGAAGGTGGATGTGCAGAAGCAGTGGAGCGACGGTGCAGAGTTCAAGGGCATCAAGTATTCCGACGTCCCAATGAACCCCTCCGTCGATTTTCTCCTTCGCCATCGACTATACCTCAACCCCTTCCTCAAACAACCAGTACCTCCCCATCGACGGCTGTTTCACCGCCTTGTGGGATACCATCAACCTGTCCCCCTCCGCCGTCCTCCCTGCCAAATCCCTCTACCCCAATGCCAAATTCGTTCTCAGCCTCGGCAGTGACCCGTCGGCTCCCAGCCCGTCAATGCCGACTCCCATGTCGACGACATGGTTGACTCCCTTTCCTCTAAAAAAGCCTGGCCCATTACTAATTGGGCTGGGCCGGGCCTCGGGAATAATATCAAGCCCGAGGCCCGATATACTATCGGCCCGGCCAGGCCTGACTATTAACGGGCCGGGCCTCGGGCCGGCCCGATATAGTTACCGGGCTAAAATTTTGGCATTGTTAACGGGCCGGGCAGGCCCGGCCCGGCCCGATGCCCAGCCTTACTGAAAGTCCTCAACCGAGAAGACGGGTTCATGTGAAAACATCGGTTCTTCTTAGAGCACGTGTCCATCACGTGTCCATTGCCCGCATCTTGCCAGACACGTACTTGCGGTGGAAATTTTTGTCGGATACTTACAGCGAAGCCACCTTAGGTGTGTTGGGTAAGTCTGTTCCAAATCTTGAACAAATTTCATTGTTTCTCCTTTTGTGTCTTTTACATTGAAAAAGAAAAAAAAGATTGACAGTTCTAACATCAAAGTATGAGCTCGGTTATAGAGACCACAGACTTATAAGTTGCGAGATTATTAGAGGCTGGTTGGCTTAGGGTTTGGTGAAGGAAGTGAATGGGAGTGGGTATGTGACAGCTACGTGTATGAATGAGGCTGGTTTCAAAGCTTTTCACCACTTGCCAATTAAAGAAGGGTTGGGTGAGTGGAAGCCACCCGAAGTCTTCTAGTCTGCTTGTTATAGAACTGCTTCGCCTACCAAGAACTGCTTTGGGAACGATATGTCTGTTAATTGGAATGTTACATTATCACATTTTGCATTTTAAAGGAATAGCAGGCTCTAACCGCACATGGTAGGCATACAATAAAACCTGTGAGGCTGGTTAAATAAACCCAGCATTACACGATTTAGGGACTGATCTTCCGATTACCCTTGCTTGAGCCTCAAGAAGCAAACCCGGTTAATCTCTTTGCTTCAGTTTCTCTTTTTTTTTATTTTGTTTCCTCTCTTTAGTTGAGGCTGCTACCTGCCGTTCGTGCACACACCTTGGAGACTCCGCTGGTGATTTTGCTGACGAGACAGACAAGGTTGCAGGCGTCTTCCGGCTGCAAGAACTCCAACATTAGTATCAGAATAAGGTTGTTGAATCTGAAAAAAAAAAAATCCAAAGCAGTAAACCTACAATTCAATTTGGCTTTAGTTATGCCTGTATTGATCTTTCTATGTGCACATATGGTGCTTCAAATAGGGTCCGATTGAGGAAGAGGAATATACACATGATCCTTATTACAAGTGCCTCTGTCATTGCCTTTGAGCGATACATGTACATGCTGTCTAGGCATTATTCACAATAATAGACTGTCCAGATCATGCCAAAGTGTATAAACATATTACACTCTGTTTTTCAATATTCTAGCATGCTAAAAATCTCAGAGCATCAATTATACATTTATGTATAATCTCTCTGCGTGTACATCACGGTTCCGCATTAATAATGAAAAAAAGGGGAACCGAGAAATTTGTTTTAAGATGGCATGTTATTATATACATCACAAATAGCAAAATCCATATGCTTCTATTCTGGTACTGCACATATAAATTTTCTGTCGTGTCCGTATAGTAAAACAGAAAGGTAGAACAAGGTTGTGCCCCTTATTTTTCATATATGAGGACCTTTCTGCTTCATAGCCTAAAAGATATTTTTTGTGCATATGCTTGATAGAAAAATCTTTATGCTTCCATCTTGAGGACTGTGCATGTGAACTCTAAAAAAAAAAAAATCATTCAACTAAGTATTAGCCTGTTTCTATTCATTGTTTGCATGTTGCATGATTAACTATAGAAATTGTTTAGATGAATCCTACATTACTAGTTCTGTGACTTATTATGACAGAGGAAATGCAGCATGCTTAGTGGATTCGATGAAAGACTATATATATGAAAAAAAGGGGATGCAAGATCACCAAATAAACTATGGAATAACAATGAGAGGGAAACATATATATGTGCTTCCAAGAACCTCTAGGAAAAGCCTCTGCACTGTTTGGACATTGGAACATATTCCCATCTGATGATGGGAAGAAATAAAAGGAGGATTAAAAAAAAAAACATGAAAGTCGGAATGAGTGTGTTGGACATAGCACAATGTTGAGGCAGTCACTTTGGTTATCGATGGCTGTTTGCAGAAATTAATATACTATAAAGAATTATGTGAAACGTTTGTTTTCTGTTGTGATACTTGTTTAATCTCTGATTTATTCTAACCTATTTGTTGTGATATCTAATGCCATGCCGTAAGATGTTCTTCCACAAGTGCGGTGGGTTTTTGAGTCTCTATTTACAGGAAAGAGCCACAAGGAAGGACAAATAGAAAAAAGAAAAAGAAAAAGGGCTGGACAGGCAAGAGCCCATGCTACTTTCTGTCTAGCGCTATTCTTGCCGCTACTATAGTAAAAGGGGAAGAAAGTAAATCCAAGGGGATAGGGAGTACTACGGATCTTCCAGCAATAGACACCAGAGCATACTCTGTTTGATACCAAAAAAAAAACAGAATTAAAAAAAAGAAGGAAAGAGTGTAAGGGAGTTTAAATCGACGGCTTGGAAAACCACCGCTGCCAATTTTTCCTGTCTTGACCAGAGAGCTCTTTAATGTTGTCTGCTGCTTGAGCAACTGAACACCATGGCTATTTATTCTACCGGGTGTGGCTGGAGAAGGTGTCAACAGAAACACCAAGAAGGCTCTCAATGTGAATTACTTGAGAGATGAAAAGTCATATCTCTTGAGAGATGAAAAGTCATATCTCTTGAGAGATGAAAAGTCATGTATGTTGGAAGATGAAAAGTCATGTCTCCTAGTAGATGAAAAGACATGTCTCTTGAGAGATGAAAAGTCATGTCTCTTGAGGGATGAAAAGTCATGTATGTTTAAAGATGAAAAGTCATGTCTTTTGAGAACTAGAGACCCCTTATGTAACTCCTCTATATAAATGAGTCTCTCCACCAAAGGAAGGCAAGCAATAAATGATAGAACAATGGAGGTAAGCCCATTGGCTGAACCACTTTAAAATTTCATGTCCCTTTAATTATTTCTTCATTTTGATTGTTAACATGATATCAGAGCCACTGGTCCTTGTTAGTGTTGCTGCTAGATCCTAAGAATTACATCTTGTGTTGTCGCTTTTCATTCTCATGGCAAATCAAGAAGCATCATCAAATATGGGAGTCAACTCTGATACGGGTGTGAATTTTCTTGCTTCTCCTCTTCTGTACCCAAGCAGTTTACAGCATTTCCTCACCATCAAGTTAAATGCTGAAAATTATCTTATTTGGGAAGTAAACCTGCTCCGTCAATGTTTAGATGTGAAACAACTGAAATTAGTTTAGAATATATTGAATAACTGAGAAAAGATCAGTTACTTTTGAGTTGGATTAAGTCCTCTCTATCTGGAGCAATACATACCCAAATTATTGGTTTAAAAACCTCTCTAGAGGTTTGGAGTGCTCTTAGGCAGTCATATGCTGCTCAATCTAGGGCTCGAATAATGCAGTTCAAATCACAGTTTCAAGATTTGAAAAAGAGGTCTAGTTCTATGGATGTTTATATAAACAAAGCAAAAGCTATTGGTCATCAATTAGCCATTGCATCTAAACCCATTGATGAAGATGATCTTGTTCTTCAAATTCTTAGAGGATTGCTAAGTGAATATCTTGCTTTTAAAGTCAACATGGGAACTCGAAAGGACTCTGTCTCTTTGAATGAACTTCATGAACTTCTTCTCATACAAGAAGTCAACTTAAAAGAATATGATTCTCAAACTTTTGAATCTATTATGCCGGCTGCGAATATTGCCTCAAAACAAGTTTACAATAAGCAAACCAACTACAGAGGTCATGGTCGAAACAACTACCAATCTAGAGGAGGAGTTCGAAAAGGTGAGCAATACCAAAATGATCCTCTTGTGTGCCAAATATGTGGAAAAGTTGGTCATATTATAAACTTTTGTTGGTCATATACTAACTTGCTTAAAGAAAAAGACAATGTCTCATCAAGCATATCATGCAGTTTCTTCTAGCACTCTGAATCAAGACAGTGGAGATGACAATTGGTATTCTGACTCTGGTGCGACTCATCACATCACCAATGATATCAATAACTTGTCTATTCATGCTAAATACAAAGGTGAAGATGCAGTAAAAATCGGAGATGGATCAGGTTTGAGAATTTTTCATATTGGTTCTTCAACGACATCTCAAAATTTAGTTTTAAATGATCTCCTTCATGTGCCCAAAATAACAAGAAACTTATTATCTGTAAACGTTTTTATAAGGATAATGGAGTCTATTCTGAGTTTCATCCTAATATGTGGTATGTTAAGCGGCAGGGAAGGAGAAAAATTCTTCATCAAGGAACAAGCAGTGATGGACTACATAATATAGACCTTAGTAGCAGAAAAAAGGAAGCACAACTTGGAGAAAGACATATTATTGGGAAGTGGCACAAAAGACTTGGTCACCCTTCATTTTCCATTGTTAAAATGGTTTTGAACAAGTGTGATTTGTCTTATTATGATGATTGTTTGAATTATTTGTGTGAATCTTGTCAAAAAGCTAAGAGTCATAAACTTCCATTTAATGTTATTTCAAATAATGTGAAACGCCCGCTTGAACTCATTTATTCTGATGTATAGGGTCGAGTCCCAATGGAGAGTGTGAATGGTTTTAAGTACTATGTGATTTTTATAGATGCATTTTGATCAGACGTCAGTCATGTTTTCAAAGCTTTCAAGGCACTTTCTGAAAATCTCACTGGGCACAAGATAAAATATTTTCACTCAGATTGGGGAGGAGAATTTCAAGGGCTTCAATCATATCTTGTCGATAATGGGATTGGACATAGAATATCATGTCCTCATACCCCTGAACAAAATGGAGCAGCTGAAAGGAGACATAAACATATTGTTGAAACATGTTTATCTCTAATGGCAGAAGGTAGTATTCCCAATAACTTTTGGTCATATGCTTTTTGTACTGCTGTATATTTGATTAACTGAATGCCAACCAAGATTCTTGTTTTTTCTTTTCCTTTGAAAAAATTGTTCAAAGAGAAACCTGATTATGGCTTCCTCAAAATATTTGGATGTGAATGCTTTCCTTGTTTAAGAGCTTATCAGAAAAATAAATTAGATTACCGTTCTGAAAGATGTGTTTTATTGGGTTATGCTCCTCAACAAAAAGGATATTATTGTTTGGGTGTACGAACCGGTAAAATCTATATTTCAAGACATGTCCAATTTAATGAGAAAAAATTTCTTTTTATTGATATTCAAGAAACTAGAACTCAAGATCTAGAAAGTCAAAACTAAGCTATTATTTTAACATCTCCTCATGAATATCAGTTCTCAAACCCTACAATACCATCATCTAGTACCTCCACAACATCAGATGAACCCTTACTTGAGTATGAAACAAATAGTGAATCTCAACTTGAAACTCTTGGAAATGATCAGCCAACTCAATACAATGAAAATGAACCAAATCAAGAACGAGTCCATCCTATGACTACTAGATCTCAAGTGGGAATTTTCAAACCTAATTCTAAATACAATGAGTTTCATACATTATTTTCTAGCAAACACTCTCTTCCAAGAGCTCTTGTCTCCACTCTTCTTGAAGACAAAGAACCCTCAAGTTTCAAGGAAGCATATGAAGATGAAAATTGGAGGAAGACCATGCAAGAAGAATATGATGCTCTTATTCGAAACAATACTTGGAAACTTGTTCCAAAGAAAGAAGCCAAACATTTTGTATGATGTAAATGGGTGTTCAAAATCAAGCGAAAGACGGATGTATCATTGGAAAGATACAAGGCTAGACTCGTCGAAAAGGGGTATAGTAAAAAAGAAAGAATTGACTGTACTGAAACCTTCAGCTCTGTTGTGAAGCCTACTACAATTCGGACAGTATTGACTATTTCTATTAGTCACAAATAAAAAATACATCAGCTGGATATTTAAAATGCGTTCCTATATGTATCTATTTCAGAAGAAGTTTATATGGTATAACCACCCGGATTTCAAAAGGATTCTTTCCCAAATCATGTATGCAAGCTTGAACGTGCCTTATATGGTTTAAAACAGGCTCCTAGGACATAGTTTGCCCGTCTTAGTCTATTCCTCCAAAATCTTGGTTTTAAAGGGGCTCAAACAGATTCATCTCTTTTTTATTTTGAGAAGAAGAGAAAAACTTCTATATGTTTTGGTATACATGGATGACATGATCATAAGAGGAAGCTCACCTGAACATATTCATAAAATTATTTGTCAATTCAAAAGTGAGTTTGCCATTAAAGATCTGGGTGAGCTTTATTTCTTTTTGGGCATAGAAGCAAAAAGAATTGACAATAAGCTAATATTGTCTCAAATGAAGTACATATTCGAGCTTCTCAAAAGAACAAATATGCTTGGAGCTAAGGGAATTTCAACTCCCATGGCATGCTCCCCTACTTTATCTGCTCTAACTAGATCAAATTTTTATGATCCAACTCTTTATTGCAACATTGTTGGCGCTCTTCAATACTCTACTATGACTCGTTCAAACATCTCTTATGCTGTCAACAAGGTTTCTTAATACATGCATCATCCTACTGATGCCCATTGAGATGCCGTAAAGAGAATCCTAAGTTATTTGAAACATACTATTGATTATGGTCTTGTTATTAGACCTAGTTCAGTTCTAAATATTAATGCTTACTGTGATGTAGATTGGGTAGGATGTCTTGATGATAGACGACCTACAGGTGGATATGCAGGGTTTATTGGATCCAATCTAGTTTCATGGAGTGCTAAAAAGCAGTCAGCTGTCTCTCGCTCTAGCACTTAGGCTGAGTATCGATCTATTGCCAATACTACTGCTGAAATCATGTGGTTACAATTTTTATTAAAAGAACTTTGTGCTGATCAATCATAACCTCTCATATTATGGTGCGACAACATGGGCGTAGCTTATCATGCAGCTCATCCTACGTATCATAGCCACAGCAAAAACATAGAGATTGACCTTCATTTTGTTCGAGAAAAATTGGTACATCTCTTCCAAAGATTAGGTTGCTGATACTTTTACTAAGCCACTTAGTAAGCAGCACCATTATCAAATAATTAACAAGCTCAATCTCATTGTTGGAGCATTGAGCTTGCAAGCTGATGTTAACAGAGATACCAAGAAGGCTCTCAATGTGAATTACTTGGGAGATGAAAAGTCATGTCTGTTGGAAGATGAAAACTCATGTCTTCTAGCAAATGAAAAGACATGTCTTTTGAGGGATGAAAAGTCATGTCTTGAGGGATGAAAAGTCATATATGTTGAAAGATGAAAAGTTATCTCTCTTGGGAACTAGAGACCCCTTATGTAGCTCCTCTATATAAATGAGCCTATCCACCAAAGGAAGACAAACAAGAAATTATAGAGCAGTGGACTTAGGCCCATTAGCTGAACCACTTTAAAAATTCATGTCCCTTTAATTATTTCTTCAATTTGATTTTTAACAGAAGGTACCATTGTTTTTTTGCTTCTGACGTTGCCGTAGAATCCGCCACTACCTCTTTTATGGCAGACTCACAATAACCCTCGGTCGCTGCTGACAGTGCTGTCGAACCTTCACATCTAGCCAGCTCTCTGTGCCGCGAAGCCCTGTATCACTGTTACCTTTCAGGCGGACCCGCGACTACTCGACTGTTGCTCCCTCCGCCCCGCTGCATCCATTCTTTCAAGTCCCCGACACTCGCTGGAAGGGGGTCCAAATAGAAAGTTTTAAATTTTTTTATATATATTAAACTAAAATGTTTTAAACTTACACAACAAAGCCCATGTCAACCTACCCGCTTCCCACCGCCCCTTCTCACCGGATAGCAGGTCATCGGTTCTCGCCGGACGCAACTCTGTTCATCTTCCCTGCGGTGACCATTCGATAGAAGGAAGAGAGGAAAGATGGTGAAAAATGAGAAAAGACTCGCAAAGATGCACATCGTGAGCCCTGGAACCTCCTTATTTCCTCTGTGTGAATTTAAACCCTTGTGGAAAACTAAAGAAGAGGAAGTGTGTTGTTCGTCTGTTTCTTTCCAATGTCTTGCTGCTTTTGAGAACCGAGACATCAGATTTTCATCTGGTGATTTGTTGACGCTCACCGGTCGCCGGTTGCCGTAAACAACCATTGCTACAGAAAGGAAACCATAGCAGAGAAAGAAGAGAAAAGTCGAGATGAGAGGAGAGAGAAAGCGATGAATAAAAAAAGAAAAAAGATCAAGAAAAGAGGTATTTATCCCACAACTTTAAAAATCATATTGACACCCCAACAATTTTTATAGTCTTCGTGAACATGGTTAAAGTTTTATAAGTTTTAACTCAGGACACTTTACTTATAGAAAATCGTTAAAAGTGGTTAAAAAATAGCACGGCATTTCGAAAAAGTTGTTTCCAACTAAATTCAAGTACATGGCTCCCTGTTAGAAATCGATTCGACGTGCATGTTTTGAAAGTACGTAAACAGGCTTATAGAGAATGTTTCAGCCTCAATCTTTAGTTGGGTGAAAACCACATATAGAGATTGTACATAAGGGGGATCAATGCTAGAAAATACTGGTGGTATAAACTTTGTATTTCTGTTTGTGGCGCTAACTAAAATCATATCTAGATCTGGATATTATGTTAAATCATGGTCTTATCGTATTTGAACTTGGATCATTTTTCTTGTTTAAATACATATTGATACTATAGTGGATATCATTGTGTTTGGATCTAGATTAGTATGACCTGGATCCATATTAGTATGACCTGAATCCATATAACTAGTTGGAATTTCGCTTTGGATCTAATCGTTACTTAAGATAAGCTATTGAATTTGGATCTCATTGTAAACATTATACCCTTTTGGAGCATGATCTGATTTAATTTGTTAGACCTTTTGTTTAAGATCTATATCCTGCTTATATTGGATCTGAATATATTGTCATTGATTTTTGGATCTAATGATTTTATCAGATTCTAAAAATTGTGTTGTACATATTTAATGTAAGTACAACTCGAGTGCTAAAGGATGAATTCCTTTTGTTCCTTATGAAGGAATATTATCAGAACAAAGACTAAAGAAGACTATATTATGTTCATCATAGTTTTAAAGGACTAGTTAAGGATGAAAGGAACTATTATATTATTGTATGTGGGTTATGCTAGGAGGTGTAACGCAACAATCCTAGACAATGGGTGATTCAACCTATGATAGGCTTGGCACATGAAAGATTCGTATCTATAAATTCATTTGGATATTGGTTAAAATCCATATCTTGTTTGTATTAGACCCAATGTATGTTATCAAGTTTGCTTGGATCTAGTAATATTGTGATATCTGTTATCTTTCTGGATCCAAATCATTCTGCATGGCTATTGACTAGGTTTTCTTTTGCTCTTTTTTGAGAATGAATTTGTTTTTAGCACTTGCTCAAGAGGTGTACTACAACACTCTTGATCTGAAATCCATATTAGTACGAATGCTTTTATTCAAAGACTTGTAGCACTAAAGTGCTAGCGGATGAAAAATTTTATTTGCTCATAAAAGTGATGGATTAGTATGGATCTAGATCACATCATCTCAAAGGTAAAGGAAATTTTTGTTTCACCTTTTTTAAGAATTGGGGCTTTTATTTGGATCCAAACATGGTTGTTGAATCATATTGTATAATATTTCAATATGGATCATTAGTGTTTAATCCACATGAGTCGTATTGCGGATATTTTTTGTTTGGATCAATGTTAATGTCATATGAATCTTTATATTTGTGTAGCGTTGAGGATTTGATCTATTTATTGGTTAAGATCTACCATACATACAACTTTGATTCAGATTTAAATTTATTTGGATATATGATTAAACCCATATCTTGTTTGTATTAGATCCAAACATATCATGTTATTTGTTTACTTGTGGATCAAATTATGCTAGTATGCTACTAAGCAAAATTTTTCTTGGGGAATGAATTTGATTTCATTATTTGGTCATGCGGTGGAAGGTAAAGCTCTTGAATACAATGAGATCCCTACTAACTAGATTCATGTCAATATCTTTGGAGATCTATAATGCATGTCAAAATGCAAATCTAATCTAGAAGTTGAAGAATATGTTTGCAAATGCATATGTATTAGGTACCCAAAGATCCTTCTATAAGAGTATGCTTGAAAATGCATATGCATTTGGCACCCAAACATCCATAAGAAGGGTTTGTGATGTTTTCTTGCATGAGATGAAATTATTCCAAGAGTACAAATATAATGATCCTAATAATGATCAAATTTCATTTATTTGATATTCTAATAAGCGGTCAGGCTAAAGCTTATTAGTGAATTCAATGATTATCTAGTAGATCAATTTATTGACTAGTTAAGGAAATGACCAATTGAGTCCAATTCCTCTATTCTTCAGACATTGATAATTTTCACAAAAGTTTAAAGCTCATTAGCTATATTTGAATTGCTCTTGCATACATTTGTTGGTGGAGCTAGGTATTGACCTTGATGAAATAAATAGAAAGACTATCATGGCAGTAAACAATAAAGTTACTTGTTACAACCTGGATATTAACAGTTAGTTATGAAAACTACGTAGTGAGTTAACTATTGATAAAGAAAGGACAAGATGAAAAATCGTTGTACAATTTAAAATAGTAATTGAGATCATTAGTTTACATAAAGTCAAAATAAAGATTGAGAATGTTGCCAATTCCATTAGATGATGATGTAAATGTTTGAAAAGTGGGAGCCTAATTGAATATTTCAGTTATATGATTACACCATTGTAACTGTTAAGCGAGTTACTTTGTGTAAGAATGATGCCTTGTTGAATGACAAAAAGGGGTAAATAGACCCTTTAATTAGACTATTTTTGCGCACAAAATTAGGAATCAAAAAAGTGTCCAGGATAATTTCATTGTTGAACAAGAAGATAATATTCAATTAAGTTTCAAATTTTTATGTGATTGTCAGCATATTTAACAAAAGAATTCCTGATGATTTATTTGTAAAGCTTGTGGTCCACATGGGACTAATTATTTTTTAGCATAATAGACGGTAAAATTTTTTATGGAAAACCTCTTAACTAAAGTTAAATATATTAAATATTTGAGTTATGTTGGAAAACTAATGAATAAAAAACCACATAATTAAAGATTGAGAAAACTCACAATAGTGGAAGCAAATTGGTGGCAAAGTGAGAGATGTTGGATAATGCCATCCCTTCCACTCCTAAGGGTGGGGGAGGGGCTCACAGTTACAAGATAGACTTTGCCAACTAGTTTCCCAATTGAAGATTTTCATTAAAAACAAACTTTGAGTTTACATTATCTTTTTCCTGAAATCTTTCACTGTACATTATCTTTTTCCTGAAATCTTTCACTGTTCCTAACCGCATGCTGGGCATATGGGGAAACCTATGAGGCTGGTTATATAAGCCCCACAATTACATGATTTAGGGACTCATCTTCAGATTACCTTTGTTTGAGGCTCATAAAAGCAAACCCGGCTAATCTCTTTGCTTCAGTTTCTATTTCTCTTATTCTTCTTCCTCTCTTTAGTTGCTGCTATTACCTGCCCTTCGTGCCCACCTTGGAGCCTCCGCTGTTAACTTTGCCTAGGAAGCAAACGAGGTTGCAGGCGTCTTCCGCCTGCATGAACTCCAACATATATTGTTTGTCTTGATTTGGAGCCGTTCCATTAAAGTCACAATATAAAAATTTCCTACGTGATCTCATAGTGGCTACGCTGATCAGGGGCTCAGACTTTGCTAAAATTTAAATGTAATTAAATAGTTCTTGTACTAAGAAAGTATTGTAAGATGTTGATTAATATTCTCATTTTGCGGCTCCTATATCAAACGAAAGCTGTTATTGAAATGTATCTTTAAGTAAGCATGCATCTGGCCGGCCCGGCCCGATAGCGAGTTGGGCCCGAGCCGGCCCGACATCCAAAAATTGGACCCGAGCCCGGCCTGACTTGGAAAACCTGAGCCCGAGGCAGGTTCGATTAAATTTTAAAATATATTTTAATATAAAATAATATATATAATTAATTATAATAAAATATTATATATATATATATAAGTTAATAAAAAATTTAAAAAATAAATTTTTAGTACGAATTGGTCTTATTGAGCCCACCTGGGCCGGCCCGATAACGAGTCGGGCCGGCCCGGGTCCCTTTTTCCCGGCCCGATAGGGCTGGGTATTGGGCTGGATACTGGGAACGCTGCTGCGGCCCAGCCTTAGTCTTAAGAGAGGAAATGTCTGCGTGGTAATTTAGCGATGTTTATTTTTTGAGAAAGCAAATGACATGCAATTTTTTTTTTTATACTGAAGTTGAGTTTTTTCCCGATAATAAAAGGTACTATTGTGGCAATATATGGAAAAAATTAAGAGTTTCTCGACAACTTCTTCTTTCTTTTTTTCTTTTTTTTTTTCTAGGGGATGGGTTTCTTTATTGCCATTGCCTGTGCTATCATAAATAGAATTTCTTCAATTGAGGATTGCCTAATTTTGGTTTGTATTGCAAAAATTTTCCGGGCCATTTAGTTTCTTTAAATATGAAGTCTTCCATTTTTCCAAAAAGATAAAGTATCAACAACTTTGGTGCCCACGGTATTTACTCTTTCCTCTTTAAAGACAATCTTCATGAGCCAAATGCATGGGAACACCACCACGGGCTCAGTATTTAGAGAGAGAGAGAGAGATCTACGTTTCAAAGCCGAAAGCGAAGCAAAAAATAGGAAACCTGGGATTAAAACGTATATAACACAATATCTCAAACCTTAAATGACACCCAACTCATTGAAACGGATTCCTGACGCAGAGAGCACATGGTTTTTACCGGCCGGTGCACAGAAATTGTACATCAGCATCAGCATGCTTAATGACCAAAATGTTCCTATAATTAATAGAGAAAAGAGATTTTTTTGGGATGAACAAGGAAACAAAAAAAGTTAAATAAGATTAAAGAGAACATTTTCTTGTAAGTATTTCTAGAAATACCCCACCACCTCATTTAGTGTATATCTCTTGTGTGCACTTAGGCATGCACGCTCATAAATCGACAACAAGGAACAGGGTATATATAAGTCTAGATCTTGATGAATAACCCGCAGAAAAAACGTTGGAATCATCCTCAACATCACTATCTGCCACGAAGAGACATTTATCCATCACATTTCTCCACCAGCGAAATGAAATTTCAGGAAAAAATTAGTGCTCCCCATAACTACATATATATGAACTGCACAATAATGCAGATCATGCATGAACTCGATTGCAGAACGTGCTCAGTAACAGACTTTACGAACAAGTTAAATAATCATGTTAAACCTGGTCAATAACAAAATATAAACTTGCTCAAATAAATATGTTACAAAAGTCAACCTAATAACATGTTATAACCCTTTTCATAAATATGGAAAAACCTACTCTCACAACTTGCATTACGTCTCGTTTCTAACAGCATAAAAAATCCCACACCACAAGAAGTCAAATGCTAGCTACAATTACTTCATCTCACATATTAATTGTTTCAGTCAATTTCATGGATCATGATTCACACATAACATGCATATATCATGCACACACTTAATCTTCCGAAAATCTAGCAGCAAATCTTTTCGTAGTTAAGGGCGTGCGCAATTGAATAGTGTTGCTTCATTTGTTAGTGAAATAAATAAACCGTTGGGTTATCCAACTCAACATATAGAACATGCGAAACGTCCAACTTCAGAAATACACTGAAGTCCTACACAGATCAGTGTCTCATTAAATCAACTTCATAACGATGACTTGTGTCTAGTGATTAATAGAAGGGCGGCTTAATTTCAAATTTTCAAGAATGGCACATAATTTGGGTGTTTTTTTTTTTCATTATATTGCCAAACCTTTAGGTGTGGTTCGGCTGAAGGTTTTCCTTTTAACTTATTAGCTTAATTAGTACCATGTCATTTAAGTATAGCAAGAACCTTTAATCTGAAGTTCTAGAGCTTCATAAGTATGAGGCTGCTAGACTGAATTTTCTGTCCCACTTATACTTTCATATAAACCTTATGATCCCTAAATTGTTAACCCCTACAGCTGCATGGAATGTACTTAAAAAGGTTTTTACTAGAGTATATCGACATGGCGACTATGTTAATTATTTTAAAATTCCACGAACGTGAGTCAATATTGGAGAAAAATTCATGAACATAAATCAGTACCAGAGAATAGGGTAGTATAAGCCTAAATCTTTGCATGGGCAGAATCTAGGAGACTAATTGCAATCATAAATTAAAGAGAAAAAAATCGTCACGCACGTTCTGCAGGTATTATGATGAAGCAGAGTACCAGAGTGTAGAATCATATATATATATATATATATATATATATCTATCTCTCACTCTATTATATATATATATATATCTGGAAATAACGCATACAGGACTATCATTCATTGATAAGAAGATGGGGAGACCATCTCTCAGATGGGTTTCACCGAAAGAACGAATACAGGAAACCGCCAATAAATAAATTAAGCTAGGACTACACATTACGGAAAATGCTCTAAAATTTGATCACCCCAAATCCAAATTGTAATAACAATCACAAATCCACACGAAATGTGTGAGATAAAATTAACCACATAGACAACAGCAAATTATTCTCATTTATAAGGAAATGATAGTTTATGGTCCATTATGTGTCACGAGGGGACAGTTATCAAAAAGAACAAACGCTCAATTCTCCACTAGTGACCTAAAATTTTTGTTAAAAATAAATTGTTGTTCGCTCTAGCTAAATAGTGAGTGACTGAGTCACAAAACCATCTAATCAGGATTGCAGATGGATGATTGAGATAAAAACAATGAGAAAATAGTATAAACTAATATTAGATGATAACAATGTCCACCTTTTTTTCCTTGTATTTCTTGGCCCATCATGTTGGATGTTGGATCGACTGACGTTGATTAGATGGTTGAGTGATTCTAAAATCACCATTCAATTATATCTATATATATATATATATATATATATATATATATATTCTTTCATATATGTATATATTATATATTGGCACATGTGTGCAACATGGCCATTGAAAGTCACAAACGAATGATAGAATGAGCGAGGATCGCCCAGGACATGAAAAGGAAGATCATAATTAAAAAAATTGTGAAGTAAATGTGCAAGGCTTCAAAGTACTACTTTCTCTTTTTTTAGATGAACTGCACAATCTGGAGGAAACAGCGCAAACATAGCTATATGTTCACCCAAGTAGGAAGAATATGCAAATTAGCAACTTAGTAGTACATTTGACACATAAGTTGTATAGCAGTCACAAGCACATTCATGATATAACGAATGCAATTGAAACCTCCAAAGCCATATTTTTACAGTACGCCCTTTCAAAAACGTGTTATAACTGCCGAAGTTTTTTACTCACCTAAACATTACATGTAAGTGACTAAGTGCTATGGCTCTTGAAAAGAGGTAGTGCAAATGATCTCAAGAGAGACTAACCATAATAGCATCAATATTTCACGTATCAAGGACAGGTCACTATCTTCGATGCAATATTCATCACTAATTCAAGACAGAAAGCAAACGCCAGTGGATCTTGCTCTCACTGTGGGATTCATGTTTTCATGAATGTTAACATTGAATTACCGCTACCAAAGAACAGTCAAAAAAGGAAATCTTGCCTGCGGCTTTTCGGTGGGTGCTTCCTCTTGCAGTTCAATATTGATCCGACTTCTCATGATTGGCGGATAGTGGGCAGCTCAGGCAGGCATCGACACTATGCACCCTACTCTCGAAAAGGGAATAGCAGCTTATGCTTGGACAAGGGAGTAACAGAGAGTGTGCAACGAAGAAGAGGGTATGTCGGACGACATCTTGCCAGACGCTGGATTCTCGTCGGTCGAAGAGAAGAGAAGGGTGGACAGGCAAGAGCATAATGGGAAGGGGTTTGGGTCGGTCGAAGAGGGTTTCATATGGGCATCTCGTCGGAGGCCGACAGCCACCGGAATGTGCAAAAATGCACCGGAGTTGTTCAGGAAGGGGAGGGTGGAATTGCAAGAGAGAGAGGCAGGCTGGGAGGGTTGAGCGGGTGAGTTTTTCAAAATAAGGAGGCCGTCTGATTTTAAAATATCGGATGGTGATAGGACGTCGGACTAGGGACGAAGTGAAAACTTGTGCAGACCATCTTTCCTATGTATGTATATGCAATTTGTTGCTGCTGCAGTAATAAATAGTAGTTAAGATTGATTAAGTTTTCAGTATTTTAGAGAGTTGAGGAAGTTACAGCTTTTTAATATTTAGGTAAGTTAAGGGTGTCATGGACTTTTTAACATTCTGGCATAAATGGGGAATAACTTATGTGGCAATGGGATGGTTTATAAGTCTTTTCTTTATGTGATCTTTAAAGTTTTTGATGTATATATGAATGACAAAGAACAGTTGAGTCCTTTACCTGATTCTCTCTGTCTCTGTCTCTCTCTCTCTCATATTTATAAATTACAAGACAATATTCATAATGTTGCAGGCAAATGTAACGAGAGAGAGAGAGAGAGAGAGAGAGAGAGAGAGACCTGGTTTATGCCAGTGATGCCCGGTACACGTTTGCCATGAAGACGTTGGATGTCATTAGTGCAAGGATTGTGCTGACCATTAGCCAGATGAGACAAGAGCACGTTCTTTGCTTGTCATGTTGGTTGAGAAGAAGAGAGCAGTAACTGAATGGCGGAGCGAAGCTAAAACCAACAATTGAATGAGCATCAGGATGATGAAGCAAAAAAGCCCATTCATTTTCATTGGCATTGGTCATTGATACTGGAAAAATGGTTTTAGTTTAGGTCAAAGTTCTTCTTGTCCTTCTTCAATAATCGGGGATACTAGACGTAGTTACCCAATAAAACGACCCACCTGTCATATGACTATTGTATTGAGCGAAATCCATAACTTCATCAATTTAAAAAATATTTGAATTTCAAAGAATGAAAAAGTGTTTTCATTGTAATGGAATAAGAAACCTTGTATCTTAATGCATGTATTTGATTTATTCGGATCTATTAGAACGGTGGAGTACTGCACCCTAAATGGCTGACTTGAACCAAGGATTCGACTAAGACTCTAGGACTTTAAAAATTTAACTTTCCACAAGGCCAAAAATTATAAGCACATGATTGAAATTTCTTCAACTCTAAGGGCCAACTTGAAGTCTTGAACAGTTTGACTTGAAAGGGAGTCGAGCTATTTTGATAGTGTTATGGAGGGGGCATCTTCTCTAAAACTTCAGACAGGGAACTAAACTTTATGCAAAAATCGTCCCTCAAGTTAGATCTTAGGTGGAAGCATGAAGCTTAAAGAAATTCCGAATATAAAACACATATTTTCGATCATATTTTCGAGATTTTGTTCCTGTTTCTTAGTGAAATCAGGAAATAATAATGAGAGATCAATCTTAGAGTGTCATTCAGTTCTTGATGATAAAGTTGTACTCTGTTGGAGACACATGGCCTGGAGACTTGGGTAGTTGAGGAATATATATGACATATATTTGGAGCCAAGAGAAATATATTCAGATTCAATGTATCTATATCACAGACTCGAATCATGGTAAAAGATCTAGGGTGAGAAAGTAAATCATAATTGTGATGGAAAATTCGGATTAGAGGTCCATATCAAAGGTCCTGATCACACAAAATAAATTTTATCGGCAACAATTGAATGAGCATCAGCTTGAGGTTTTCCTCCAAAGCTGGCTTCGTGAAAAAGAAACAGCAAGACATCAGTTCCCAAGTGTACGATGAACTGTGCCATTGGCCTATAAAAATAGTGTCCCACTCTGTCTGACCATTGGGTGGCGCATTTGCCTCTGAACGATTATTTTGGTTGCCGATATATTCACGGAGCTCCAGATTGGTCTTGTTCCTCTTGCCCAGATATATTGTTCTGCAGCCAGTAATTACAGGTACTGTTAAAAATTAAGATTCACCCCTTATCTTCTTATCTTGACAAAATATTATCTTAACCATTAGATTTTGAGTTGGTTAGTGAAGCTGTTAAGCGATTCTCTGTTCTCTTACTCGTGTTACGTTCTTAAGCATTCAAATAAATTCACATGGTATCAGAGCTCTTTCTCATCACCTCCTCAACTAGACGATCCACCTCCACCTTTACTCCAAGATCGCCATACTCGTCATCGATGTAAGGCAAGGCATCGATGGGCTTGCCATACTTCAGCCTGCCGGTCCAGTCTGCCTATGCTGGACCTTCCAATAGCAGGACCTTCCCTGCTGCCTCCATTGTCCAACAGTGGTGACTACATAACTTTCTGTTCACTTGCACTAGCGCTTTCCGTTCACTTGTGTGCGGAAGTCGAGAAGATGAGTCGGGTATTGGGTCCTGAGCATTAAGGAGCAGTCATGGTGGACAAAGGGAAGAACAATGACAGACTGAGAAATACCAACAACAACGAAAATTCCCAGGTGCTATCTGATCCCTTCTATTTGCATCATTCAGATAATGCCAGAAGTGGGTTGGTATCTCAACCACTTACCGGTGATAACTATGCAGTCTGGAGTAGAGCCATGATCATGGCTCTATCAGCTAAAAACAATTTAGGCTTCATCAATGGGACTATCAAAGAGCCCAAAGAGGATGAGCATAATCGTATGTTGTGGGTATGATGTAACAATCTGGTTCTATCTTGGACTCTTAATTCATTTATTTAGGAGACTCATGCTAGCATCGCTTATGCTACCTCAGTTCAAGTAATATGGGAGGAGTTAAAAGAAAGATAAACTCAGAATCTTGCACCAAGAGTCTTTCAAGTACAAAGTTCAATATGTCGATTACAATAAGAGTCCATGTCTGTTACTACATATTATACAAAAATCAAAGTGCTTTGGGAAGATTTAAATTACTACAATCTTGTGCCTGTGTGTTCATGTGGAGGCATAAAAATTCATTCAGATCAGATTTAAAGAGAACGTGTAATTCAGTTCCTGATGGGACTGAATGACTCATATGATACTATTAGAGGACAGATTTTATTTGTTGATCCCTTGCCCATAGTAAAGAAAGTATATGCTCTAGTCTTATAGGAGGAACAACAGCGTGAAACAAGATTCGCGCCGTCAGCCTCTCTCACCGCCTTGGCAATATCACACAATCATATTCCCAAAGCGGAGTCACATGACCAAAGTTTCAAGTTTTAGCGCAATAGAGGAGGACATCAAAGACGACCAATCTGCAACTATTGTCATAACACATGTCATGTGAAAGATAAATGTTTCAAGTTGAAAGGCTATCCTCTAGGACATCGATTCCATGATCCAACATTCGGCCACCACTGGTTGCAGCTACCATTTATAATCAAAGGCTGGTGGACCTCCATGCAAGTGATGGTACTAATTTTTCTAGCAGCAATGGTCAAACTTCCAGGGAAGTTGTACCTTCATGCACTATGGATGAGTATTATAAACTCTTATCACTTGTTAGAACTCTGTCTGCCTTTATCAATTTCGCAGGTAATATGTCTTCATCTAGTGTCTTCCATCTTCTTTGGATCATCGATTCTAGAGCAAGTCGGGACATTTGTGCTGATAGCTCTCTACTTCGAAAACCAACCAATTGCTGAGTAGCAATAAACTTACCTAATGGACATATAATAATTGTCCATCAAACCAGTGATGTAAAACTACCACCATTCACTCTTGAGAATTCATTGCATATTTCCTCTTTCAAAGTGAACCTACTCTCCGTGAGTCATTTGACCAAGGCACTAAACTGTTCCATAACTTTCTTCCCTACTCATTGTGTCTTATAGGACCTGGCATTGAGGACGATGATTGATCAGGGTAAAGAAAGAGAAGGCATATGTGAACTCAGTCCAGTGATTTCATCAACAAGCTACTTTGTTGTGTCCTCCTCTCAAGATATATGGCATAGGTGATTCGGTCATCTATCTTTTTTTCATCTTAAACTTGTTAATTCATGTGGATGTTTGAATTGTGATTTGAATAAAGAAATTTGCAGTAATGCTTAAACTTGCTTGAAATTTGATTTAAGTGGTATTGAAACATCAAAGCCTTTTAAATTAATACACTATGACATTTGGGAGCCATATACTCAGTCGACTCTTACTGGAGTACATTACTTTTTAAGTATAGTTGATGACTATACAAAATCTACATTGATTTTTCTAAGGAGACATAAACATGAAACATCTCATCTCTTAATTTTTTTTTACATGATTAAAAATCAATTTGGAGTCTGTATTAATAATGTGCACTCAGACAATGGGTCTGAATTTTTTTCATATGAGATAAATTTTCTTCTTTCAAAAGTATGGTACATTATAATTACACAGTTGTGTAGCTACTCCACAACAGAATGGAGTAGTAGAGTGAAAACATCAACATCTTTTTAAAATTGCTAGCTAGTGCCTTGCATTGATGCAAATTTATCAAAATGTTTTTGGGGGGAGTGTGTTTTAACAACAACTTAATCAACTGCCTCCCAACTCCAGTTTTGGAAGAAAATACACCATTTAAAAAATTGTTTAAAAAAAAACCAAACTTCAAGCATTTGCGTGTTTTTGGATCACTTTGTTATGCTACAAACAATATTTCTTGGTTACCCTAAAGGACATAAAACACACAAAGTGTATGATTTAGAAAGTAAAAAGTTTTTTACTAGTCGAGACATTATTTTCTATGAAAATATTTTCTCTTTCCAGCAAGTAGGAGAGAATGAAAGTTTGCACATCTTGCCTTTGCCAATTACCCAAGTTGACAAAGTTAGTCCTTTGGATAACGTTATTCATGATAACAGCAGCCTAAATACACCTATACCTAAACCAAATCATAACCCATCAAATGTGTCCATTGATCATGAAGATGTACAAATCATTGACCCATTACTTAAGTAATCAAGCGAGGATGTTCAATCACCTCAATCAGTGGATCAAGCTCCATTTCTGAACTTGAGCCCAACGAATCATTGACAAGATCCACTCATCCAAAAAGTCCGTCACTTGGATGGGGGATTTCTATTGCTCTAATATTCCGTCTCCCTCGACCAATGCTAACTCAATGTCCAGTTCAATGAAAGGCACAAGGTACCCTCTTTCTAACTTTACTTCACTTTCTCGTTTCTCTCCTAAACACACTCGTTTCCTAGTGGCCATAGTATCCACATTTTAACCAAAAACCTTTGAAGAGGTAGTTGGACATAGAGAGTGGCGAGAGGCAATGAACTTAGAAATTAGTGCACTAAAGGAAAACAACACTTGGACATTGTCCATTTTGCCAAAAGGAGTTAAGCCCATTGGTTGTAAGTGGGTTTACAAAATCAAGTTCCGATCAAACGGTACTATTGAGAGATACAAGACACGCCTAGTCATCAAAGGTTATTCCCAATAGGATGGACTGGACTACAATGAGACATTTGCACGAGTCGCAAAAATAGTAACTGTCCGAACTTTACTTTCAGTCACTCCGGTAAATGATTGGTTACTATACCAAATAGATGTGAAAAATGCTTTTTTTCATCGCGATTTGCTTGAAGAAGTCTATATGCAAGTTCCACGAGGATATGACTATAAAGGACAAAATCTAGTATGTAAATTACATAAATCTCCTTACAATATCCTCGAAATTGGTTTCAAAAATTGTCGTTGGCATTGGTGGGGTTTGGATGCAGTAAATCAAAGGCCGACCATATGTTGTTCACTTGCAAACAAGGCCAATTTTCTGTTGCTATTCTCATTTATGTGAACAACCTTATTATTATGGGCAACACCAAGTAGCTGATTGACAAATTTAAGCAATTTTTATGTCAAAAATTTTGTGTGAAAGACATTGGTACTCTTAAGCATTTTTTGGGTTTAGAAGTTGCCCGTTCAAGTGCAGGAATTTATGTTTCACAGCAAAAGCATGCTCTCAACATTGTAAGCAAAATGACTATGATGGGTGTCAAGCCAATGGAATTTTCAATGGAACTTCGCAGCAAAAGTATGCTCTCAGCATTGTAAGCAAAATGACTATGACGGGTGTAAAGCCAATGGAATTTTCAATGGAACAAAAGCACAGACTCGACTCCACACAAAGTCGGTTACTAAAAGATCGAACTACGTATAGAAGGCTGGTAGACATGGCTCATCTATTTAAGTATAATAACACTTGATATTCAGTTTGCAGTTCTCTTGTTAAGCCCATTCATGCAAACACCACGTGAAATACATCTTCAAGTTGCAGTAAGAGTGGTGAAGTATATTAAGTTGAAGCCATGACAAGGTATTCTCCTAAGCAAACAAACCAATCTTCAAATTACTGTGTTTTGTGATTCTGATTGGGCGGCTTGTCAAAAAACATGAAGGTCCATAACTGGTTATTGTATTCTTTATGGTAATTCTCCAATTTCATGGAAGACAAAAAAACAGTCCACAGTATCTCGCTCTTCTGCAGAAGCAAAATACAAGGAGATGGCAAATGCGGCATGTCAAGTGACTTGGTTGAAAATCTTGTTGTCGGATCTAGGCGTGAGACATCCACAACTGACAAATCTATACTGTGACAATCAGGCTACGATGCATATTGCAACCAATCCAGTTTTTTACAAGCGTACCAAACAAATAAATTTAGACTATCATGGTATGAGAAAAAATAAATCAAGGTCTAGTGAGGACTAGTTACATTAAGAGCAAAGATTAGATGGCAGACTTATTCACTAAGGCCTTAGGCAAGGAAGCATTTAATCATCTTCTATCTGAACCGAACATAAGAGATCTCCACGCTCAGTTTGAGGGAGAGTGTTAAAATTGAGATTCACCTTTATCTTCTTATCTTGACAAAACCTTAACTTAACGATAAGATTTTGAGTTGGTTAGTGAAGCTGTTAAGATGAGCCAGCCAAATATCATGGGAGAAGATGAGCCAGCCAAATATTATGGGGTAAGATGAGCCAGCCAAATATCATTGAAACCAAAACCCATGTACTACTTCTTTTGTATAAATGTGTGTAAGATCAATAGAAAAGTATCAAGCAATTCTCTCTCTCTTCTCGTGTTATGTTCTTAAGCACTCAAATAAATTCATAGGTCCCCTCGTGAAGCTTCCCTACGTCTTCTTATTATTTTTCCTCCACCAAATGTAGCTTTCTGGCCTACCTTTCAAAACAAGCAACACAAGGAGAATAGGAAAGGGAAAAAAACAAAAGGAGAGTGAGGAGTTTGGTGATGGTTCACGCATTCAAAATAAGCAAATTAAAGATTTTTTTAGTCCTCCTATTTCCTCTAAATGAAAAAGGAGAAAGACGGTTGCCTTGGTGGCATCGCATGTGGCAGGACATGGGTTACTATATAAAACTCATGGATAAGTATAAACTACTTTCTACAATTTCCGAAAGTCCTAATTTTCGCAAAAAATGTCCAAAACAAAAATATGTTTGCTAAGTTAATAATAAAAATATATTGAAGTGATAGAAAGCAATATTTGAAATAAAAATTGACAAACATTTTCTATAGTTCAATCATTCACTTCAGGACTTTATTAAGCGGTTGTCTTGAATACTTTGGCCCTTATTAAGAACATCACAAAATTTAGTTTTTCTTCTTATAAATTATATATAGGCAAATGATAGGCTTGTACCCTGAGGGGTGATAGCATGGTGGGTGGCAAGGTGGTCCAGTTCCTCTAAGGACTCGTGTTAGTTGTCACTATCACATCCGAGTGCTCTGTACCTTTGAACCATAAAAGGTCCTGAAGCATGTTCTGTGAACCCAGGGACAGGGTATAGGGGGGCCAGTGGCCTCTCTTAGGGGCGATGAAATGAACCACTCACTCTTAAATAAAAAAATGATAGGCTTGAAAAAGAAAAATTTCTCAAAAAATGCTGATTCAGGCACGTAATGGAAAAAAAAATGTTTGGAATTTTGGAGATCTCTAGTCTCCAATATGTGGATGAAATTGAACCCCAGCGATACGAAAAGCCGAAACAGTTGCCAATGCTCACACAAAGAAACTACAATGAATTACGATTAATGTTCCAAGAAGTAACACTATATGCAAAGCATAATTTTCTAGCCATGCCGGTCATACTTTTTTCTAAAGGACATAAGAATTCAAGTACTACTTAATTTGTAAAAATTGGATTGTCCAGGTTAAATTGCCAAGAAAAATGCTGAAACAAATTATATTCGTAGAAGATGTTAGATTGGTTCTTCAAATTGAGTTGCTTATTCACGCAGGATTCCTACTTCCTCTTTCAGTTCAATTCTCTAATGAAACTGAAAGATAAGGCAGCCAAAAGTAGTTAAACCTGGCCTCTGTTTCTACAATCCACATATTATGATACTAACAAGAACGAGAGGAGGGAAAACAAGAATAAACTGCACATGAAATGAAACTTATGTTGATTCCTAAATCAAATTTAACGAGAAGTCAGTTGCCCTAAGGCAGCCTATGCATGCTAGCCCAGCAGATCCACACCTAAAATTATCAATGTACATGATTATCCATTAACATGTTTGCCTCCAATAGCATGCTGCCTCTGTTAGCAAAAGTGAAAATAAATATCTTGGCAATCACCATGAAAATCTTGGCATTATCAAATCTAGGCAAGGCATTGTGAGCCACAACAATACTGATTTGATTCCAGATGGAGATTTCTATATATCTGGAAACCAATTTCAGATAGTATGGCCATCCATATTGTGTAACACTTTGCTCTTTAAAGCAACAACTCATACAAATGAGATAAGTATTGAGAGAAAACCATTGTGCATGTAGGCATGCTGCCGCACCACATCTGGAATGAAACTTTAGAACCAATGCTGATTATCCAATTAACAGGATACATCTCATTAGCCACCAGGAAAAACTTCATACAAGTTACTTATAAAGCAATCTCCATCATATGATCATCTCCAGATTTTCAAGTGCACTTGCTATTCTCATTTTGCCATTTTGGTAAACTGCCGACGGGCGATACGTGATCAGCAGTTGAGTTCTTCCTCTTCCATTGATTGAATCCATTGGCATTGGAACAGAAAACTTCCTCTAGCATCATCCATATATGTTGTGGCATCATTTTTTGGCCATCATGATCACCATGAATGTTGTGGAACATCATTCCGTTTTCCAACTACAGTAGGCAGGCTCTGTGATCGCTTTTTCTGTATATCTTCTCAACTCAGTATGTAAAGCCCTTATATTTTTTTATCTTGTACAATGAACCATGTGTTCTCGTATATAAGTGTTCATAGGGATTGTCTATACATGTTTACACACACACACACACACACACACACACACACACACACACACACACACACTCACACTCACACACACACACACTCACATGTAAATACATATAGAAGTCCAGTTATATATATATATATACACACACACACACACACACTCACACTCACACTCACACACACACACACTCACATGTAAATACATATAGAAGTCCAGTTATATATATATATATATACACACACACACACAGAGAGAGACAGATACACACTATTGAACTTAATTAACTTGTCAATGAGGTTATGAAGAAGTAAATAGTATGCAATAAGAGAGGGTTACTACTTTTGCATGGATATAAGAGTTAATAAAAATTAACAATCGGGGCATTACAAAGGATAGTCAGCAACTGAAGAGCCATCATCAGTAAATTTGTAATTTCTGCTTTTGTATAGTCTTGTTTAACACTATTTGGCAACATTTTGGCTTTCCATTTGCTGAAACCCTAGGGAGGAGCTTCTTGCAACAAGAATTTGGAAAAGTAAAGAAATGCACCAATATTTTACTATATTAGTTGTGGGTCAGGTTCAAAGCTTGGTACTGACTGGTTGTAATTCTTTTACAATCTCAACCTTTGACGACAGTGTTAATCAAGATGCAGTTGGAGGCACTGTTGGTTGATACCAAGGCTCTATAGCTTGACCTGTATGTGGATGGACGAAGTATAATCCATGAAAATATATAGTTATCTATTGGAACAAATGAAGGAGATTTGAATCAATTTTAGCAAAATAAAGGCCTGGTATTGGAGTTCTTCAAGTTGTTGGAATTAGACTCATCTCTAATTTAATAGGTATGGGGATATTCAGTCATAGGTTAGCATGTAGTCCATGTACATTCTGTTGAGCTTATGTGTATATAAAATATGTATGATGTATACAAAGAATGATGTAAATATGTTGGTATAAGAATAGGGGTACATAGAACAGACAACGTGTTGTTTATGAGAGCATCATGTTGAGAACAATGCAATGCATCAAATTATGATTATAATAAACTAGGCATATATTGAAGGTTTCTGAAAATTCATGAGGTGATCACAATATAACACAAAAAATTACAATTTCATGATATCATTTAAATATGTGTATGGGAAATATTTAGGATTATATATGTGTGTGTGTGTGTGTGTGTTCATGTAGATACTGATACGAGAATATGTTTGAAAATTTGAAACTTCATAAATCTTTTATGAACTTTCAAAATCAATTCTACCGAGCAAATTCTCATATTTCATAACCATCGTATGTGTGTGCTTTGTGACAAGTTATTTAAATGAATGCATGTGTGATATAACGAGGTCAGGTGAACTCTCTGCTATCAACCCTGTTGGGTAAGAAGGTCTAACAGAATTACCTTCATGAACTGAACCTACAAATCGAGCGGGAAGAAACTTACTACTTGTTTATCAGTATTCCACCCAGATATTATTTCAGATGCAAAGTATTTCTTACATAAAGACTATTACATGCAACTAAGGTTACAATTATTTTCGAGTGATTATTGTACATGACAGTTCCACCTTCAGCAACTTACTAGACTTGGGCTAATCAACTGGTGACAAGACAAAATAGGTATAGCATATTGTCCATGTTTATGACGTAGGGTTCTTTTATATATATATATATATATATATATATATATATATATACATATATATATATATATATATATATATACATATATATATATATATATAGTCAATAGCATAAGGAATTCATTTTGAGTTCCTCACGACAATGTTTGTTGCCAATGGTTTTAATTGTTGGGAAATCAAATGTCAATGAATTTTTTTCCCAATGACTTTAGGGTCATCAGGAATTCATTTCCCAATAGCCTTTGGCTGTCTTTGCCAACAGCTTGGGCTGACAAAAGAAAAAGCCCACAATGCTGCAGTATCTCTGCTTGGGCCTTATTACAAAAACAAGTTTGAGCCTAGACCCAAACTTTGTGATCATCGGTCATGAAGCTCTTCATAAAGGCTATCTATACTACGAACCCTTCTAAGACATCATGTTTAGTTCATTGAAGAAGGCTTTCTCTTTCTTAACGTTCAAAATCCCAAAAGCTGAAGTTTCTAAATGGATTATAGTTTGATTTTTTCAAAATGTCATAACAGATCTCAATGTTTATAGGATTCCAAATAAACATCAAGGTTCATTTTCATATTGAATGAGTTGAAAAATATGCTCATGGACAAGGAAAAGAAACAAATGAAAGGAGCGACAACTCAAGCTTGAGCAATCAAATTAGTCCTATCAAAAGCCTCTAAATTGAACAAGGTGATGAAGACGAAATTGATGAAGAGAAAGTTGATTATTCTCCCAAAACAAATATTGTTCTTGATCTTTCAACTGAATGAATACTTCCCATGACAACAAGTACAATTGATGGCACTCACATCCCAAAACATACATGGCCTCAGCGCAAGTTCAAGATTCACTTTTCTAAAACTTACATGGCATCCGCGCAAGATCAAGGACCATCTCACAACCTTGAAGCTCTTGCCCAATGTTAAATGGGTGCAATCCATGAAAGAAGCACTTATCTCTCTTCACAAAAACAAAACAACATTAGAGTCGGTTCCAGCCACAATGGCTTGTAATCTTATTGGGTCCAATATTTTTTGCATGGATCGAAATTATGATATACCTACAGCAAGAGACAAAGCTTGCCTAGTTGCTAAAGGATATAAACAATAGAAATAAATCAATTACACAAAGACCTTTAGTCGAATGGTCAAACCAGCAGCTATTCACACCATTATTGGTAAGCTATTTTTCAAGAATGGTCTATACACCAACTCGTTGTAAATAATAATTTTATTCATAGAGAACTTAAAAGGAAGTGCTTTGTCAGTAGCTTCTCAATTGAAAAAGTTGGAAAGCTTAGTTATTGTTGTTGGCATAGTGCTTATTAAAGTTCAAAAATCACTTTTCTAGAACCTACAGGGCATCGGTGCAAGATCAAGAATCATCTCACTACCTTGAAGCTCTTGCTCAATGTTAAATGGGTGCAAGCCATGAAAGAAACAATTAGTTATATTCACAAAAACAAAACCACATTACAGTTGGTTCCAGTCACAATGGTTTATAATTTTATTAGATCAAGTATTTTTTGCATGAAATGAAATTCTGATACACCTATAGCAAGATACAAAGTTTGCCTAGTTGCTAAAGGATATAAACAATAGGAATGGATCAGTTACACCGAGACCTTTAATCCATTGGTCAAGCCAACAATTATTCACATTATTACTGGTAAGATATTTTTCAAGAATGGTCTATGCACCAACTCGATGTAAATAATACTTTATTCATGGAGAACTTAAAAGCAAGTGCTTCTGCAGCACTTCTCAATTGAAAAACTTGGAAAGATTAATTATTATTGTTGGCATAGTGCTTATTAAAGGTGGTGAGAAAATCATGCTTACTCAAAGACATACCTCTAAAAGCTTTTGGCAAAAGCTCAAATGGAAAACTCAAAATCCATAGGGCACCAGCTGCTACTTAACATTATCTTATCTAAGGAAGAATGAAGCAAGTGTGATGATCATGGTGCATCATTATACATACAAGTTATTGGTCTTTAGTGTGCAGCACTTTCAACTTTCAAGGCACGGCATTGCTAATTTTTCTAATTATGCATGTCCATATATGCATGAGCCAAAGGACTAGCATTAGACTTTTGTCAAAAGAATTTTTTGGTACATCAATGGGACCATTAACCATGGATTACATTTCTCTAAAGTTAGTCATTTGTAGCTGTCAGCGTTTTTGATATAGATTGGGCAAGCTGTTCAAATGAGAGACGATGACGAGTAGATCTGTAATGCATATTGGAACAGATAAAATACCCTAGCATCCAATAAGTAACATAATATTCTCATATGAATATCTGAAGAGGCTAAGCATCTTCGCAAGAGCAGTGTCAAGATTGTTGTTGTTAGAAATTGCTTCTCAAAGAAGATAAAAAATAATGCAAATCCAATCGTAAACAATCTTAAAGGATTGGCTGGATAGAGCATATGAGCGAGGATGAAGTAAACATCTCTACAATCGCAGTGAAAACATTAGTGGTATCAAATGTGTTAGGCAAGTTGTTGTGAGCCATAAAAATATTGATTTGCATTCAGATGGAATCATTGTAAAGCTAGAAATAGATTTCAAAACTTACTGTCATCCATATCAAGTAATTCTAATTGCTCTTTGAAGGAACCTCTCATACCAATGAGATAAATATGGAGAGAGAATAACTTGACTTCAGTACACTTGCCGCACCATTGTAAAATTTTGTGGCATTGTTCTTTCATGTTTCTTCATGCTTGTTAGTTTCTTATGGCCATCAATAACATGTATCTAAATAAGGATGTTGACTAAGAGACGAACCCCATATGTAACAAGAGATTATATCATTCATTTACATGACAATGTTCAACTATCTAATGAGATTGATTAAACCACTAATATATACACATATATAGGTCATGAACATGTCATTGTTTTGTCCTAGATGCTAAGAAAACCCATATCTCACCATTGATAGTGTGACATTGTGAAAATGGCTAGGTTGTTTGCGTTTATTTAGGGAGAAGAAAAGAGAATTAACATGAGCTTGCGTTCATTGCAAAATTCTACTCTATATTCCTTTATGCTTTCTTGTGTAGAGCACTATTGTTTCTCAAGCTTTAGGTACTATCTCTTTGATCAAATATGAAACATATTATCTCTTAGGGGGCTTTTAACATAATCCTCTTACCAAATGCCCTTAGGGTTCACAACTCTATGTATGAATACTTCTTGTCAATGGATTATTATAGACCTTAGCAACTCAAAGGAGTTCCATTTCCAGCTGACTCTTTTATTATTTTCAAATGTCAATATTGTAGACTCTGAAGTTCTTTCTATTAAAAAGAGAGCCATGTACGCAGACAAAGGTTATAGAAAGTCAACTTTGTAGAAACACTTTATCAAAGCTCAAGAAACCTTCATGGATGTAGGACAAGTTAGGCCAATTCATATTAAATTTGTACATTTGTTGTGCTTTTCTGTCTAATTTTTTTCTCTTTGGACTACACGGAATCAAAGCTATGCTTGAGGGAAAAACAGGTTAATGCAAGGTTGACAACAAGGGAGATTCAAATTACAGTACCATCTCTTTTATATAGCAATGTATACCTCTATTGAAGTCCCTCGTTAAAGGACACATAAATTGGTCCAAATCTCAAAATTACAAATTTTCCATGGATTGGACTTAACTATTTAGCATAGTGGAACAAACAATGTTATGATTAAAAATTTAGACTCAGCTATATCAATCGAGAAAAAAATATTAATGCCAAATGCTAGTGACTTGTCATATGAGAAAAGAAAGGCCAACAACCATGTTATGGTGTACTTGCTTCACAGTATGGTGCGCATAATTGTTGAAAAGTTCATTTTTCTCTCAACAGTAAGGGCATTTGAAAGGCCTCACAAGACTTGTATGGTGATCAATACATATATCCATAACATTGCTCGTATGTATGAATTGCATCAAAAAATACACAATCATAAGAAATGGATTTTTAGTGATTATTTTGGAAAGTTGAAGGCCACAAGGAATGAGGTGGACTCATAGGTATGCCCACTTGTGATCCACTAGATATAAAGAAGATGAAAGATTAGTCAAAGATGTTTTAGTAATTGGCTAAGATTCAATTAGGTCATGAAAACTTAAAAAGCCAAATTCTTATTGATGTAGAGATTAGAGTTTTTGCTCTATTCCTTGCATCAAATTTTTAACTATGTTAAAAAAAAAACAAAGAAATGCAAAACATAATGGAAACAACTATAAAAGTGAACCTAAAGGGAAAAATGAAGCAAAATAAACAAAAGTAACGGAGAGAACCAACAGAAAGGAAATCACAAAAGACAATTAGGGCTTCATTAAACTAAAAGCTAAAAACAAATTAGCCCTAAGAATCTTTGTATAGACTAAAAGTGGATGCATTGATTTATATCCCAATAAATAAACATGAAGTAAACCCAAACTCTCATAATTGGAATTTTTTTTGCTCCCACTCTGCATCACTTATGAACAGCAAGTTACCTATGATGAATAACAATTTTGCTATTATTAGCCCAACAAATGAGAACCTGCAGACTAAATATGAAGGGCTTGAGAGATTTTCTTACAACCATTGGGAGAATGGAGGATAGCAAATAAAACTATCAACTATATAACTCAAAAGGAGTTTTTGAAGTGCACGTGCTAAGAAACTAGGCCACACTAAAGACTTGTTTATTCAGGAAAAACAATCTTAGGTCCCAACTAGAAAATGAAATTTGAGAAAGCAGATGATCAGGGAGGACCAAACTTGACAAGCATGACAAATAGTTCTTCTCAATTGCATATGACATAGACGATAATCCTATTATTGTTCAGAAATTGCAAGAAATTCCTTAACCTCTAGGACTTGCAAGGATGACAACGACACTTAGGTTTGAACTAACACCTTTTCTTGGTAACATCAAGACCTTATATAACACATGGGTTCTAGATTTCATAGGCAGCTATCAATGATCAATAAATATACTAGTTAGATGATTTAATTCAAATCAATCTAGAAGGAAATCTATTACATGTTGTAAACAGGTCCTTGTTTCTTTAAAAGGTCTTAGAGAAACACAATATTTGAAGCATTTTATTGATGGTAAGGCTGTTTACGTTCCATCTCTTGTGTCAAATTAAATGCCAGGTAAAAAGGATTACAAGCATATACAATTCAAGGCTGTTTTGGGGAGTGGCAATTGGTGAAGAATGGTGAATGGACTTTATAAGTTCAAGAAAAATAAATGACCCAGTTTTGCTGTTTTGTATTGTGATAAAACACTATTGTGGCATGTTAAACTGGATCATGAATCAATATTGCCTTAAAAAGGACTTTTGTCCGATTTAAATTTTAGCATTCATTGCCATGAAATTTTGTAATGATAAACGTTTGAGAGTGTTATTTCCTTAAAATTTATTTGATTGTTTGTGGTCTAGTAGTAATGACAATGGTACAAACTATATATGTGGACAAAGCTTTACTCCAGATGTTGATTATGATCTTTATATATAGATTATTCCTGCAAAATTTCATGTTAATTTGTATAATAAAGTGAAAAGATGAAGTGATTTTAATTTCCAAAACATTTTATAAGACGATAGAAACATGATTTTTATATGAAATTGAAGCCACTCGGACATGCAATGGGATTGAATTCGTAAACGAATTTTGTTTGAATTCAAAAAATTGCATACAATTGATCATCAAAGCTTTTGTATGAGAACTCCCCAACAAATTAATGGACTGCCACCAAGGAAAAATGGTCACTTGCATGAAGTAATGTTCGCATCCCCAAAAATACTTGGTTTTTGGAGTGCTTCAAAAAAATAAGGTTTGTTTTAAATGAGAGAGAAAGGGACTTGCCCGTCAGTACAAGAATTGACCATTCTCAGCGCCTTTACTGGGGGTTACCAATCCAAGGGCTATGCTTATTTTGATGCATTTTATTTTTGCTTAAACATTTTTTTTTCATTCTAAATGAGATATGATGTTTTAAAAAGTGCTGAAGATTTGATGTTTCAAATTTTTGAGAAAGTTTTGATCAATCATTTGAGAGTATAAAACATTTTGGTTTGGAAAATCTTGAGTGGGAATATCTTTATAAATATCATTTGGAAACCTTTGAAGATCACTTTTGGAAATCACCTTGGCATTGCTTTAAGGGTTTGAGAATTTTCTCTAATTCAGTTACTACCTAGTTAGATCTCTATCTCATCTTGCCAAAGTTCTTTTGGAGACGTACTTGTGATCATTTGTAGTGTTAAGAGAATGTGAATGTATGAAGGCATTGATCCTACATTATTAGAAAGAAATCATTCATTCCTACCATGACATTTATCTAAAAGCATTCCTACCATCACATACATCTAAGTTTCTTACTTTTATTTATAAAATTGTCATTAGTATTTTTATGAAAAGAGAAAAGTTTTTGAAAATGGAATGGGATTGTAGACCATCAAACTTGATTCCAATATTGGGTCATCATTTGATTTTTGCTCTTGGTGAAGTCAACAAATGGAAAGTCAAAACCTTAGATCTTTGGAGAAAAATATCCAAAAGAATGTAAAAGATGAAACTACTTTCATAGAGAGGAAGAGAGAGAATTAAAGATCACCAAATAAAATTATTTAAAAAAGAGGAGATATGTATCTTTATACATGTTATATATATACATACATATATATATATATACACATACAGTATATATATATATATGTACATATATGTCTGCGTATTTATGTGAAAGCTTGTGAAAAGAAATTATTAGCTCAATAAAAAGGGAAAAGAAGATTTTAGAAAAGAGAGAGAGAGAGAGAGAGAGAGACTTTAAAGGATATATATATATATATATATTTGTAAAAGATAACATTTAACTTGAAGAGAAAAAGAAAAGATTCTAGTGACAAAAAATGGAACACACATATATATTCATTCGTATGTATTGAAAAATTAATAAATGAAATATGTTGAATCATAGAGGTTGAAAGACAAAGAGAGATAATCATGTGCACATATACGTATATAACATGTATATACACATATGTCTTCATGAGAGTTGAAACCAAGAAATGACTCGAAAATATCTGACTTAAATTTTTATGTAGACCGGAGAGCAACTTGAGCTCATGAAAAAGCCTAAGCTAAGTCTCTATGACATCATTAAAGAGTTCTTGTTGTCAAAAATCTTTTGAAAAGAATGATTTTAATATTTTCATACATGAACATAAAACATAATTATTTCCTTATTGCACGAGAATATATTTTTCCCACCATTGGGTATGAAAGAAAATCAAGCAGCATGACAAAACACTCATTGCTCATGAATAGAGCCAAAGCAAAGCATTCAAAGCTTTTGGTTGTTTAAAGAACATCAATTGGGGTTCCTAATTAGGTGATGAAGAAAGAAACTAAATGTAAGAATGAATGAAAATACATTCTTAACATGTACATATTCGTAAAGGGCTTTCCCAAGTTCGACAAATCCAAACCTCAAAATCAACTTAATAATGAAGAAAAATCCCAATTTGAACACTCATTCTCGTCGTGCATTTGCTCATTAATTAAGGAAGATTAACACATCATATATGAGCATCATCTCAAACATAAACACTATGTAAAGCAATGTGACAAGCATAATTTCTTGAAATAAATGAAGGAATGGAATTTATTTTCCCTTCCTCATACTCCCGGTGCACTCAAGAGTAGCTCTCGATTCCGAATAGGAGATCTTTAGAGCTTTTTGCATGGCCAAGGGAAGGTTGCAAGAGGAAATGGAAAAGAAATGAGAACAAGAGGAGGACTACATACATCTACTATAGATTATATAAGGAATGAAACTCCAATATGATGGTCCTTAGATTGCCTTGGGTGAAGCTTCAAGATGATGAAGGTGTTCATCGAAGAGATCTTCTTGTGCTCCCTTGAAGAGTTTGGACTTGGAGAAGAAGAAGAAGGAGAAGAAAAGAAGAAGAGGGAAATGGTGAAAGAGAGCTGAGCAAAAAAACTCTGAAATCTTTAAATGAGAAAGTACTAAAGGTTCCTCAAGGGTTGCCTCATGAAATATAGGATTCAAAATAAAAAGTTGGATTACAACACACTGCTTATGTTTTTTCTCACTCACCAAAATGGTTGAATCCCAATGCTATTACATTGTTGTTCTTAGTTATTCTTCAATAGAGAAGGTCTACAAATGTGATCAAATCAAAGGAGAATTATTGCATATCTCCAATGATTAAATTGAACAAAGGAGTTCCTTATTTTGCAACCGCTTTTCTTCGGGAGAAAAATCTTAATGAAGCAAGAGTTATGTTATACATTTCCATAAACATGATAGGTTCTCACTATGTCTATTTCCTATGAATGCCATTTCAAGTCAACAATTTATTAGAATGGTTGAAGAGCCCATCATGGTTTCTCAAGAACAAAGTACTGAACCTCATTTTTGAAAGATTATGAAGATTCACTTGGCCACCTAGTGATTATGAGATGACATGACAAATAGCGTTATGACTCATCCTACTGAAAATTATCTTATTTATGATTATATATTAAAATGTTATGCAGCAATTTTGAATTCCCTACTACTCAACTTGAATGAAAAAAATGTTTCTAGAAAGCAAAACATGATGCATTGGAAGATTAATAGAGTTTCATGTGAATTCAAATGCAAACTATCGTAATTAGGTGTTAACAATTCTTTGTTTAGTGCAACTTAAATGAAGAAATGTATATACATTTTGGGCCTAGACATCCTGAAGAAGGAAAACATAATAAGGTATATATATCCGAGAAGTTATATATGGCTTAAAGCAGTATCATTATGCATAGTGTTCTAAATTGAGTTTAGCTGTTCAACAAGAAGGATTAAAGTAATGGTGACAAGTATTTTTCTTATACAGGGATCAAAATGATATTACCTTGATTTTTTCTTTGTGTCGATTATTGTGATCACTATTTATATGCAACACTTCAATAATAAACTTCTATTATTTATTAAAATGAAACTTACAAAAAGAGAGAACATGACCTTAATTACCCAAACAAACTCACTAAGTGAGCTTTTACAAAGCACAGGCACTAGCATGCACCACTTCACACATGAAGCACACGTGCTCGTTTCAGCCCCGGCAAAAGGGTCAGACACCCCTATTTATATGGACGACCGTGTCGTAGGTGCAGACTCTCCATTACATTCTAATAGTATTTTATTATTATTATTTGAAGACATCCTCAGTAGGAGAAGTTGTTAAAATATTTACACCCTTCTTGAGGTTGATAGATGAAATGCACAACATATATATTTTTGTTTCTTGAGAAAAATATTAACGAGTCTCTGCATTATCTTGCTAAGAAACCTTTAGATATATATAATAGTCACATCCCAAGGAATTAGCTCCATTTCCTGCATGTTTTATCCTTGTTTTCATAGGGTAAATATCATAGTTTTAGTCTGAAATTTCCTGTACTGAGGAGAATCCATGCACACAGTAACACAAACATGAGGCAAAGGAAAACAACTTTGCAGAAAATTTGTGAACAACAAAGAAGCAAAGAAACCTTTGTGGATATTTAGACGAAATTATGCAACCAAGTAAAGTGTTGTAATAATGGATCACAAACTTTGTCTTGTGTCAAAATAAGGTGATGCTCAACACACAGACACACACACACACACACACACACACACACACATAGAGAGAGAGAGAGAGAGAGAGAGAGAGAGAGAGAGAGAGATGGACAAACTTGTGCTGAAGAAGAGAATTCTTGCAAACGGGAACTAGAACAACTTGGAGGAGAGCATTCTTTCGAATGGTAACAAGATCAATTTGAAGAAACGTGTGGGTGATCGTGGCCACTGAGTGAAGCTGCTTACAGGTATTTAACCGATGAATTCTTTGAGGAGGAAGACAGTGGAAGAAACTACAACTATTATATGCTAGAGACTGTGAGTGTATCTTTGAAAATTTTTATGAAGTAATGGATATTTGCACATTGGAAGAAATAACCTATGCCAAAGTGTAAGGAAGCATCCGTGTTCAAAAATATTAAACATCCAAAATATAAAATTTTTTTAGCACTCAGGCAACACAAGCGCCATGGTGCAGTTTTTTTATTGTGAAAAATCACAAACGGCAAAGCAATTTTTGGTGATATAATGCAATACAGGCAAACACTCCGGCCATCGATTGGAAAACAAATCTGAAGAAGCAAGAAAAGGATTTTTAATTACTTCTCAATCCTCCTCTCGATTGGTTCCAAGAGGAAGCCAGATTGACAATGATAGATAGAAACTCTCTCTCCCTCTCCCCCCCCCCCCCCATATTAATCCAGAAACCCATGCAATTTGAAATTAAATTATCAATAAGAACAAGAAAAATTTAGATTTTGGCTCCTAAATGCGAGATAACTCGACTAAAGGATAGCCCAAGCGACTAGAAAATAAGGAGTTTCTATTTTCTTAAGGAATACCTGCCTGCACGTCTGCTCCTTGTGCTTCTAAGAATGACACAAAATATAACACAAAAACAGCACGACACACTAATCCACCACTTGTTTCTAGACGTGGTCACATGGCAGCAGAAATTTAAACACACAAGGCAATAGAATTTTGAGCACATTGTAAGCTTTCTTACATACTTTTAACCAACCCAAAGGGCTATATATATATATATATATATATATATATATATATATATATATATACATGACACACACGAAAAAGCTGACAAAAATAAATCACACGACTATTGGTGATGCCTCCATGGCCATCATTAATGTGTACATTAAAGAACAAAAACTGAAAATTAAAGTAAGACAAGCTGAAGAGGCACTTGCCATGCACACGATGGAGTTGTTGGGGAACCAAAAAGTTGGACGCTTCACTTTCTTCATGAAGACAACAACACGTTTCTTTACATTAGCTTTCATCACTCCTCCTTAATGAAAAGTTTGAGAAACCAAGAGGAGAACAAAACTTCACAAATTTTGGGTATGAATGTGCCTTAGTAAACCCATCCGCAACTTGCTCATTGGTTGAGCAATACTTCAACACAGTTTGACCTTTACCAACAATCTCACAAATGAATCAAACACGAAGTTCAATATGTTCCGTCCGTCCATGGTAAATTGGATTTCTCGTCATTGCCATAGTTGCCTTGTTGTCACAATGGATTGTTTTTCCTTGAGTTTGACTTGACCAAGATCTTCCAAAACTCGACGCATCCAAATTGCCTAACAAAAAGCTACAGATGCAGCAATATACTCCGCTTCTAAAGACGATAATGTCGTCGTACTTTGCTTCTTTGAACACTATGATATAGCACTTGACCCAAGTGTAGAAACATAGCTGCATGTGCCCCTTCAAACATCTATAACTCCTACCCAAACACTGTCAGTATAACCAAGTAAGTTAAAACAAACATCTGATTTATACAAAATTCCATATTCAGAAGATTCATGAATGTAGCACAAAACACGTTTTGCTGCCCCCAGATGGTGCAACGATGGCTTGTGCATGAACCTAGATACCAAGCTGATAGCAAAAAAAAAAAAGGTCTTGTATAAGTCAAATATAACAAGCCACCAAGTAGACCTCTAAACAATGTTTCATTGGCCGTAGCAGTCCCATCAAAAAAAGTCAAATTTTCATTTGCATTTATGAGAGTAGAGAATGACTTGCAATCTAACATATTATACATCTTTAGTAGGTTTAATGCATATTTTTCTTGAGAGAAAAAAATGCCATTATTTGTTTGGATAACTTGTAGACAAAGAAAGAAATGCAATAAACCTAAATCCGATCGAACTCACTTATTATAGTATCTTTGAATTTCTGAATAAGCACATCACTTGATCTCATGTAGATAATGTCATCTACATAAACATATACCACAAGTATGTCAATACCTTCATTTTTCAAGTATAATGTAAGTTCACTCTCACAACATCGAAACCCATTTATGTGAAGATATATGTCAAGCTTCCTATACCATGCTTTTGGTGCTTGCTTGAGGCCATAAAAGGTCTTCTTCAACTTATACACTTTATTCTCCCGTCCACTTATGACTAAGCCATCTGGTTGATGTGCATATACATCTTCTTCTAAAGTACCATTCAAAAAGGCAGATTTGATATCAAATTGAAATACCTTCCATTTAAGTGAGCTGCTAGTGCCAATATTAGTCAAATAGTCTCAATACGAGCAATATGAGAAGAAGTTTCAAAATAGTCAATGCCATATTTTTGCACATACCCTCTGATGACTAGTCTGGCCTTGTATTTTTGCACTCCTCCATCGACATTATACTTTAATTTGTAAATCCATTTCACACTTATAGGTTCCTTTCATTGTGGCAAGTCTGTAAGTTACCATGTATCATTTCTCTTAATTGTAGTGATCTCTTCTTGAATTGCTTTTTCATATTCTTCTTTACCACATGCTTCCTCATAATATGATGGTTTAGTTACCATAAAAGCAAATGAACAAGACACATATATGTCACTTAGAGATCGTACATTTTTTGGTGGAGAAGATCCATCTATAATTATTTTGACATATTCTTCATGATCTGAATTGGTATTTTTTGAATCAATAGCACTTGATGATGATGCATTTGAGTGATAAGTTGATTCAACAAATGGAATATGTTGATTTTCTATTGTTGTCCACTCCCATGAACTATTCTCATAAAAAATGATATCACAGCGAATGATTCAAGACTTTGTTACTCAATTATATACTCGACAACCTTTTAATTATTACTATTACCACAATAATACATTTCTCACTCTTTTTATCCATTACTTACATCAAGTTTTTTCTCCCACCATGCTTCATATGGAGTCATATTGCAAACTCCTTTAATTGGTAATATGTTGAGAAGATACACAGTTGTAGCCACTACTTCAGCCCAAAACTCTTTGGGAAGATGCTTCTCATTCAGCTCCTCCATTTTGCTGGGGAGTTTTTCTTACCGTTAACTAACTACATATACCATGTAATTTGCAAAAATTGTCAAAATCATTTGACATAAATTTTTGCCCTCTATCAGTACAAAATGTTTTATAGGTCACCCACATTCTTTTTTCACAAATACTTTAAATTCTTTAAATTTTTCAAAGACTTCTGCTTTTTCAACAAGAAAAAACACCCAACTCATACGAGAAAAATCATCAATGAATAGTAAAAAAATATCTACTATTATTTAGAGATAGAGTTCTTTTTGGTTACAAATGTCAACATGCACTCATTCTAAAGGAGCTTTCACTCTCCATGCTTTCTCAACTCGAAATGGAAGATGATGTTGTTTTCCATACAAACATGCTTCACAAATATCTTCCTTAATGGTACGACGAGGTAAACCAACAACTATTTTTTTTTGCCCCAACAACTTCAGTCCATTGTAGTGCAAGTGTCAATATCTTAATTGCCATAGCTTAGACACTTTATTCATGTCTGCAACTAAGGCATATGCATCAAAGTATGGAAGCTTAATTGGACATTTTTTTTTTATCATGTGCACTACCATAGGTGGCATGTCAGAATGTTTTTCTTTGATTTCACATACATCATCTTGAAATGAAATTAAATGTCTTTTCTGTGCTAACTGTCCTATAGTTAGCAAGTTATATGTTAATCCAGGTATGTAGAAAGCATCATGTACCAACCTTTTAATTTCATATTTAATTGGTATCTCAATCGTGCCTTTACCATCAATTTGCACATTTTCATTGTCTCCAAGTCAAACTTGTTGCTTCACCGGATCATCAATATGATGAAACAAGTCTTTCTTTCCTATCATATGATTACTGCATCCACTATCCAAAATCCATACATGATCAATGTTTCTTTTGACTCTCTATGTGTAGAAAACAAGTTACCATCTTCTACTTTCTCTTCCACTACATTAGCGTGTTGTTTTTTGCTTTAACTTAGCAGTATGCTTCAACATGACCATTTCTTTTGCAAAAAACATAGTACCTATTTTTGTGGCCATGTTCTTGATTGTTTATGTCCACGTCAAGATAGCTAACTCTATCTCGCCTGCGACTTGCATTCTTTCATTCAGTTGCTCCCTTTCTCTTTTTGCTAAAGTCATCCAACTTGACTTTCCTTGAAATGCTTATTCTACACCTTTCTCAGTTGACCTATTCATCCTTTGTTCATGGATTAAAAGAGAACCCAATAATTCATTAGTGGTGTATGTAGTCAAATCCTTAGACTCTTCTATAGCCGTAACCACATGATCAAATTTAGGTGGTAAACTTCTCAATGTTTTTTCTACAATTTTCTGGTTATTAACACCTCTCCAAAAGTTTTCATCTGATTTATAATTTTGAAAGCCCTTAAAAAACATTCTTGGACCAATTCATTGTTTTTCATAAACAATGTCTCAAACACTTTATGGAGAATTTGGAGTTTCACTATTATTACCTTTTTATCACCATGATATTCTTCCTTGAGAATAGTCCAAGGAAAGGTAGTCTCACTTACAACTTGTTGAAGAACAAGGGTTTTGAATCATTCTTCCATTGCTTTCTTGATTCAACTGCCTTTTCTCCTTGTTTGGAGTTCTCTACACTTTCTATATACCCATTCTCCACTAGATCTCAAAGATCTTGTGACAAGAAAAAAGTCTTCATATTTATGCTAAAAAATCCATAACTGTCAACATTAAATACAGGTATGAGAGATTGAAAATTAGCCATAATGAACAAAAATTTTCCATAGAAATTTTATCAAACAAGTTATGTGCAGAATTGTTTTACCATGCATGCTTTTATTTTTGCACTTTCACTAGCAACCACGGGAACACAATGACACTTAGAATGGATCAACCTCGAGCTCTAATACAAGTATTTGCTTAAGGAATGACCTGTCTGCACATCCTCTTCTTGTGCTCATGTGAATGACACAAAATATAATAGAAGAACAACACAACATACTAATCCACCACTTGTTTCTACACGTGGTCACAAGGGAATGACACAAGGTAGTAGAAATCTGAACACACCAGAAAAAAAATTTTGAGCACACTGAAAATCTTTCTTACACACTTTTAACCGACCCAAAGGGCTATATATATACATGGCACACACAAAAAGACTAACAAAAATAAATCACATAATCATTGGTGATTTCACTACGGCCATAATTGACATATGCATTATAAAACAAAAACTAAAAAGTAAAGTAGGACAAGCTGAAGAGGCACTTGTCAGGCGCACATTGGTGTTATTGGGGAACCAAAAAGTTCGATGCTTCACCTTCTTCATGAAGACAGCTGCACGTTTCTTTGCATTAACTTTCATCAGCTTCTTTCATATTGAACCCATGAAGCAGAGAGAGCTGAAAACGAACTTAATTAACCGAGTCAATGTAGAGAGATGCCACCCGCTCTCAACTAGTGTTGAGAGAGGAACAACAAAGTTTAAAACTAAAACAGAAATTAAGTAGAATTAGTAGAAGATAGTAACAAATTCATCAAATCCTGATGGTGAATCCATCAAATCCTGACAGTGGCTAGCTCTTATGATGAGATAAGCCTCATTATGAACCATGGAAGCAAGGTCTGGATAACCCAGCGCGCGTGCACAAACACACACACACACACAGAGAGAGAGAGAGAGAGAGATGTGTGTGTGTGAAAGAGAGAGAGAGAGAGAGAGAGAGAACAAATCTTTTCTAGAGTCTTTGCTTGGACAAGCCGTCGTTGCTATTCTTACATTTGCAAAAGCCCTGATAGAGAAAGAAGATATGATGTACGCGTTGACAGAAAGCAGATCGAAGAGTCCAAAATAATGGAAAATACGATTTGTCTATCACTATCATCAAAGAAAATTATATTCATCCGTCAAAGGCTAAGTCTGAAACTTTCACACTGACTGTTGCTTTCTCAGTAGCGAAAGCGCCTGTAATTGCCGCCGACAACCAAGAGTTCTGCTTGCACCTAGAGGCCTGCTTCCCCTTCAAAGATCAAATTGGTCCCCGGTTCTTCGTCGTCTGTGCTCATGGGTTCATTTCACCACTTTCTTGTATGTTTAGTCTCCAAGTTGATTCGCGACCCACACTTGCAGTATAAAATATCTTTCCATCAGGGTATTTTTATTCTTGCTTGTAGGTTTTCATTACTATGTCTGATTCTTCTTGTCACCCTCAGGTTCATAGGGAGGGGCTTCAGGGCAAATTTCACAAGCATTGAAGGAAATCGACAGTGTAATGGAACAAACGTTAGCTGCAATCTGAATCTTGATCCAGTGTAGATCTTATATATTGTCACAAGTATCAGAAATATCTTGAACTTGATTTAATATTTGATATTGTATGTAACAAAGCAATATATAATGATGGAATATTACTTGTCTACATGTTTTTATAATATACTGATGAAACAATGGTAATGATCGCATCCTCATAGTTAAAGCAAACATTAGAAGTTTTAGAGGGAAAAACTGCCATATGATCATTACCCTTACAATTTAGTCTCAAGCCTCTATGTTTGGCACTGTCACAAAGTGTCCTGATATTATGACCACTTCTGAAACTAGTTGATAATATGTTAAACACCTTTAAGAAAAGGAAGATTTTGAATATTTTCCTTGAAACTTCTAAAACAGGTTCTTTTAAATTACTAAGCATGTGATCTGCTTTTTTCTCTTTATTTGATGTATTCCAAAACGTTCTCCACTTGTCTTTTTACATTTTCCAAGTAAAATAATAAAAAGGCAGTTTTCTTTTCTGCCTATTATGCTTTTCAATTTGTAGAACTTCGTAGATATTCCCAACAATTGCCTGAGGAGAACCATGCCTTTAGGGTCCGTGTATTAGAATGTCGACATTATCCGATAGATGATAGCGAAAACATCCCTCCTCCCATTAAGGGAACCAGTGAAACAAGCATCTTCTGTCCTTTTATCATGTACAGGGCTACCATTTTTTTTTCAGTAAACTGGAGTTCTATCCCGATCTTGTAGGGACAGAAACACACTAGAGCTTATGATAACATTTTTCATTTCTTTTCCCTCATATTTCCATATATTTATAGTTTTGCTATCATAGAGTCAGAATCTTTGTAAAATATTAAAATTTTTGGAATTAATCTAAACGTAGAATGATGTTTTATTACTTTTACATCTTAAGAAATAATTGTGCATGAAGTATCAGTTATTAGATTGATAATTTCACATATGTAGGAGGAGAGATGGCTCTAATTCATCGTCGACCACAGGAGGATTTGAAGTAGCATTTTTGCATAGCACGGGAATCACCAGGTTTGAGCTAGTGTTTCCTTGATTGAACCTTTTCTTTCCTCCAAATGTTTTATTTAATTTGGAAGAACTATCTTTCGATATTGTCAAGTTTCATGTGGTCCTTGTAGTAGAGATGATGACCACTCTGGCAAGCCCCCATGTAAACCAATCAAGGAGCAAGATTTCTAGCTAGTCTGTTGGACACTGGAACTACTGCAGCTGTCAGGTCAAGGAGGCTTGTTGAGGGAAAATCTAAGAATGGAGAGAAGAAAATGGAACTCTAATAAACCTTCTAAAACTCCCACTAGTATAAATCAAGAAATAACTATGTGGCTAGTTAATAAAGGAAAACCAAGGTTGCAAGTAAAAGCTAGAAGGTTATCAGTCATTGAAGAAGCAGAGATTTCATCTTCAGTTAAGGTCTGTTTTTTGCTGTATGAACAGTTGTTTACTTGGAGGATTATTGTGGAAAAGAGAATATTCCAAGGTAAAAACTAGGGAATACTACAAAATGGGAGTGGCATTTTATTCGCTGAACAGCTTTGGTCCATTAAGTAGTTTAATTTGTTAAATTTGATAGCCTAATTCTGTCCAATTTTCCCTTCTCCTTTGTGTCCTAGAAGGACTGATCTGCTTACATGCACTTACAAGTGACAAACACTTAATTTATGTAATCTTCGATATTTTCATGCTTCCAGGAACTCGTGCGAGTGGAAAAAGCAAGAGGTTCTATGAGAAAGGTGTTTGGGCGGAAGCCAACAAGGGGCGAACTATCCAAGGTTGTAGGATCTGAAATCAGTGCCATGCGATCATCACTAAAGACGGGATGATATAGTAAACATACACTATTAAGCAATTCCATGTGTCTTATTAGATCTATCGCATCAGAACATCAGGGTAGAGGTATTGCCATCGAGGATCATGTTCAGGTTTGCCATATGAATATTAGTTGGACAACTGTTTTTCCTGTATATTGCTACTGCTGTACTTTATGGAAAATGACTTCTTCCCATGTGTTTATTGCTGAGTCATGGTTATTTGTTGTATGGTGCTTCAATTTTGTTGTACGTCTGGAAAGTGGCTAGCTAAGTGGTTGTTTAGAGTATCCTTTTGATATACAAATGACAAAAACTACTTCCATGGCAGGCTGGTGTCCTGTTGCTCTTGTGGGGGATTAATAAATTTGATCATTCACGAGGATACCGTCTCTCAACTTACTCATATTGGTGGATCAGGGATGGCATAACAAAGCGGTTGTGAGATACTCGAGGCTGAGCCGTCTGCCTGTATGAAATTCTCTTCACATTTTTTTTCTTGTTTTTGGAAGGCAACATGGCTTTCTGGAAAGTGGTTGTAATATGAGCAACTATTGATGTGAATCTATCAACGTTTTACGGAGGCATGTATATACACTGATTACCCGTGTTCGGAAAACAAATAAGCTATTTCTGAAAAATGCTGGAAGGTTTCTAAGACGGGATGATGTTGCTGAAATTATTGTCTGTTGAAAATTTATCAATGGTTTTACAGGCCTCTAAGGATCCAGTTTCTCTAGATCAACCATTTCACAGGGTCTCCTACACTGCACACATGGTCAAATTTACAACATACAGTTCTTATTTTTTGACGTATGTTTTGTACATAATAATATTTTGTCATACGTAGGCCTAGATTTTCATGAAGTGGGTCTCTGTTTGCATCTATTTTGTCATACGTAGGCCTAGATTTTCATGAAGTGGGTCTCTGTTTGTGGCAGTCTCTTAACTATGTTTATGGTTCTGTAATGCAGCACTTGGTTCCTGATGAAGATGATGAAACTTCCACAGAAATGTTCATGAGAGAGCTTCTACGTGAAGAGATGACTAAACTGATTGGATCTATTAGTCCCAGAGAAGATGAAGTGTTGAGGTATAGATATGACTTCCAGAACGGCAGAACAATGACACTGGATGAGATTGGCAGTATTTTTAATGTCTCGAAGCAGAGGATTGGACAGATTGAGTCTAGTGCTCTTGATAAACTTAAGCAATATGGCTGCCTTCACAGCTTGAGACATTTTCTTTATAAGGACAGTGTTTGAAATGGAATACTTTGTATATGAAATGGGAATTCACCTGCTCGTATTACAGTAGCTATTTCCTAACCAGTCTCACTTTTTTTAACTGCGGGCCTTCAAATGAACTCCATGGAAGCTGAATACGTCAATCTTGCTTGGATAAGAAGGCGAAAATATGGACATTGGTGCACTCCTAATTCTAATGCGGAATCTAATATGGTAGTTCTATCAAATGAAACTACCATATTAGATTCCGCATTAGAATTAGGAGTGCACCAATCTCCATATTTTCGCCTTCTTATCCAAGCAAGATTGACGTATTCAGCTTCCATGGAGTTCATTTGAAGGCTCGCAGTTAAAAAAAGTGAGACTGGTTAGGAAATAGCTACTATAATACGAGCAGGTGAATTCCCATTTCATATACAAAATATCCCATTTCAAACACTGTCCTTATAAAGAAAATGCCTCAAGCTGTGAAGGCAGCCATATTGCTTAAGTTTATCAAGAGCACTAGACTCAATCTGTCCAATCCTCTGCTTTGAGACTTTAAAAATACTGCCAATCTCATCCAGTGTCATTGTTCTGTCGTTCTGGAAGTCATATCTATACCTCAACACTTCTGCTTCTCTGGAACTAATAGATCCAATCAGTTTAGTAATCTCTTCACATAGAAGCTCACTCATGAACATTTCTGTGGCAGTTTCAGACAAGTGCAAGTGGAGCAGACTGGCACAAGACAAATAATCCCGCAGACCTGAATATATCTGTGAATTAGCGAGGTCTGCCTTAACCATATTCTGACCATCTCCGTGCTTCTTACAACACTTGCGGTGCTGATCACCATTGGATCGTGCATTGCACATCTCATCTTGCTTTGACTGGCGAGGATGAGCACAACATCTGCTCCCCATCCTCCTCTCACACGTATATTTGGACAAAAAAATTAGTGGTTTTTTTCGATAGTTGTAATAAGATTTGAGCTGTTTATGGTTATTTGAGTACTCTTCCATACCATTTTGAATCTCATGCTCGCAGGTTGTTATGATGTTTAAATTTTATTATGTTCTAGGTTCTCACTCCGTGAATGATCATGCTGGCATATCAAGGTACCAGTCTGCGAGCAGGGCCTATTCTGAGAGAGTAGATGATGCCATTATTTTGGTTCTGCCTTTGGGGGGCCTTTTACTGTATAAATGCTTCACGTTTTGGTTTAGAATGTGATACATGTAAATATAGGTGATGCTTGGTGGACTATAGCTCACATTTATAATATGATGTTTCTATAAATTGTCTTATTTCATTATGCATTATTGCACTCATGTGTTGCTTTTATATGGTAGAGCATTACCTGCTTAGGACAAATCGTATTATGTACCAACCACGCAATTAAGAAACTTTTATGCTATTTACATAGATGATTTTAATGCTATGACAAGCCCAAATGTTAAAACATATAGGTACCCTAACCCTTCTTCATGTGCAGACTTTGCAAAATTTTTACATCACTGTTGCCTAGGGTGGAACACTGGTTAGACAAGTAAATAGAGCCTGTATGTTGTTTTTATGACAAAAGTTTGAGGGGGAAGCCAATTTAAAGAATTTACAGGCCAACTGCTTTATGCAATTATATCTACCAAATAATATGAAAAATTAAGTGGAATAGAATACACAATATTCCTACAACAACAACATATCGGCACTGACCTGCACAAAGTTAGATTGCAGATCACGTATAAGAGATATTTGAAAGGATCATGACGTTGGTGATTAGGAATTGATGAGGTTGGTTACATGCTAAAATGGGAAGTGTGAAAAAAGGTTAGAGAGTTAAATTATTGACTGATCATTCAGAAAAGCGTCTTCTATTATATCAGGTGCAAAATGAATTATTGGGAAGAATCAAGGCGTCCATTGATATTTCATTTGAGGAAGCTCTAATTCAGTACAATGATGAAGGCATACGAGTGTTCCCCTCCACATGGATTCACCACATGATCTTAAGATACATCTGGATAGGAAGGGAGAGTCGACTTTCAAAAAGTATAAATACTAGATACATATGGGGTACTTATTTAGAAAAATCTGAATTCGAATTTACGAATCTCCCTGGTTATTTACTTCACATCTACTCTCGAATGTCATATGAATCCTATCTGATTTCATTATCAGTTAGGCATTTTTTTCATACTTAAATTTTTAAAACAATTCAATCGGTTTATTTTTTTTGGAACCTGATCATTTTGAACAATTCAATCAGATATCTATCCAAATCCATTACATTGACATTCTTTAGAAAAATAAAAAAATTGAAACAAAGGTAAAATAAATTAATTTCAAGAATGTTTAACACCCAACCGCATGTAAGAAAGCTCTCTCCCTCTCTCCTTTTTTTAATCCAACAATTTATAGCAATATCAGACCCCACACAAATGCAGAAGTGCAGTCAATGTAGTACGAGTCCGAAGGCACCAGAAGCGATGGAGGAAGATATAAGCAACCTTCACATCACGACCTTCAGCTATGATCCTTATCTTCTATCGCTGCACATAAACCAACTGGTTTCCACCGTTTGCCATGTTCCACCTTCTTGTTTCACTCATTGGAAATATGAAATTGAAAAAAAGTTTTTAGAAACTTATTTTAAGAATTGAAGGAATAAAAAGAAAATGCAGATTTTCAAAAAGTAAACTTAAATCATATGCTAGATAATTCTATTATTTTCTGGATTCATATTCAATTGAGAGACAAGGAAAAAGATAGAGCAGGGGAGGGGCAAAAACCGGTTTACTTGGATTCTGCAAAGAATCAAACGGAGGACTTGGTTACTATATGCCACCTAACGTAACTGGTTGCACTACCTGTAAGAAGAGAGAGAGACTCAAAAAACGGACATGGAGCCTTTTTTTTTAATATTTATTTTTCTGTTTCTATTAACCGTCAATTTAGAAAAAAAATAGAAGGCTGAAGAGTTTTCTTATAAGTTTGCCACCTAAAGGCACATACCAATTTCTATATCTATGTAACGTGTATCTGTTTTGGATTTGCACTTAGAAAAAAGGAAATGGAGCATTTTCAATAGTGTTTCTATTAACCTTCAATTTAGAAAAAGTAGAAGGCTGAAGTGGATAAGTTAAGCACTTAAAGGCACATACTAAACCAATTTCTATATCCACGTGTATGTGAAGTGTTTTACATTTTCACTTAAAAAAAAGGAGATGGACCATTTCTACGAGACCTACATCACTACTAAGTAAATATCCATTTTTTATGTTAATATACATCCAGCCATACTTTCCTTTCTTAGCTTTCCCATCTAAGTACCTATTTTGAACCAATAGAGCAGTAAAAACAAGAAATTTTGAAGACCTATACTAGCTTTTGTTACTTTCGTGTATGAAATAGCATCATACTGAAAAGTGAAAACACAAAAATAGTGAGAAGCAATGCATAACAACACAAACAAGGAGAATTGTACATTGAGTTGTGGAACTCATACATGTGGCTTTGAACATTGAAGAATGTATAGTACTAAGGTTGAAGAATATGGCTTTGGATGGTCACCAATATGAAGCAATGGGTGCTTTATAGTACATAATATGTGATGCTGTTAGGAAATAATCATTAATGGTAGGTAACCAAATAAGAAATGAGGGAAAATATAAAAATATTTTTTTTTCCTTTTTTAAAACAGAGAAAAATCGTAAACTTTGGATTCTATCATCTTCACTTATTATGACAATCGATGCTATCCATTTTTTAGTTTGTTTTTCCAATCTTTCATGATTAATGTCAATGAGTGTCAAATTTGATTATCTATGTGGGCAAAGTTTATAAAGATTTTTTTTTTCCTCCCTTACAAAGCAAAAATTGATTGGTAGGATTGTATATAGTTAGAAAAATGTCATTATATAGTTGGAATACTTGAAAAACAAAAGGGGAAGATGATAAAAGGGAATCGTTGCTGCATATTTTTTTTCTAGTCATGGGTAAGTACCTACCCAAATGGTTGGGCATGATGCCCCGTGCCACCAAGTAGAAAATACATTGTCAAATTCACTAATAAATAATGGAAAAATGCAATAATTGATATGTTTAAACTAAAAGCAAATGTAATGCTACCATCACTGCATTGAAACTAATCGACTTGGAAAATAAGAACTTCTCAATTTGGTAAATGTGTTAAGTCTTGCATTTAATTTTCCAAGGGAAATAAAAATGCGATTCTTTTTGGTTCACAAATAACTTGTATTGGTAAATGTGAGGCCATATGTTTCCACATAATTCTCCTCACTATAGTGGTTATTTATCCTTTATTAAGTTTTTAAGTCCGTCCTTATCTTTTCTTTTCATCTACACAAGTTTTATTTTTTAGGTTAAGGCTGTTCAGATGCAAAGCTGTTGGGAGATGGCAACCTTCCCTTTCATTAATAAAAAATTTTAAAATAAAAATACATCCTTGAAAAATAAAGTGATTGAATACTAGCCCAAAGGTTATGCCAAAGGATCAACAAAAGGCTTAAAGGCCTTCTTTGGAGGATTTACAACTCCTAATTATAATCGTGTTCTTAGCCATATGTAGGGGCGAGTACCTCATGCCTTGCCTTTTATCAATTCTGAATTGTTTGTTGCAACCTTTGCTTCCAACAACTATGTTCAAGGGATGTCAAAGGATCAAATTCGATTGGGATAAACTCATAATCATATCCATTCTTTTGGATATTCACATGCTCAGATTCGAATTCATATTAAAATACAAACCGAAAAAAAAAAGTCATACCTGAATTTGAATGTGAATCTGGGTTCATCATAGCATTTGAATTATCTATTTGAATAGTATGAAAGTTGCTTAATTTCATTGTTGGTACATAATAGGATTTGTCGTAAGCAGATAGTGTTCTCTAGCATATAAAAGCAAAGCAGGAGTCTAATAACGTATGATGAAATAAGAAAAATTTATAGAAACAACATCATTTTATAAGTATGAGCTATAGTACACCAAGCATCACCTATATATGCAAATATCACATTCTAAACCAAAACATGAGGCATATATACACCAAAAGCCCTCCAAAGGCAAAACTGAAATAATGTTATCATCCACTCTCTCATAACACTCTCGTAGAATATTCGCCTAGTAACAACCTAGAAGATAATAAGATTTAAATATCATAACAACTTGTGAGTATGACCTCATTTCCAACAGCCTATCATTTAGCTAAAGCAAGGATTTGTTGAGTCACAGTAAGTTGCTGGCTAGTCCGGTCATTATCAGCTTACAGCCATTGATGAATCACTGGGTAAGAAGTAGCAGGAGGCAACCCCTCTAACTCCTGGGAAGAAGACTTTGAGTTCAGCTTAGCTACTCACGGCAGTGAAAGACTATACTCCACTAAACGAGGGGGTAGAATTTGTGTCTCATATAGAAAGAAATGACCAGCATGCCTAAGCCACAGCTGAGTGAAGCTTTGTTCAGCTAGACAAGATATCATGGCGGTAGCGAGAGAGAGAGAGAGAGAGAGTATATATACATCCTTAATTGCTTACCCTGCACATGGGTTCGAAAAATGGACCTAGTGGACCCTAAGCAATTTTAAGCAGCAAGCTTAGATTGTACGCGAGCCATCTTCCACCATTACCATCCACCACCCGTGTTTCCATTCTAGCTGTTGGTAAAAGAATCTTTCAATGAAAATTAAGACTAGGAGACTTGATTTTTTCCCCTGGTGGTGGATGCAATGAAAAAGTGGCAGCTCCTTCCATGCATCATCAAATCCCCACTAACTACCATCTCAACAAAAGAAAACTGGGAAGAAGTTCCAGACTGCCAGTCGTTTCTCCACTGTATTCACTTCTCCATTTTTGCAATTCTTGGTATTCAAAACCAGTGATTTTGTAAAGCTTTTAGAGGTTTATTAAAGTGGATTAGTGGTTCAACATGCTAGTTCTTCACTCTTATTACTCTTCAGTTTTCTATTTCTTCTTTGAACTTTTGCTTTCCATTTTCAATTGTATTGGTCAAACCACGGGTTGTTGCCACGTTTGATTTGTCCTCTCCTTTTCCTGTTTGCGATGGTTAATGAAGATTGGATGCCAGGGTGATGCTGGTATCAAGAGCAAGTAATATTAGTCTTCTTGGCCAACAGTTGGCTTTCCTTGACCAAGAAAATGATTAATTCAACTGGTTGCAATTTCATAGTTACATTACCAATTTGTCTAAAGATCACTATAGTTGGTACTTTTGCTTCCCTTTTGTAGTTTCTTCAAATGAAGATGACAGCTTACTGAAGCCATGTTTCATCGAGAATTATGAGAAAATTAACCTAAGAGAGAAGTCAACACTTAGAGTTTTATAGTTTTTTGTGTTTATTAATGTTGCCACAACATTTGAAAGTCAGCAGAGCTTTTGGAATTTCCTTTTCCTTACTTTGTTAATGCTAACATCAACTTGAAATAGAGCACTCCCTTCTTGTCAAATCAACAGTTCGAAGGAAATGAAAAATGGAAGTATGTAGATAGATTTTTCAACCATGGATGCAAATTCACTCCGCATATAGGCACACTAGATGTTCAACAAATCCACTTAACTAAAGATTAACCTAAAAAATTTGGTTTTGACATCTTTGCTTTCTTCTTGTGGCTTTCGTCACAATTCACAATGGCAACCAAAATTTGACAAAATTCCACTCGCCGAGCTTGCTATTGTGATCTAATCGGGATCCAGGAGTTGGATTTTCGATTTGAATCTCGCTTCTAAAGTTGAGCTTTGAATTTAAACTTTTTGTTTTTGTTTGGCCAAAGGTTTAGAGATTTACTTTGGATCGAATAGTTGTGAATTTATTTTGGGTCTAGGATTTGGCTTAAGGTTTAAAAGTTTAAATACAAATAACTAACGTTTTGGTGAAAATAAAATGCAGACTTTTGAAAAAAATTTAGGGTGATAACAAGTAACTAGCTAGATCCTTCATATTTCAAATAAATGTTCATTAATGCTATTAGATTGATCATGTTGTGTTTTATGCATGTTGCCTCATGAAATATAGGACTTTAAATAAAAAGTTTGGATACAAATCACTGCTTATGTTTTTTCTCACACACCAGAAAGGTAAATCCCAATGCTATTACATTTTTGTTCTTAGTTATTCTTCAATGGAGAAGGGTTACAAATGTAATCAAATCAAATGAGAATTATTGCATACCAAATTTTTCCAAAAGACTTCGTTGTTTTATCAAAGCACAAAATCCAAATTTAGACAATTCAAATCCAAAATCCAATTCTTGGATCCAAATCAGATCCAAAATCCAAAATCAAGTTCAAAACGACGAATTCTGGTGCTATAAGCGTCGTGCGCGTGTGCACAAACCTCTCCCTCGTTTTATGTTTTGTCCTCGCACCAAAATATGTTTTTGAAGCCTAAAACGAAGTCGACCACCCTTTTTAAATAAAATCAGTTTTAATATGCCTTTTAAATAAATTAAACAAAGAAAAATAGGTTTTTATGCTTTTATATCATAAGGAATTTTAAAGTAAAAAAAAAAAGTAGTGCATATCGTGCTCACGCAGTCGTGCGACCTTGCGTCGTCTGGCCATGCTTCACGCAATCGCGTGACAATCGCGTTAACGCGATCACGTGATGATCAAGTTAGCGTGATTGCTCTAAGCGATCGCATAACACGACCGCTCAGAGCGATCTCGCTATGCGATCGCTGCACGCGGCAGCGCGTTAGTGCATAGGAGCTGTTGCGTCGGGTGCATAACCGCACCTGGCACTCTTGCGTAGGACTGGCGCCTGCGTACTAAGTAGGCACCATTTGCATGACAAAACTACCCCTTGGGGGCGGTTTTGGTACCTTTGGGTGGGTAATAGCCCTGCCCACACCCCAAAAGGGAGTTTGTAGGGCTAATGTCTAATCTCACTTTGTCAAAAACTATTTTCTTTAAAAAAATTAAAAATAAAACAAAATTATTTGAAATTCGCATGAAAATGTTGTGAAATTTAAAAAATGTCAAGTGTTGGGTTTTGGCTCCAAAACTCTCCATAAATACCCCACAATCTTTTCTCTTAGGTATGAGTTGGCCCTTGGAGAAACTATAGTACATTCTCACTTGAGGACTTAGAGTTTTTTGCTCTCTTCCACCATTTTTCTCTTGTTCTTTCCTTCTCATTCTCCTTCTTCTTCTCCAGCTTGGAGCAAGCTTCATCAAGCTACAACTCTTCAAGGAAGCACAAAAGATCTCTTGGAGGCATCCTCTTCCTCATCTTGGAGCTTCTTTCAAGGGGATCTAGGACCATTCCAAGCAAGGTTGTTCATTTTTCCTAAGTCATTCTAATTAAAGGTGTGTAGTCAACATCGTGTTCCATTTTTTTTGTTATTGTTTTCTCTCTTCTTCATCTCTCTATGGTCATATGAGATAGCTTTCAAATCTCTATTTTAGAGTTAAGGAGATATGCTCGAGTGCACTGGGTGCATGAGAAGATGAGATGATATTTCATTTTATGATTAAGTCATGCTCTTTCTTTGCATGAATATAGACTTGTTGTTTTTCCCTTACTTCTTCCATTCTTCATCTTCCCATGGCCATATAAGATCGCCTTAGAATGTCTATTTTAGAGTTAATAAGCTATTCCTGAATGCACCGGGTGCATGGGAAGGTGAAGTGAGATTTCATTTTATGATTAAATCATACTTTCTTTTCTAGAATATAACTTTGTTTTGGTTCCATTGCTTCCTCTCCTACTCATCTCCCCATGGCCATATGAGATAGCTCTCAAAACTCTATTTTAGAGTCAAGAAGCTATGCTCGAGTGCACCGGGAACATGAGACGATTAGATGATATTGCATTCTATGATTGAATATGTTCTCTCTATTACTTGAATGTTGCTTTGTTTTGGAAGTATTGTTCATAGTTGCTTAAACTTTTTTCTATTGATATATGTGAATGTAGGGCGAGAATGAGAGTGTGGTTGGAGCATCTTTAGTTTTATGTTAATTTTTGAGGTTGGGGTTTGTCCAATCTAGGGAAAATCCTGAGCAATGTGTACATGTTAATATGTATTTTCATATCATTTTGCGTTAGTTTCCTTTTAATCATCCGATTAGAACCCTAATAAGCACTTTATCATATGGTTTAGTTTTCTTCCATACCCAACGGTGGAAGAAACATATTACCTTGTAACAAATAAAATAACTATGTCTTATGTTGATTTATAAAAAAATATTTGAAATCATGCTTTCCAAAACATTTTCAAAAGAACCCTTTCTAATGTGGCTTTGGAGACTTACCTTAGGCTCTTGCATGAGTCAAAGCTCTCCTCCGGATTACATCAAACTTGAAATCAGTTATTTTAAGTCATTTCTTTGATTTTAAATTTCTTGAAAGCATGCATGTATATATACATATTATATATATATACATATGTGCACATGATGATTCTCTTTATCCTTTTTTCTCTATGTTTACAAATTTTCATATCTATATATATATATATATATATATATATATATATATATATATATATAAATGTCTTATTTTCTCTCTCTAAAATATATATATATATATACATATATTTATGTGTGTATGTATATATATATATATATATATATATATTTCTCTATTTCCTTTCCTGTAAAATCTTTCTTTCGATCAGAATCAATGTCATTTTTACAAACTTCCATATATGTGTATGTGTGATAGTATATACACATGTATGTGCATCTTTTTCTATCTCCCTCTCTTTCTCACTTTCCTTTTCCATTCTACTAAAATTACGACCTCATTGTCAAAAGCCTATATACGTATATACATACATATAAAGAATATGTATCTCCTTTTCTTCTAAAATCTTTCATCTAGTGATCTTTGAAGTCTCTTTCTCTCCCTCTCATTCTTTTTATGAGAAGTATTTCATCTTTACATTTTCTCATGATCTTTTATTTACCGACTTCATCAAGACCAAAACTCAAGTAATGATCCAATATTGAATTGATGCTTGATGGTCTACAACCCAATCCAATTTCAAAAACTTTTCTTTCTTTCAAAAAATATTTATGTTAACTATAAAACAAAAATCCGACATGTATGTTATGGTAGGAATGCTTTCAGATGATTGTTGTGGTAGGAATGTTTAGCTTTCTTTTAATCATATAGGATCAAAAAGTGATCTCCAAAGCTTTCCAAATATTTATAAAGAATTTTTCACATCAAAATATTTTGCACTCTCAAAAGGTTCTTCAAAACTTTCTCAAAATCTTCAATACTTTCTCAAAAACTACGCCACATGTAAAGTGAAAAGATGTTTAAGCCAAAACGAAATGCATCAATAATAAACATAGCCCTTAGATCGATTACTCCTGGTAAAGGCACCAGGAACGGTCGATCCTCGTACTGATGAGCAAGTCCCTTTTTCTTTCATTTTCAAAATAAAACTCATTTTTCTTGAGCACTCCAAATACCATTTAAAAATTTGGGGATGCGAATGGATGCCGACCATGATGGGATCCGTCATCATTTGGCCATGATTATAATTGATACATTTTGACTAACTTGAACATCTCGTATATTGCCGATGATAAAGCATGTTCCCTTCTTTGGCCTTGACTCTATAGGCATTTCATTACATTGTTTGGTGATTGTGTTTGCTTTCTTGCACATAAGACTAATTGAGGAGGATCAATCATATTCACATAGATCTATGATCAAATACAACCCTCCTCAATTTAAGAGTTGTTTGAAAATAATGTTTGCTCTTCCATTTATTTTAATCATCATCTTAGGCAACATTGCATTAGAAACAGCTGATTTTGCATGATTTTTCATTTTAAAATTTCTCATACCTATTGGTCCCAGTTATCACGTTGTTGGGCTTGGTCTTAGGTCACACCTTGGGCGGGAAAGCCCCCTCATTAGCACCATGAGTGGTAGTTTGTGGTATATCGATGAGTGATCAAGAAGAAGTTGATGAACCCTACCCTTAGTTTCCTAAGGAAGAATCTGTGATAGTAGTAAGTCATTTAGCTAAAGTATATAGACATAACTTGACATTGGATTATCATGACCCAAAGTTATCTCCATTAGGACCCTATACCCATTTTTCCAAAAATAAAAAAATTGATAGATATTGATGTGCATAAAACCTTATATGATGATTTATAACCTCATTGTATACCTCTACTTCATATTGTCTTTGTCAACCTAGTCAATCTTCTTTACTAATTCAACCTCTATCTTTCAGAGTCACCATTCAAGATGTATTCTTTCCAACAAGATGTATTCGGGGAAGGACCTAGACGGTCTACCTATATCTGTTTCGATAGTCATCCCACCATCTTTCAAATGTTTCTTTTTTACTTTGAAGAATGTGGGCTAGAGATAGTGGCAGCCAGAGGAATGCAATCAGTGGATGAAAATTTGGTGCATGCAATTGTCGAGCGTTGGAACCCAAGGACCTCATCTTTTGGTTTCTATGGAGAGAAATGATAATATTATTAGATGAATTTGCTAAAATACTATACCTCCCTACCCCTACTTGTAACCCAAATGATCCATTGGAGAAACAATTCCTTATGATTCATGAACCCAACTTTGGTTAATGCAAATGACTTTATAGCTCACTTTATTGGACAAAAAACTTGGCCCCTAGTAGAAAACCATGAGAGCAGAAGCATCAATCTGAAAATTTTGTATGAAGAATTTGGAGCCTATGTTGAACCCTTCACTTTACCTTGAAAAACCATAGGAAGAATTAAACATTGTGTAATGCTCTACACAGTGGGATTGACCCTTTCCACTGATGGAAGTAACCACCTAGATATGCGTATTGCCCAACTTTTTCGAATATGGAGACATAGTGGAACCCAACACTTGTTAGTAGGAAAGACAGCCTTAGCTTTCTCTACCGAGGACTCACCCGCTTCACCATTGGGGATACCGACTTCATAAAAGTATGCACCTAAGCCTTACAGTTGTGGTTTCTCAAGTATGTGGGACACCAAGCCAGCCTATTCAGAAACACTAATGGAGCACTGACAGTCTTAGATCAATACTGCCATTTGATCGAGAAGTTGAATGATGAAGAGATCATTTGGGAATATTTTGATCATCGTCAGAGTCCGTTCGATGCACCCATGATTATCATGGGCATACCACACTCTTGGACCCTTACTTCACAATTGATTACTGTGTTGATAAAAGCATGAGACAATTCTTTCAGAGGCAGAAGATGGTTTCTGTACATGCACCAATTGGAGCCATTCCTAAATTCGACCTTGGCTCCCCTCACTGGGCAAAATTGTTCGCAGTAGCTTGACAAGAGTGGAAGATACAAATATCATACAGTTGGTTCACAGGCCCAGTGGTAAAGAAGGAATATGCTGAGTGGTGGGATGCCAACCGACCACCATATGTCATCTTTGTTAGCATTCTCTTTAGATGTAAGTAGCTTGACAAGAGTGGAAGACACAAATATCATACAATTGGTTTACAGACCCAATGGTAAAGAAGGAATACGCTGAATGGTGGGATGCCAACCGACCACCATATGTCATCTTTGTTAGCATTCTCTTTAGATGTAACTTTTAAAACTTCGAATGGAATATGAACCTTCATTTTGTCATCATTTCCCTCCAATGACTCTCATTTTCTTGTCTTGTAAGGAAAATACTTGAAAGCTAACAAGATAGTTGAAACCAGATCGCAAGCTAAACAAGCTCTCCAGAACGAGGCTTCATCTTCTGAACTTAGGCCAGAAGCACTTGGCCTCCCAGCAACTAAGCCAAAAGGCTACCATATATTCTGGTTGCTCATGGAGCGATTTTTGAGGGAACAAGAAAAACAAGAGGCCTTGATGATTACTCCAGAACTAGAGAATGAAAAAGCTGCGAAGCAGAAGAGAAAGAAAAAAAACGACAAATATTTTCTTATAGATCGAGATGAAGATCATCTGGATTTAGATTCAACAACTAGTCAGGCAGAAAAACCTGAACCGCTTCCTCTAAAGAAGAAAAAGACTGTTGTTATATATAAGAAAGTTTTGTTAAAAAAAAAAACGGGTGCAAATTCCATTTTAAGCGATTTCAAATTTGTTTTAAATTTGATTTTAGATTTTAATTTTGAAACACTCGATTTGGATTTAATTTGGATTAATGAATTAGATTTTGCGCTTGGAAAAATTTGGGGTGATTACAGCAGTCTATTGACCTCTTTCACCTAGAACTTTTCGGTCATCCGTTCTTGTGTTCACTAGCATGCAGTTCAAGAGGGCAGCGAAGCACATTCTCTAGTCATCAAATGGTGTTCTTCACCTTGTTCTTTATAGAGACTAAACACTGGATATGCATATTTGTGGTTTTAGTGCTGGATAACGACCACTTTTTTTCGATGAAATGTCACTGGTGCGCCGGTTGTGGGTGCAGTGCCGGTGCCGGTGCGACACATCTCAAAAAATTTAGGTGCGGCGATGGTATTTATTATTATTATTAATTTATTATTATAATACATTAATAATATCAAATTCATCAAAAAAACTCAAAAAATAAACCAAAATCAATAGGGTGTTGTTTGGATGTGAATCTACGTTGCACCCGCGTCGCATCGACGTGAGTGCGGCACCAGAACTGCCGCACCCTGGTTACATAGCGCACTAGATGTTATGCACAACATCGCCTGAGCCGGGGCCTGCCCACTGCACAGGCCCCATTTTCTTTCTCAATCACCATATTATTAAACCACAATGAGTGATTTGTTAACATATAAAAATTTTGATCTCATGTTTTTTAAAAGATTTTCAAAAGCAAAAACTCCCTTTAATAAGGTTTTAGAGACTTAGCATAGGCTCTTGCATGTGTCCAAGTTCCTCTCCGAAGTAGTTCATTCAAGTTTGTATACCGAAAATGTGAATATCTAAAAAGACAGATACTATTAAAGGTATATCTGATTCATTAAACTTGAATAAGCTCGTTTAATGTAGGTTATCTTTGTTCTTTGAAATAATTTTCAAATTTAAAACAAAGAATAGAAATGAATATCAACATGCTTCAATAAGTCGAGCTAGGGTTAGGACGCGGTCTATTGACCTTTTTGGCCTAGAACTTTTTGGTCATCTGTTCGTGTGTTCACTAGCTTGCAGTTCAAGAGGGCAGCGAAGCACATTCTCTACTCATCAAGTGGTGTTTTTCACCTTGTTCTTTATAGAGACTACCCTCCCAAATATGCATGTTCGCAGTTTTAGTTCTGGATAACACCCACCTTTTGTTCGATGAAATATCATAAAGAACCGTAGTCTTATGGACGATGACGGTTAATGCTTAATGGATATGAGACGGTTAGACTGATGGATGATGCTTGTAAATTATATCAAGAAATGCCTGAAAAAAATGTAATTTCTCTGGAGTGCCATGGTAGCTGGTTATGCAGATGCACCATTGTTAGTGTGATAGCTGTTTTTGATCACCTCTAGATAGTTTCAGTTGTCGTTAATTGGTTGAATGGTTTATTGTTGTTGTTTTTTTCTTTTTTGGCTCTTCATCCATATGTAAAATTTGTACTATCGATGAAACCATAGATAATTTCATCAAACATTAATTCGATTCAAATTGCATGTGCAACTTGATTACTAATGACATGGTTTTTGGTATTTGTGAACAATTATTTTGACCGAAGAACCTCGACTATAGGTCGACTATAGGAAATGTTGTATTTGATTTTTGCAGTTGTATGATAGTATAAAATGTAGTATAGGATGAACTTCTTGTTCGACTATATTTGATTTTGTAGATATAATTGCATGGCTTGTTGTTATCACCTCAAATTTTTTTAAGACTATTTCCATTTTCATTAAAACAAAATTCTCAATAATTTTATTTGGATTTAATTTTTGGACCTTGAGCGCAACCCTAGACCCAAAACAGACTTTCAAACCCAAACATAAGTCCAATGCATGACCAATCGATCAAAAAACAAATCTCTAGACCCATGTTTGAGTCCAAACACAGGGTTCATATTCAAACACAAGATTCAAATACGAAATCCAAATATCGGATCTCAATTAGATCCAAAATCCAAGTTTAGATCTCATCAATAATTTCAAACTCAAAATCCAAAATCAATATCAAAATGACAGAATTTGATGCTATGAACACCACACGTGCATAAACGGACCATCCTTTCGTTTTATGTTTCGATCTCACGCGAAGTCGTGTTTTTACATGAAAATGCATATTAACATGTGCAGATTCATGAGGATTTTTTCGGGTTGGATAAGTCTCAACTTGAAAAATTAACATAAGAATAAAGAGACAATCTGAAACCGCCCTCTTATTCTCACCGTGCATTCACATGTGAAAAGAACAAATAATAAGTAATTATGCATGAACAATATTTTCAAAATAAAGCAACATTCAAGTAATAGAGAGAACTTGTTCAATCATAGAGTGCAACATCATCTTATCTTTTCATGTTCTCGGTGCACTCGAGAATAGCTTTTTAACTCTAGAATAGAGATTAAGAGCTATCTCATATGGCCATGGGGAGAAGAAGAAGAGAGGAAAAAAGGGAACCAAAACAAGCCTATATTCAAGAAAAGATAGAATATAATGCAATCATAAAATGGAATATCATCTCATCGTCTCATGCTCCAGGTGCACTTAAGAATAGTTTCTTGACTTTGAAAGTAAGTTTTTAGAGTTATCTTATATGACCATGAGGCGATGAAGGAGAGAGAAAATAATTGAACCACAACAAGACTATATTCAAGAAAGAAGGGAGTATGATTCAATCATAAAATAAAATATCATCTCATCTTCTCATGCTACTAGTGCACTCAAGTGTTGCTTCTTGACTCTAAAATAAAGATTTGAGAGGTGTCTCATATGGCCATAGAGAGATAAAGAAGAGAGAAAGTAATGATGAAAAGAATGAAATAGGATGTTGATTACATACTTCTAATGAAAATGATTTTAGGAAAAATGAACAACCTTACTTGGAATGATTCTAGATCCCCTTGAGTAGAACAACAAGATTATGAAGAGGATGCCTCCAAGAGATCTATTCGTTCTCCCTTGAAGAGTTGTAGTTTGATAAAGCTTGCTTCCAAAGTTGGAGAAGAAAAAGAAGAATAAAAAGGAAAGAGGAAAAGGAAAATGAAAAAAGAGAGTTGAGGGAAAACTTTAAGTCTTCAAGTGAGAATGTACTAGAGTTTCTCTAAGGGCTAGCTCATGCCCAAGAGGGAGGATAATGGGGTTTTTATAGAGAGTTTTGGTGCTAAAACTGAAAATCTGATTTTTTTTTTTTAATTTCACAACATTTTCAAACGAATTTCAAATAATTTTGAATTATTTTCAATTGTTTCAAAAAAGAAATAGGTTTTGACTAAGTATGCTTGGCCATTAGAGTATGCTTGGCCATTAGACCTGCAAATCCCTTTTTGAGGTGTAGGCAGAGCTAATTTCCACTTAAAATGTTTAAAAATGCCCTCTAACCATTGATTTTCGAAGGAAAATGGTGCCTACACAGTAGGTAGGCCCCAGGTCGTGCTACAGCGCGTGCAATCGCGTGATCATGCGTCCATGGGACATGCAAAAAAAACCTCTTTTTTTCTTTACTTAAAAAATGATTTGCTGTTACAGATGGGCAGTCGACTTCATTTTAAACGATTTTTGAACTCATTTTAAATCTGATTTGGGTTCAATTGATTGTCGACTCCTTTTAACATGCGACTTAGGCTTAAAAACATGTTTTGGCATGACAATGAGTCCTTAAAACAAAGGGAAGGCCCGTGCATGTGTGGTGCTCTTAAATTCGAATTTTGGGTTTGAAATGATTGATTTGGATCTGAACTGTGGTTTTGGATCTAATTTAGATCTAAAAATTGGATTTTGGATGTAAATCTCACATCTAAAGTTGAGTTTTGTGTATTAGTAAAAGAACGTAGCCTTTTGGGAAAAATTTGGGGTGATTACAGCTGCACTATAACAACCCGATCGACTCTTGAGCTCAAGCCCTTAATCCGATGGATTTCAATATGCTCCCTAGTAGTTTCGGTTTTAGCTGAAAAAAGATTAGGAACCAAGATAACCAACTACTTTAACAACTTCTTTTATAAGCCTTGAAGATTCCTCACAATATTCAATACGATACTAAACTTTTGAGGTGTTATACCATCATTTCCAGGAACTTGAGTAGGTTTGGCTTCCCATGACGAAGAAAGAACTCAAATGCTGCCATGATGTTTTACAATGTTAATCTTTAACATTAGATAAAATAATATAGTTGCCCAAGGCCAGAAATGAGAGTGAAATTGGCAACAATGCCCTTATAAGAAGGTTAATTAATTGTAAAGAATCAAGCTGGAGCAGAACTCAGCTTACCTTTATGATCTGTCATGAGAGGCTGGTCATTGGTTCGAGTTACATGAGCATCAACTTCCCATGTGCCAACAAGCATACCTCGGTTTCCAAGCACATGCTTCATGCGCCAGCTTTATTAGCATAACAAGTTGAAGCCGCTGTTATATTAGCATCAACTTCTCTTTTGCAGCAGAAGTGTGGTGGGCTCATATACATATCCCATGGAACTGACTGTATAAGATGTGAAACCTTGGAATTTAATATAAAAAATCAGCATGAATTTCTGTGGCATGTTGATGTGATTCATTAGCTAATTAACATAACCATGCCAAAATAAATATAGTATTTTATTTTTTTTTTACCGAGATCCATAAGAAATTCAACTGCACTACTAGAATTGGCTGATTCACTGATTCAACAACTAGGTAAACTCAATTCAGTTAATTCCAGTCTCTATAACAATAATTTGATAAAAAATAGTACATTAAAAATCAATTTCAAGTTTTCAACAAAGGTTGCACCAAAAGTTGGGTGCATTTACATTCTCTTCAAATTGTTTGTACACTCAGTTATCACGAAGCACATGAAGAACCAATAGCATCATTGAAAATTTAAGCATTTTATGTGGCCTCTTTAAGCGCACTCACCAAACAAAACCTTTCAGGCCACTTCTGGATTTGCCTTTTTTTGCTCTTCTTTGCCAATATCTTTTCACATGACTTGCAGAAAACATGACCTTTCAGGCCACTGATTTTCTTCTTTCCTTTAACTCACTCCTCATAGATCTTGTTCTTATATTACAAAGTTTTAGCACATGCATGTTGGAGATGCACTCATAGTTCTTCTATTACAAAATTTTAAAATATTTTTGCATAGCTACATGTGATGTCCCATTTTCTTCAAAATTTCTTGTTGTTGCTGTGATCGCTTTTCTTCCTCTTCATTGGATCAATAGTTAATTTCCTATGTTTAGCATTTTTTTTAAGTTCATTGGACCAAGAGTTAATTTCCCAATGTTTAGAAACCATCAGTTCCATTTTATTGTATTGTTAGGGCCATCCGTTTAGTCGCCGATTCTCAACCTAGTTATGTTTACTGCATTCTTTTGCGTGTATGATAAAAAAATCCCCAACTTTTAGGCTTTATGTGTCTTAAGTAAGGAAATGTTCCTACGAAACCGTAAGGCATGATCTGTTTTCCTACATCCCGAGAATCTATTTCTCATATTTTGGGCTGCTCCCTTGTCGTTAGGTGGTTATTAGATTGTTTTTTCAGGCACCCACGTTTGCCATATGATAATTGCTGCAATTCTGCAACTTGTTTCAACTTTATTGCAGCTTAGAAGTCTTCTTTGTCTGACAAATATGCTGGATCATGCTTAAGTGGTAGTTTTATTTGTTGGTCAACTAGTAGAGAGGTTGATAGCATAAATAATGTTTTTTTTAGGCTTTTATGGATGAAAGTTCTATTTGGTGATTTTTTATAAAATGGGTGACATGGATGCTAGAAGTTGGATTCAAATGCATAAGTAATATTCAGCAATGTGTTTAAAATAATATTTTTAATTGCATTTTTCTTAATTACCCTAACTAATTACTCTTTGTGTTTGTGAAATAGGACAAGCCATGAGTACACAAATGGTGTTAACAAGTTCCTTGATTATGCATTTGCAAAAAGAAGACTCAAATATCTTTAGTGGAAAATCGAGTAACTGTTTGTATCAGTTCCTAAGTGATGCATATACACACATGAAAAATGTACCGACCACTACAGCTACTATTAAAACAATAAACATTTACTTGTCCAGAAAAAATTACTGATTTGTTCAATGTGGATTGAACCGTGTAAAACCATCGTTAAATCAATTGGGCTCGTTAAGGGTCGGTTTGATGGCATGGAAGAATTTAACGTGGTAAATTTACCATGGCAAATTTTTCTGAAAAAATTTGCAGAATGAAATTTCTTCCTCTTCCAATTTGAGGCCTTGTTTGATGATAGAGTAGAATTTAACGTGGTAAAATTGACCGTGTTTAATGCACAGGGTAGTTTTTTATAGGTTAAAATTAATCTTGTTTGATGCATAGGGTAGAAAATTTGAGAGACTTTTTTCAGGACTGTTAGTAGTAGTTTTTTTTTTTCCTTCTCCACCCCAATTTTACGTGGGAAGAAATTGGAAGATGATCTTCGAAAACAACAAAATGTTGATGATTGCACCTATGCATTAAGCATGAAGTACCAAAAAAATTGAAGGTAAAAAAAAAAGTAACACATTTAGAACCATGACATTCAAGAGTGCAATGTAATTGACGAAACAAAAGTTAGAACCATAACACAGTTAAACCTGTATGAACATTATGAAACCTTAACAAAAGCTTGTATTCTCATCCAAAATATAAGTTTAACAAATACATATCCAACAAAGAAGGCAAGAAATCACAAAATAAGTAATCCAACATTTGTGGCTGCACTTCTATTCATCAAACTTCGTGTCTCCTATTTCTAGCTTTGCGATGACATTTTGATGACTGGAGGCCTACGTACTTGCCCGCCATACTTGTTGTGGAGATACTCATTCATATGATACTCAGCTGCTTCGACTGAATCAAACGATCTGGAGAGGGTGCCCTTGTATCGATATACTAAAGGTTGGCGTCGTTCCCAACTGTCATATATGCCTCGCGACCGACCTTCGAAAACGACATAGTACTTTTGGTGAGACAACATCTTTGTTGTTCTATTCAAAACAAAATAAATATCAAACAATCAAATGAAACAATAGTCAAAATTCATAAATAAACTTATTGTTCAATTGATAATCTGTAAACATTTGAGATGTTATAGCTGCTCTTATAGAATTGTTGTTTCCTCGCTGATGTGTTTCAAAGATGTATTTCAGTACATGAACAAGAACAGATTGCATGAACAACAACAATTTCAAATAACATCGAAGATCATGGGATTATACTAATAACACACAAGAAATGTTTTGGATGACATGAATAATACAGATAGTGAACCATTGAATGTATAACAATCAACTCTTAACTACAAATCAGCAAGTTTACGCGTCAATCATGACACCCGGTCTGAAGGTGGAATGTTGACAAATATCTTGGAATTGGTGCCCTCTGCTAACATGTCCATACTCTTCATTCACGTATGACTATCTAGGAGTCCAGTGTCCAACATCTCTTGCAATATTTCACAACATTTGACAAATTAAAACCCTTTAGAAGTACGTGTGAGGATGTTCACATTCTCAGCTATACCATTCAACAAATTGTAATATTCGTCATCATTCGTTGACCTATTCCTTTTTTACCTATGTGTAGTTCTATCAGTTGTCATTGTTGTATTTTCAGGTGTAGGAGTTGGAGGTACTGACGATTGTAGGGGAGGACTATCTTCATAAAGCATCTGTGTGAATGATTGTTCACTTTCAGGTTGCATGTACAATGAGTCGATTGAAATACAAGTGTAGATGGGAGTGGTTCAGTGTCATCATGTAGCATGTTGTTCAATGTGTCTATGTCTTTGCCAGTTGCATGGGAATCGCCATACACCTGAGCAAACTCATCATAGTATCTCCATAACTTTGGCCCTCTGTACTTTTTCCTATTCAGATATTTGTGAAAAAATTCATGTGTTTATATATTGCACAAGTAAAAACATGTTAGACAAAACCTAACTATATGAACTCTATAACTTACCTCAATTAGTCACTCCATACTTGGGAGTCGACTTCAATATATTTGTTAATTGGGTCATTCAAAACTTCCTTCATGACTTTCAAGTTGGGTTTGGAATACTTTAATTTGTCTTTTATTTTGTCTTTACTGAATTATGGACAAATCTATCCATCATGCCTTTTTCAAATGTTGTATATGCTTTAGACTTCAAACCTCCACCAGAGGTCATACCAAGCATGCGTGAATGCTCCACAAGAAGCTGGGAGGCATACCTAATTGAAGGAGCAAACAAGAGGGATTAACCCAAATCTCCTGTTGCAGAAGAAGGCCTACGTATGAAAAATAGTTAAAGAGAGATGGGTTTTCACCAACAAGCGAGTGAGAGAGCGACAAGGTGTTAAATATATGGACTCACCTATTGTTGCAAAGAGGCAACGTTGGGAAAAGAGGGGAAGAACGAGAGAGTGAGAGAGGAGAGGGACGAGAGAGCAAGATAACAGCGAGAGAAGAGAGGCAGCAAGAGAAAAGGCAACAACAGAGCGAGAGAGGTGAGGCAGGAAGAGAGTTGAGGCAGCGAGAGAGTTAAGGGGAAGAAGGCCGTCGATGAAGAGGGAAAAGAGGGGAAAAAATGAGAGAATGAGAGAATCCTAACGGCTCTCCAAAATGCCTCCATGAAAAAGTCCAACCTGCACAGGTCGGACTTTTTAGCAAATTAAATTTCACCCATTCCACCCTTTTTATTAGGTGAAATTTCACTGCGTTTGAGAGGCAACATCTTCAGCGCGTTAAACTTCATCTCCCTGTACGAATTTCACCCTCTCAACAGTATTTCCCCTGAAAACTATTAAACCGAGTAAAAGCAAGCAGTGAAAGTGATCACCTACACTATAGACAGCGGCGAATGGTAGCCGAGTCTGCCCACGGAAGGAAGGAAGCGAGGAGCGAACAGAAAATTTTACAGGAATGATGAAATGAATTCTCAAGCAGAGTAAAACCACGAAATAAGATCGCAAGAAGGAGAAGCTTGATACTTTATGAATGGAAGGAGAAATCCTACACCAGATGGCGGTGAGTGGTTACCAAGTCTACCAACAGAAGGAAGGAAGCAAGGGGTGGACGGAAAAATTTTTTGCGCTTCTCCACAGTCGGTCTAGGGAATGTAATGCAATGGCGCGGGTCGGGGTGTCACAGCCCACAGTGGATTTGACAGCAAGACGGTTTTTCTTCACTGTCTAGCCGCGCTATTTTGCTCAACAATGGGGTATCGGCAGGGCGAGGGATCCACCTGTGTCGCGGGTGTTGGTGTCGCCACTAGCAGTGGAGAAGAGCTTCTGTTGCCCTCTCCGGTCGGATCGTGAGCTTGTCTACTCACATGCGGTCGGTAGCAGATGCTTCTACTCACAGGGATGAAAGGGGTGTTTGATCTAAAGGTGTGTTTGATCGTAGTCTTTCATCCGGCGCAATCGGGCGGTAGATAGGAAATGTCATTTTGATGATACGGCGTTTCCCTGATACGATGCACACATGATAAACACGCAACCGCCTCCCTACCGACTCATATGCAATGGCAACTCAAGTATTAAGAATTGTATCGGGAAGAACCCTCACTCTTCTTTTTGAATGAAGATGGCAGGTTGATTAATGGAGGGGAAAAAGGAAACCTCGGGAGATTGCAGGAGTTGGGCTGCCACCACCATTTTGTGTAGAAGTCATCGGGGTGGCGGTTCTCGGAGCATCGGCAGCCCTCGTCCAGGAACCCGCAGTCCACCGATCTGTAGAGAGGGTAGCTCTCGTCCCATACCCAACTTCCTGTGAACACCTCGCAGGCGGGCACCGCCAAGAAGTCCGGCAGGGACACCTTCGCTGTGGAGGAGTACCGGAGACCGACGAACCTCTGCTGGGAGAGCAAGACTCACTTGCCGATGGTGAAAAACCAGACGTCCATGTAGACGAAGCAGAGGAAGAAGGCGAGGGCCATCACAACGAAGAAGAGCACACCTAGGAAGGAGACACTGGGGGGCTCGAGTTTTGGAAGGCGCCACAGCTTCTTCACCATCAACTCCATTCCGAACACCATCAAAATCAAAAACAGGAAGAAGAACAAGAAGAAGCGAAACTACGCTGGCCGGATTCCTCCTTCTCACTCCTTCTCAAAGGAGAGACCGCGAGGAAACAACCGAAAGATTGAGGGAGGGCGAGATCAATATTACCAATGCCAACCAAGGCCAGCGACAGTCACAGCCTTAGATGGAAAAAAGAACAACACACGAAGTAACTGATGAGAGAGAGAAAGAGCCAAGCGGCTTCATGTTGGCATTCAGGATACGAGATATCTTTCTTTTTTTAGTTTCTGTGAGTAGAGGCGTGGAATTGAATGATGGCAGGACTGAAAAAAAAAAAACTAGTTTCAGGCCATTCCATGCTTCTGCTTGCAGAAACTAGAGAAAGAAAGATATCTCGTATCCTAAATGCCAACATGAAGCCACCTGGCTGTCTCTCTCTCATCAGTTACTTCGTGTGTTGTTCTTTTTGCCATCTAAGGCCGTGACTGTCGTTGACGTTGGTAATGTTGATCTCGCCCTCTCTCACTCTTTCGGTTGTTTCCTCGCGGTCTCTCCTTTGAGGAGGACTGAGAAGCAGGAATCAGGCCGGCGTTGTTTCACTTCTTCTTGTTTTCTTCCTGTTTTTGATGGTGTTCAGGATGGAGTTGATGGTGAAGAAGCTGCGGCGCCTTCCGAAGCTCTAGTCCCCCAGCGTCTCCTCCCCAGCCGTGCTCTTCTTCGTTGTGATGGCCCTCACCTTCTTCCTCTGCTTCATCTACATGGACGTTGGGTTTTTCGCCATCGGCAAGCGGGTCTTGCTCTCCCAGCAGCGGTTCATTGGCCTCCGGTAGTCCTCCATAGTGAAGGCGTCCCTGCCGAACTTCTGGCGGCACCCGCCTGCGATGTGTTCACGGGGAGTTGGGTCTGAGACGAGAGCTACCCTCTCTACAGATCGGTGGACTGTGGGTTCTTGGACGAAGGCTTCCACCCCGACGACTTCTACACAAAATGGCGGTAGCAGCCCAACTCCTGCAATCTCCCAGGTTTCCCCTTTCCCCTCCATTAATCAACCTGCCATCTTCATTTGAAAAGAAGAGTGACGGTTCTTCCCGATACAATTCTTAATATTTGAGTTGCCATGCGTCTGAGTTGGTAGGGACGCGGTTGCGTGTTTATCATGTGCGCGTCGTATCAGGGAAACGCTCAATGTTCTTGGGACAAAAGTGTTCTTTTATCTGAGGCACGCGCCAGGTTCACGTGAATGTTGGCCCGGGGCATCCGGTTCGACATAGTCCATATCGGTGATTTGGCAAAGAATCGCCGATCTGTGAACAGGATTTTAACTAAAATTGCTCAACTGTTGATTACCTATGAATCGGTCGGAAAACGACGATCTCATTGAATATATTATATTCAACAAGCAGAGAGAGAAAGAGAGAGAGAGAGACATGACGACATCGAGTTAACGATAGCTCTGTCAACGGTTAGAATAATAATAATAATAGAGTTTTGAAAAATTATTAACTTGCTAAATAATGTTTAAGTTAAAGTTGTTATAAGTTATCAAAATCTACCATAGATTTTTATAATATAAATATAAAAACGACATATATATATATATAGATATATAAGAAAATTGAAATTTCTCAGCTATTGATATTTTGCCGAATGATTACATATTTGAGAAACAGTGGCTAATCTTCCATCCGCTGTTAAAAACACCATAAACCTTTACTATACTGTAAATTGTTGCTAGTACTCATGTCTCAGTGTATTTTTAGCAACCTGTTCGCTTTAAATTTATTAATAAAATTAAATTTTAACAGATCTATTTATCTTAAAGTAAGTATGTCATATTTTTCGAAAAAAAAAATCGTGGGTACCCTCCATGTTCTGGATATAGTTAAACAGTTTGATTCTCCTTTATTTATTAAAAATAATATAATAACTTTATTAATTCTTAGGCAACTCACGTTCACCGAATCGACACCCTGATTCATTCTACTTAATTTTTGATTTATACAAAACTAAAATCTTGGTTCTAATAGGATTAATCAATTGGTGACACAAATATCCAAAAGATATCCGTCAAAATATTCACCGTCAGATCCGATGGTGGACGACTGGAAGTCACATTCAAATCTGATGACGATTTGAAAGTCACATTCAAATTCATAATCGGCCCTAACCGCACACGCTGGGCATACAGGTAAACATATGAGGCAGCTCAACATTACACGATTTAGGGACTGATCTTCGGATTACCCTTGCTTGAGCCTCGTAGCGGCTAACCCAAATAATCTCTTTGCTTCAGTTTCAGTTTCAGTTTCAGTTTCTTTTCTTCCTCCTCTCTTTAGTTGCTGTTGCTACCTGCCATTATGGGCACACGTTGGAGGCTTGACGCCTCCGCTGGTGACTTTGCTGAGGAAACAAGCGAGGTTGCAGGCGTCTCCTGGCTGCAACAACTCCAACATTAGAATCAGAGTAAGGCCGTTGAACCTGGAAAAAAAAAAAAGAACAAAACAAAAGAAGCAAATCTGGAAGTTCAATTTGGCCTTTGTGATGCAGTCTAGGCATTATTCACAATAATAGACTATCTAAATCATAACAAAGTGTATAAACATATTACACTCTGCCTTTCAATGAACCGTTAATTTAGAAAAAAATAGAAGGCTGAAGTGGCTTCTTATAAGTTTGCCGCCTAAAGGCACATACTAATTTCACGTGCATCTGTTTTGCATTTGCACTTAAAAAAAATAAATGGAGCACTTTCAATAGTGTCTCTATCAACCTTCAATTTAGAAAAAGTAGAGGGCTGAAGTGGATAAGTTAAGCACCTAAAGGCACATACCAATTTTTATATCTACGTGTATGTAAAGTGTTTTAGGTTTGCACTTTAAAAAAAACAAAGAGAGAGATGGACCATTTTCAATATGGCCATGAGACCTATATTATTACTAAGTGATATCTATTTTTTATATTAATATACATCGAGCCATACTTTCCTTCCTATCTAACTACTTATTTTGAACCAATAGAACAGAAAAAACATGAAATTTTGAAGACCTATACTACCATTTGTTACTTTCAGGTCTGAAATAGCCAGAAAAGTGAAAACACAAAAATAGTGAGGAGTAATGCATAACAACACAAACAAGAAGAGTTGTACATTGAGTTGTGGAATTCATACATGTGACTTTGAGCATTCAAGAATGTATAGTACTATGGTTTAAGGACATGGCTTTGGATGGTTGCAAATGTTAAGCAATGGGTGCTTTATAGTAGATAGTATATGGTACTTTTAGGAAAGAATTATTCATGGTAGGTGACCAAATAAGAAATGGGGGGAAAAATGAAAATAAATCTTTTTTTTATTTGTTTTAAACAAAGAAAATTGTTGTGTTTAGTAAACTTTGGATTGTATCATCTTCACTTATTATGACAATCGGTACTATTCATTTTTTTAATTTGTTTTTGTAATCTTTCATGATTAATGTCAATGAGTATCAAATTTGATTTTCTATCTAGGCAGTTTATAAAGATTTTTTACAACGCAAAAATTGATTGGTAAGATTGTACTAATTAAAATGTCGCTATATAGTTGGAATACTTGAAAAGCAAAAGGGGGAGATGATAAAAGGAATCCTTATTGTCAGTGGTGCATATTTTCTTTCTAGTAATGGCTAAGTACCTGCCCAAATGTTTCCACCGATCAGGATTCGATTTGGGAAAATGATCCATGGAAAAAAAAAATCAGATTCATCTGTCTTGACTTTTTCCTACCAACAAATTCTGATAGTTTCCCTTGAGTTCTTTGCTTATGGTTTTTATTGTTAGGGTTGTACAATGAGTTAAGCCAACTTGAGTTCAAATGAGAGTTACTCGGTTAAGCTTGATTTGAGCTCAACACGTTTGTAAATAAGTCAATTTCGAGGTTAACTGAAAACTTGAATTTATAAATGAGTCGAGTTCAAGAACTTGAACTTAACTGAAACTTGAATTTATAACTTAGTTGAGTTTGAGTTACATGAAGTATAGGGATGTCAGCATAACCGATCTGAATTGAATATCAAAACAATGAGCTCAGACAAAAAAAATCAGATATGAAAAAAAATATTTGATTAAGAAATGCATAAGATTCGGATTTAAGAAATGTCATTCGATCGGATTTGGGTTGGGATATACATAAATAGCTGTTTGGATTTAGATATGGAATCAGATTGGATGTATTTTTAAACAAATATCTTATATCTAATGCTCTAACATATTGAAAATCGGCCAATTTGATTAAAATTTCAGATTTGGATTCAGATACAAATGTAAAAATCAGATTCAAATTGTATTTTGGATGAATTTTCTTTGTTTATATTTTGAATATGTGAATATCTGAAAAGACAGAAACAGTTAACTGTGCATCTGATTCATTAGACATGAGTAAGCTCGTTTAATGTATGTTACCTTTGTTTTTTGTTATAATTTTCAAATTGAAAACAAAGGATATAAATGAATATCAACATGCTTCAATAAGTCGAGCTAGGGTTAGGACGCGGTCTATTGACCTTTTTTGCCTAGAACTTTTCGATCATCCGTTCTAGTGTTCACCGGCATAAAGTTTAAGAACAGAGCCAAGCACATTCTCTAGATGAGTGTTCTTCTCCTTGTTCTTCATAGAGGCTGCCCTCTCGATTATGCATATTCTCGGTTTTGGATAACACCCACCTTTTGTTCGATGAAACGTGAGAAAGAAGCATGGTCTGATGGCAAGTGGCAACGGATAATACTTAATGGATATGAGACAGTTGGATTGATGGATGATTCTCGTAACTTATATGATGAAATGCCTGAAAAAAAGGTTCTATCGTTAATTGGTTGAATGGTTTATTATTGTTTTTTTTTTTCTTTTTTGGCTTTTCATCCATCTGTAAAATTTGTACTATCAATGAGATTTTAATTTGATTCAAATTGCATCCGCAACTTGATTACTAATGATTTGGTTTTTGGTATTTGTAAACAATTATTTTAACCGAAGAACCTCGAGGGCAGGCTATCTTGTATTTGATTTTTGCAGTTATATGATAGTCTAAAATGTAGTACAGGATGAATTTCCAGTTTCAGCTGTATTTGATTTTGTAGATATAATTACGTAAAGCAATTTGCCTGATGTTATCACCTCAAATCTTTCAAAAGACCGTATTTCATTTTCATTGAATGAAATTCTCAGTTATTTCATTTGGATTTAACTTTTAGACCCTAAGTGCAACTCTAAACCTAAAACAGACTTTAGACTTTTATATCCATACATAAGTCCAATGCACCACCATTCGATTCAAAACGATCTCTAGCGATCTCTAGACCCATGTCTGTGTCCAAACACAAGGTTCAGATTCAAACACGAGATTCAAATACGAAATCAAACTCTTGGATCTGAATTAGATCGAGAATCCAAGTTTAAAACCGGTTCAAAAATTTGAAACTCAAAATCCAAAATCGAGATCAAAATGAAAAAATTTGATGCTATGAACGCCACACATTCTATGCTTTTTATATGAACCACTTTTTTATCTGTTTATGAATTTATTTTATTTTGTTTAATTTTTTTTTAGTTGCTCGTGCATTGATAAAAGTTTATTATAAAGCCTCGATGGTTTTACAATAGACTCTTTTTAAGAAAAAAAAAAGGCCTTGAAATGGAAATCCATTTACGTTCTTCATAAATGCATTCAAAGTACCAAGCCCGACTAGCGACGATTGGACGTTTTCGAACTGGGCTTCATACATTTAATAATTTAGAAGAACATGTGAGGCCAAGCCTATCAATCACATTTTTCCATTCTTGTAAATAAACGATGTCGGTGTCTTATCGGTTTGCTCATAGGGATGGCATGATATCGACTGATATATATCGGTAAATATTGTTTTTTTCTTTTAAGGTACGCAAACAAAGTTTTTTTCATGTCGTTCAATCAAGGTATTTCTTCTCTTTCCTTTCCTTTTAAGTAAGACTGGGCATGAGTTACTACAACAACTTAGAGTCCTTTCAAGTAAGTCGGGGCATCAAACAAAGAAAGGAGGTACATGGATCGGATATACCTTTTATCATATCTGATTTTTTGGATATTCATATATTTAGATTCGGATTAGGATTCGAATTTGGATGAGAAAAAGTTTATACCATATCCGAATCCAACTTTAAAATCTACATCTGAATCCGAGTTTTAGTGATACTTGAATCCGATTTTTAGTTATACTTGAATCCGATCCGAATCCGATCCAAATTTTAAATTATATCTGAATCCGAACCTAGAGCAAGAGTTGGAGTTCTCACATTTTGAAGTTGTGACCTATGAATGGTTGGGCTAAAGGTCTAGCCAAACACATCAACTTAAAATAATGACATAAGAAAAATATCAATTGTATATGAAAAGGTATAATCTGATTAAGAGGTAATGGCTTTTATGAAGTTGCATATAATAATAGTCAAATAATTACCATATTACCATTTAACTTAAAGAATTTAAAAATATATCATACAAAACTAATTAATTAATAATTCCTTTTATTTAATTAAACGTTTTTGTGTAAACAAGCAAGCAAACTATTATAGTTAAGGCATCAACTAAACATTATATTTAAAATAATGTATTTATTTAATTAACATTAATAAAAAAAACTTGTATCAAGAAATTTCAATAAAATGAGTATTTTTAAATTATGAAAATTAATCACCAAAAATATATATTTAATGTGAAATAGTTGTTGGTAAGTTTATTGTATATAAAAAAAATTTAAAAATTATGTTGTGGCTTCACTTAAAATTTTCAAACTTTTGACTTTTGCAACAAAACAACTCCTAAGTTTATCATATAAAAAAAAATTAAAAAACTATATTTTAGCTTCACTTAAAATTTTAAAACTACAATTTGACTTTTGCAACAAAACAACTCCTAAGTTTATCATATAAAAAAAAATTATGTTTTGGTTTCACTTAAAATTTTTTCTAAATTTAAGTGTGTCATCTAAGCAACTCGTAATTTTTTTTTTATTAGTATATTTGACTTTCATACTTTCTTCATAACAATTGTTAAATCAGGTGACCCATATTTTTTTTCATTAAAAAATATTATTTAATGATTTTTTTTAATTGAGTTAATTGAAATAATTTGTGTCATATCCATAAAAAAGAATGTTCAATGATATATCGGATAATTTATTAGACCTCTTACTTTTATTACAATAGTTTTTTTTTTACATAAAATTGTATAATTACTCTAATGATATGTAAAATAGTTTATTAAATCAAACAATTTGTTGTTTTTCAATTAAATTAAAGGCTTTTGTTTTCAACTTCGTGAATTATGTGTTATATGTCAAACACATATGACTTTTGAATGAATTATATGATTATATAAAATAATTTATTTGACTGATTAAATAAGTAAATTGATAATTTGATAGATTTTTTTTGTGTGTTTAGCAGTTTTTTTATATTAAACATATTTATTTGAGACAGTGAAGATGTTTTCAACTTAAAATGAATATCATAATGTGTTTGAGATTTCTATTTATTATAAAACATATTTTGTATATGATTTCTATATTTTTTCCACAAGTTTTCCATACGATTTGCATATTTTTTTCATAATATGACACTTCATACTCTTTTCATATCGATTGTGTATATTGAACATTGATTTGATTATTTTTAAATAATAACATATTATGGAGTAAACTATTATTTAATGATAATCACTTATTGAAAATTATTAAATCAAGTGACCTATATTATTTCTCATTTAAGAATGACATTATTTAATGGTTTTTTCAAATTTCATTGAGTTAATTAAAAAACTTTTGCTTTATATCCCTAAAAAAAGTGTTTCAATGTTGTCAAACCTTCATTCTTCCACATTCACACTAACTTTTTGGGTTAGCCTCTTAGCTTTATTGCAATAAGTATTCTTTTGCATAAATTTGTATTATTTAATTAAATCATATAATTTATTGTTTTCTACTAGTTAACGGTTTTTGTTTTTAAATTTATGAATTATGTTTTGTATATCAAATACCTAAGACTTCTGGACTTATTATATGATTATACAAAATAATTTACTTGATTAATTAAATAAATAATTGATAATTTGATAAATAAAACTTTTTTATGAGTTACTAGTTGTTTCATATTAAATATATTTATTTGCGGTTAATTTTCATATTTTTAAAATACTCATTTTATTAAAATTTTTTTATACAAGTTTTTTTGTTATTTTTAATTAAATAAATATATTATTTAAGATATCTTGTTTAGTTGATGCCTTAACTATAATAGTTTCCTTGTTTACACAAAAACGTTTAATTAAATATAATATAAAATTATTAATTAATTAGTTTTATGTGATATGGTTTTAAATACTTTAAGTTAAATAGTGTATATTTTAACTATTTGACTATTATTATATGCAATTTCATGAAAGACATTACCTCTTAATCAGATTATACCTTCATATACAATTCATAATCTTATTTAGTTAGAATTTTAAATTGGTGTGTTTGGTAGTCTTTTTGGCCAACTAAGCATTTCGTGGGTCAAAGTGGGTCAGGGATTCACATGCATCCATCAGGAGCTATCCACCATATATTCCAGTGCATATAATCATATCTCTTTACTTAATTACAATGTAAAATTATATGGCTTATAGTTAAACAAATAAAAAAACTTAGGAAAACATTAATGGATTGAAAACAATATATAAATTCACAATGCACTAAAAGTTTAATGTGTTATAGCTTATTAGTTGACAAATAAAAAACCTTGAAACATATTATTTTATTCCATGAAAAAGGCAAGGGAAGCACTAGAAACCAATAATTTGGAATGCATTGAAATTTGATGGGTTGTACGTTATTAGCCAACGAAATAAAAAAAACTTTGAAAAACATTATTTTAGTGCGTGAAAAAGAGTAGCGGGATGTATTAAAACACAATAATTCACAATGCATTAAAATTTGGCGGGTCAAACACTTTATGCTTTTAATATAGACTAAAACAAGGTTCATACTTTAGAGGGAGAGAACTATGCCAACTTTTTTGCGTAAGATCTTATTAACACTGTTGAGCCGGCATAATGGACTTGATACCCAAAATACGGCTATAATTGTTTTAGTTAAATCAGATTTTATAGAAAATAAAAAACTAACAGTAATGATATTTAGGAGTGGGCACATAAAATTTCATTTTTACATTATTTTTCCAATTTCATAGGTTTGGAAATTTGCATACATTTTCACTGCCGGATTCATCAGAGACATAATTTTTCGATGGCTGAAATCCATGGAGAGAATACCTAGAAGGCACGATTGACGTAGAAAGAAAAATGCATTAAACCGTTATCGTTTTGTGATTGTTTTTTCAGACCACACTTTAATTTTATGGTTTTATTTTGTCACGTTATAGTTTTCGTATTTAAAACGCAAAAAAATTACATTTTAGGCATGCAACTAGATGGAGTGAAAGATAAAAAGGTTTCCGATCGACCAACACTAAAGAAATAATTTTTTATTATCGAAAAACACAGTCAAACTTTGATGTAAAATAAAATATGCTGCAGCTTTAACTTTTTTTTTTTTTTTTTTTTACTAAGCCGACTAAGTTAACAAGGCAAGGGGTTAAACGAAAGAATATTGTTTGCGTTTTGGGGCAGTTTATGATAAAAATGAAATGGCATCAAACAGTTAATTACACACAAAAAAAATCAAATCGTATTTAATAGTGCCAAGCGAAAAAAGCGCAAATTAATTATCCTCGTTACTCCCAACATCTACTTCCTTGATCTGGATCCGATCTGTTGTCCTCGACCAATCCAACCATCCTTTCTGCAAGTAGTATACAGTAAGAACGACTGCATGAGGCGAACTTACGAAGGAAGAAAATGCGCTCATTTTACCCAAATATACGTGAAAGAAGTAGAGAGTCATGCATGCAAATTGTCACAAAAAACGGCGTTATATTAAAAAAAACGCGTATTTAACGTCAAAAAAGTTCTAGACGAAAAAAACGGCAAAAAAACGCGTTTTTTTGAAAAAAACGACAAAATTTAAAAAACGCGTATAAAACGTGCATAAAACGATTTTTTGCATTTTCTTTTAACGTGCGAGTGCAAAATGGCAAAGCTTGTAATATTTTTTAAGACGTTGGCTTTTCTTTAAACTTGTTCGACCTTTTAGTGGCAAAAAAGTATTTTAACATAAGAAAAGAGGGCTTAGGGTTAACTTGAAATCGAAAATTTGTTGAGGGCCTTGAGCTTCGAACATTCGAGTATGTCTTGTCTTCAAGACAGAGAGGCGTAACAGGGCAGGCTTCTTCGAGTGAGGTGAGAACTTCTTCCTTCGTTCATTCCTCGACCTCACTTCTCAATCGGCTGAAGAGAAGGGCATTCAAGATTCGGCTGGTTTCGAACTTTCGTCCGATCGTCTTCTTCTCGTTTTCATCATCTTCTCGTTTTCATCCGGCTGAAGAGGAGGGCATTCGAGATTCAACTTCCTTCGTCTCCAATCTCCATCTCTTTTTCATTCGAGCGGTGACAGGTTCTCTTTAGTCTTTCCAAGTTTCCATTTCGTTTTTTTACAATGTCACTATAGTATACATGTGCTGTTCAATTTTTCTTTTTTCTTGTTGTCGTATGCATCAATGATTCAATTTAATGCATGCCTTGGTCTCCATCTCGTCTTCTGTTTGTTTCTAAAACTTGTTAGATGAAGCGTTCTTCACTGTCTGTTAATTTGTTGAATGGTTTAGGTGGTGGTGATAAATTTTTAAAGCCATGAAGGCAAAAATCTTTTGTTAGTTATGTATTTGTCATTTCATTATCTAATTTTAATGTGTTGCTTATCTAGTCATTTTTCAATGTTTCTTTTAATTTCTCATTTACTTTCTTTTTATATAATTATCAGGATTATTTTATGTATTTTTTAAAAATTTGCCGTCTTTTTCCCGTTTTATTCTCGAGATTTTCGGCTTCACCGTATTATACCCGTTTTTTTCATCGCCGTATTATACCCGTCCACGTCTTTTGTGACAATAATGCAAATACATGTGAGACAGAGAACTCTGACATACCAACATGTATAGCCCAAAATTGCTAACAAGAAATCCCACCTCCAACGGTAACTCGAGGGAGATGCAACGCCCGATCAAAAAGATCAATGGACACAAAATCCACCAAATACAAAGACAAACCAGGTCACAAAAGCAAAACCTGGACCATAAAAGTAGTCCGAGAGAATGGCACGCTCTCCACAAGGCCAACAAGTGTTGGAAAGAGAGGGAGAGGACCAAAGCGAAAATTGAGCGTATAATGAAAAGAAGCGAAAACAGTTGAGTCCTTCACCTGATTCTGTCTCTCTCATGTTTAGAAATTACAAGACAATATTCATAATGTTGCAGACAGATGTAACAAAAGAGAGAGAGAGAGAAACCTGGTTTATGCTAGTGATGCCCGGTACGCTTTGGCCATGAGGACGATGGATGATATTACTGCAAGGATTATGATGATCATTAGCCAGGTGAGAGACAAGCGCACCTCGTGGCAGCGTTCTTTGATTGTCATGTTGGTTGAGAAGAAGAGTGCAGTAACTGAATGGCAAACGGAAGTTAAAACCAACAATTGAATGAGCATCAGGATGATGTAAGTCCAGTTAGCTTGAGGTTTTCCTCCAAAGATGGCTTCGCGGAAAAGAAACAACAAGAAACCAGTTCCCAAGTATACGATGAACTGTGCCATTGGCCTCCAAACAGTCACCCACTCCGTCTGACCATTGGGTGGCAGATTTGCCTCTGGACCATTATCTTGGTCTCGTTCCTCTTGCCCAGGTAGCTTAACGTTGATTTCTGGTACAGCCATTAAGTAAAGGTGCCCTGGGGAAGCTTTTTCCTCCAACAAATGAATTTTTCTTGCCGCACACTACCTGCCAAAACAAGCAACACGAGGGGAATAAGGAAGGACAAAGAACAGAAGGAGAGTGAGGAGTTTGGTGAGGCATTCAAAATAAGCAAATTAAAGATCTTTTTAGTCCTCTTACTTCCTCTAAATGAAAAAGGAGAAAGACGGTTGCCTTGGTGGCATGGCATGTGGCAGGACATGGGCTATTATATAAAACACAGGGATAAGTATAATCTACTTTCTACAATTTTTGAATGTCCTATTTTTCTTAAAAAAATGTCCAAAACAAAATATGTTAGCTAAATTAATAATAAAAATATATTAAAGTGATAGAAGGCAATATTGAAATAAAAATTAACAAACATTCTCAATGTACGTGATTATCCATTAACATGTTTGCCTCCAATAGCAATCTCCCGTTAGCAAAAGTGAAGATAAATATCTCGGCAACCACCGTGGAAGTCTCGGTGTTATCAAATCTAGGCAAGACATTGTGAGCCACAACAATATTGATTTGTTTCCAGATGGAGAGTGCTATATATCTGGAAACCAATTTCAATAACATTTTGCTCTTTAAAGCAGCCACTCCTTAGGAGATAGGTATTGAGAGAGAATCATTGTGGATGTAGGCACGCTGCCGCACCACATCTGGACTGATGCTTTAGAACCAATCTTTATAATCCAATTAATAGGCCACCATCACACTAGCCACAAGGAAAAACTTCATACAAGTTACTTATAAAGCAATCTCCACCGTATATCTTCTCCAGATTTTCAAGTGCACCTGCTATTCACACTTTGCCATTTTGGTGAACTGCCGACGGGTGATATGTCATCAGTAGTTGAGTTCTTCCTCTTCCCTTGACGGAAGCCATTGGCATTGGAAGAGAAAACTTCCTCCAGCATAGCTTTTTCTATATATCTTCTCAACTCGGTTTGTAAAGCCCTTTAATTTTCTTGTCTTGGTGCAATGAAACCTTTGTTCTTATATATATATATATATATATATCTACTATATATGTATATATGTATATATGTATATATAGACACACACACGGATACACACTACTGAACTTAGTTAAACTTGTCAATGAGGTTATGAAGAAGTAAATATTATGCAACAAAGAGAGGGTTACTACTTTTGCATGGATAAATGAGTTAACAAAAAATAACAATCGGGCATTACAAAGGATGGTCGGCAACTGAAGAGCCATCATCAGTAAATTCGTAACTAAGGTTTACTGCTTTTGTATGGGCTTGTTTAACATTATTTGGCAACATTTTGGCTTTCCATTTGCTGCAACCCTAGGGAGAAGCTTCCTGCAACAAGAATTTGGAAAAGGATAGAAATACACCACTATTCTACTATATTAATTCTGGGACAAGTCCAAAGCTTGGTATTGACTGGTTGTAATTCTTTTATCATCTCAACCTTAGATGACAGTGTTAACCAAGATGCAGTTGGAAGCACTGTTGTTTGATATCAAGGCTCTATAGCTTGACATGTATGTGGATGGACAAAGTATAATCCATTAAAATATATAGTTATCTATTGGAAGGAATGGAGGAGATTTGAATTGATTCTAGCTAAATAAAGGACTGGTATTGGAGTTCTACAAGTTGTTGGAATTGGACTCATCTCTAATTTAATAGGTATGGGGATATTCAGTCATAGTTGCATGTAGTCCATGTACATTTTGTTGAGCATAATAATATGTATGATGTATACAAATAATGATGTAAATATGTTGGTATAAGATTAGGGGTACATAAAATAGACTACGTGTTGTTTATGAGAGCATCATGTTGAGAACAACTCAATGCATCAAATTATGATTAGAATAAACTAGGCATATATGCAAGGTTTCTGAAAATTTATGAGGTGATCACAATATAACACAAAAATATCGTAGAGTCTGAAATTCCTTGTATTGAGGGAAACCATGCACATAATAAGACAGGCATAAGGGAAAGGAAACTTGCAGAAAGTACGTGATCAACATTGAAGCAAAGAAACCTTTGTGGATATTTAGGCACAATGATGCAACCACGTAAAGTATTGGTCCGTCTGTTTCCTTACATATTTATATTGCCTCTGCCTTAGGTTACACTAGAGGGCATTTTATTTTAAAATCTTAAGGTCAAAGTGGGCATTAAATTGAACTTGGACAACTATCTCCATAATTATAATGAATTGCGAATGATGCAAGAAGTAGGACAAGTCATGCATATTTCTTAATGATATAAGAATTCAAGTGCTACTTAATTTGTACAAAACGGATTGTGGAGATTAAGTTCCCAAGAAAGATGTTGAAGCAAGTTATAGAAATAATAGGTGGCTTCTTCAAATTGAGTTGCTTATTCACGCAGGAGGCCCACCTCCTCTTTTAGGTCAATGTCTCTAATGAAACCGGAAGACAAGGCAGTCAGAAGCAGTTAATAAGAATATATTGCACTTGGAAATGAATTATTTCTTGTCAATGGATCATTGGAGATCATCTTAGCAACTCAAAGAAGTTCCGTTGCCAGCTGGGCTCTTTCGTTGCTTTCAAAATCTAAATATTGCATACTCCGACATTCTTTCTATTGAAAAGAAACCATATATGCAGATACAAGGCATAGAAAATCAACCTTGTAGAAACACTTGATCAATGAAGCTCAAGCAACCTTCACACATGTAGGCAAATTAAGCCAATCCTCATTAATTTTGTATGCCTGTTGAGTTTTTCCATTTAATTTTTTTATGGTTCACCAACATGGAATCAAATCTAGGCTTGAAGGAAAAACAAGTTCATGCAAGGTTGATGACATGGGGAGCTTCGAATAACAATTCAATCATCTTTATATAACAATGCATAGTCTATTGACGTCCATCGTTAAAGAACATGTTAATTAGTCAAAATCTCAAAATTATAGATGTCCCATTGAATGGACTTAACTATTTCGCATAGTGAAAAGCAGCTATGTTATGCTTTGCAGAAAGATCTAGACTCAGCTGTATCAGTGGAGAAACAATATCAAAAATAAATGCTAGTGACATGTCATACGAGAGAGGGAAAGCCAACAACCATGTTATGTTGTATTTGCCTCACCCTCTAGTGCTCATAACTGTTGAAGAGTTCATTTTTCTCCCAACAGTATATATATATATATATATATATATAACAGTTTGTAGATGAGATCTGATGATGTTAGAAGCAGACAATTGATATAAAAGGATCCAGACGACATCGATTTCCACTTGACAAACACGACGACGAAGATCTAATGATGCTTAGAAGGAGACAATCGATATGAAAATTATGTAAACTGAGTTTCATGGACGCTCAAGGGCACAAACACACACACACGGGGAGAGAGAGAGAGACCTGACTAAGCTGGCTGGTGCTACCGGAGGACAGAGTAGCAGAATGTCCGGTGAAACCTATTTGTCGACCGTTGTGATGGTGAGGGAATGCAAGACGTCTGCGGCTGAGTCGATCGGAGTCCCAAAGTTTTGCTGCGCAGTCGATGACACGTGTCATACTTATGGTCGGTGGACAGAAGAGTACCGGGTCGGCCCGACATATTTTTAAATATATATTTTATATTAATTTTTATATATAATTATAATATTTTGTTACAATCAATTATATTTATATATTATTTTATATTGAAAATATACTTTTTAATTTAATTGAACCAGGCTTGAGTTTGGACTTCCATTTCAAGTGTCAATCTGGACTCAAGCTTGAGTTTCGGGTCAACCCAAACTCGACTCTTATCGAGCCCAGTCGTCTTTATTTTCAGGCATAAGGATAAGTGAGGCATAAGTGAGAGAGAGAGAAAATGAGAGAGCGAGAGGGGTTCATGACACGAAGAGGGTAGATGGATTTCAATCACATTTTTTGACAATATATTTTCTTATACTTTGCTTTCAAATCATATTTTTTTCATGATAAATCGTGATCCTCTACACTTGAATTCGTTAATAGAAAATTTGAAAAATGAAGCTCTAAGAAATATAACTAACACGACGACGAAGACCACCTGACCAACACCACGACTTTCACACACGCACTCCGGGAGATAAAAAAGCAGAGAGAGAGAAAGTGATCACCACAGAGGGATAGAAAGAGAGACAGATGTGAAGATCATGATGTCCATGAAACCTTGAAAAAAACTGCCTGTGACCTCGAAAAAAATTCACACACAGCATTTGAAATTATAAAGAGATGGGAGATGATTGAGAGACAGACCTGTGGGGAAGAACGAGCTGACCGATCATTCGTAGCATGATTCTGGTGACGAACTTAGCGGACCGATCGTCCTTGTTTGTTTGTGACGAAGAACTTAGTCTGCACCAAGAGGTAGAGGACCGCGATGCGAATCATGCGATGGAGCCAGTTTCACTCTCGGGGGTCATATATATACATACGCACCTTAGCCCCAAAGATACTGGGTGTACAATACCTTAATTAAAATATTTAAAAAAAAAATTAAATGGATCAGAAAGAGTAGCGAAAAAGTTCAAAAATCAGTTGCACGCAACTAAGGGATTTAAAAAAGTTAATAGTTTAAAATATAAATTTTTTTATAAAAATTAATCAAGATAAAAATAAAAATCGTGAAAAAACACAAAAAAGTTCATGAAATAATGTGATAAATTTATTTTCCTTGTTTTTTTTAAATATCACAATTTTTCTTTTTTTCCATTTTTTTGATAATAATTGGAATTGTGATATTTGTGACACTGGGTGGAACACATTTTTCCAGGGCCACCCTTTTTGTTCCTCTCAAAGAAAAGGGCCTCATGGCTAGGTAGGGCAGAACACGAGCGAGTCGAGCTCGAGTTTAGCCAGCTCAAGCTTGGCTCGACTCTTGTTTCGGTCAGCTCACACTCGAGTCGAGCTTTACAATGCTAGCTCGAGTTTGACTCTATCAATTTTGTTCTAACTCGAGATTGACTCGACTGACTTGTTTAACTGGATTAATTGCTTGTTACATATGCTTCTCCTGTGTGAAAGGCGACATTGCTTCAAGTATGGAATATAGAAGAAGACTGCACCAGCATAAGATAGTTTTACAAAAATCTAAAAGAAGAAAAAAAATGATCATGAGATCTAGATGAAAGCCTGAAAACCTAAAATGGGTTTTAGTTTTTAAAACACCTGCTCGACCGAGGTTTGAGGAAGAACAGACCCTCACTCGAGTGAGGGTCTGAGAGAGAACAGACCTTTGCTCGAGCGAGGGTTTGAGGGACAACGTAGCTCACTCGAAGAGGTCAAAACGAAAATAGACATTCACTCATGCAAGGGTCAGTGGGTTTGAGAAACCTTTGTTCGTTTCGCTCGAACGAGGTCTTCGCTCAAGCGAAACCCTCACTCGAATGAAACCATTGCTCGATACCTTGTTTTCTATGATTTAGAGAGAGAGAGTACCGTTATTGTAGGCTGATTGCCATCAGCAATTCCACCGATCGCTGGATGTCGGTGCTGATCAGGAGTTAGTTGGCATCAGAGAATGAAAGTTGAAGAGAGTGAAGAAAGAGGAAAATGACAAAAATGAAGATGAAACAATGAGGAAAACAATAAATATTCCTCACTCGAGTTGAGTTGAGTTAAGCGAGCTTCACTAAATGAACTCGAACTAAGCATCACGAAACGAAGCCAGACCATTTTTCTTACCTCAGGCGTACCTCCGGGGAGAACAGAAACTGTCATCCCTGTAACAGAAAGAGAAAGAGATGCTATTCGACAGCGGTCATAATCCATCATTCTTACACTAAATTGTTTCATCTATCGAGCACGCGAGAACATACAAAAGAAGAGGCAATGGGATTTAGTGATGCATCAATTTTGTTGTAGCTCACGAGATTTCGAAGGTACGCTGAGATCGGAATGACTTAATATTCAAGGGGGCATAGGGTGGCCGGTCGGCATCTTAAATGAAGTTATTGTTATAGACGACAGAATGATGCATAGATGCAATGAAGCAGCCTTGAACCTTGAGAAAGACTTCAGCTCTCTCACTCGGGTATGTAGATTCTCCTCCCACTCACTGGTATTCGGACTGGCTTCTAGCTGCAGATTCTGCAGACGCACCTCCATTGTTGAATGCTTGACCTTCACCTTCTTGAAAGTGATTAAGTCGTCCAAGCTCCAAGCCATGTGAACTGGAACTGCAGCTGGCAGTTTGTGAAACTTTTCCAAGCGTGTTGATGAAATTGAACTAGGGAACAAACCTGATATTAAAAGCAAGCCGCAAGGAGGACAGCTGCAAGTGAAGTGGGAGGGGTAGAGCCATACCTGGCCTGAAAACATTTGAGCTAGAACTTCTGGCCGCAGCTTCATTTATCGCAACAGGCCGCTCCTTGCTAGGAATGATGGAGCTTGCAACTCTCCTTCCGCTGGTGATGGGCGATGACCATCTGAAAGCTGAGAACATGTGGATCCAGATGACTGTACTACTACAATAATTGGTATGTAATTTTACGACTGACCCGCCGGCTGGCCAACTTTTAGTGCTTTTATGGCAATCAATATCGTCGGCAGCGACATCGTTGATTATGTATCAAGTCACCGGAGCAAACGCCCTCCATGGTGGGCCCATCATTGATCGTATACATTAAGTTAGTCAGCTACCATAAGACTATGCTTAGAGGGTGGAAAGTACACTAATTAAGGCCCATTTGATGGCATGAAAATTGATGCTGGAGCATAGTAAGAAAAAAAAATCAGTTTCATTTTGGGTTTGTTTGTTATTTTACTTTTATTTGCATCCAGATTTTAGGTTTTGCCCATCGAGGGTGATGATGAGGGGAACTGGAACTGCAGGCTCTTCCCATGCGAGCAGTGCAGTTACTTTCTCGCTCACACCATCTTCTTACCCTTAAAATTTCCTTCAACCACCAACTTCATAATTCAAGCTATGAAGCCCACATGTCTGACATTTTTAATTAAGATGGGCTGCAGGTTCTTGTCCTCTTGGAAAAGAATTGTTTTCTAAATATTCAACAAGATTTATCTCTTTCAGTTAAATCGGGAATATACCCTTGCTTTTAAATGTAATGGGAAAAATAGATATTTGGTAGTTATCTGTGGTCCATAATCCATAAATAAGTGGGCCTTTGATACTAAATGCGCCTTAAAAAATCTCAAAAAATTTGCTTTGCTTTTATGGGAAAGAGGGTCCGACATGATCTTCCCAATAATAATATATATATATATATATATATATATATATAAGGGTGAGTAGCTCACGGAGCTTGCATTGAAACCTTACAAAGAATGAGGGCATTATGTTATGTCAGCCACCACGAATTTGAACTTCAAACCCCTTTGAAGTAGACCGCTCATTGTGCTACAACTTCTCGGATAGGTCAGACATGTCTTGAATGCTTGTACTAACTAATGGGCATCAATTCATTGCACCCTAACAAATTTTTACCCCGACAGTGTGTGTAGGCCGTCAAGATATGAATTGCCAACGGCCTTGGGGCCTCTTAAAAAACCGAGAGTCGAAGCAGCTTCTTTTGTGCAGATAGTCAAAGACGTGTCGATGACACCGCCCTGGTTACTTGAAAGTGATAAGGGAGAGAGAGCGAGCGAGAGAGGGAGCCAATCAACGGAAACACATTAAATAAATAAGGTCCGAAAAAACAAAAATTAGAAAGACAAAATTTAGATGAGTAAAGCGTGAGGTAGATAATGATCAGCAAGGTTTCCTTTAAACAAAAGGCCAGCAGCGATGGTTTACGGTAGAGAATGATCGGCGAGAGTTGTGAGAAAGCTTCTTCTATGTAAGCTCGCAGGAGATACATAACCCCTTTCAGCTCAAGTAATAACACAATATTTTTTTCCTTTTTAGCTGTATGGTGCATCACGTATCACTATATGCTGATCACCGTCTGCAGCTATATACTTATATTTTTTTTCCCAAGTTAGTCATTCCAAACGAGTTAGACTGGATTTGGTAAATAACATACAAAAATCTTGAGAACAGATTTGCCACCATTTGTCAAGTTTATATGTGTGTTAACTCTACCGGCTGGAATTGTGTGTCAATATGCTGCATCTTTCTTTATCAGTATATATTTGTTAGTAGTGTAAAGATATCATTCCCAACCGACAGCTGTACAACAAAGGGTATAGGATAGGATAGGTGGTCAGACTCGCGGGTCGATAGAGGGCCAATCAACAGTTTAGTTTCTATGAACACTACTTCTCTAAACTACAAAAGGTGATAATGACACTATATTAATGGGTGGCATCCACCCAAGTCTTGATGCAGCCTTCAACTCCATGGGCATGGAAAAACAAGTCTTGATGCAGCCTTCAACTCCATGGGCATGGAAAAAGAAGGAGTGCTGCAACATTCTTTCGGGCTCTTTCCCAACCCCACGATGTGAAGGTAGATTTTTTTTTTGTGGTTTAGAAGCACTAAAACATCGAATTACAGCAATAAGGGCAACCCATACATAAAAAATTATGGAATCATCCAAAATTATGCTTCAAATCTGTCAATTTATCAAGATTTCCTAAAACATATTTTATGTCTCCTCCATTTCTTCTCTTCATTTCCCCTCTCTTCCTCTGGCTTTTCTCTCGCACTCCTCTCTCTCGATTATTCTCTCTCTCTCTTTTGCCGCTTTTAGCTTACCCTTTTATTATTATTGTTCGATGACATCTTGTCACTCTAATTCTCATTTTGTCTGCTCTCTCTTTCTACCAATTTCTTCCTCTTATTGTTTCTTTTTATCTTTTAAAATGAAAAGCCCAACCAGAAAAGGAAGAAACAAGAAGGGTAGCTGACAACAAGAGAGTGGGAGAGGGAAGAGGCCCCTCCCACTCGCTTCTTGTGAGTCACCCTTTCTTGCTCGGCTTCTCGTTTCAATGTTGGAACATTTGAGAAAAACAACAAAAAGAGACATGGTGGAAAGAGATCGAGAAAGACCAAAACGAGGGAATGTCAAACAACTTCCTAAGATATTAAGACTATTAAAAAAGTGTGACCATAAAATCCTTGTTGGTCTTTGGTGAATTGATGTGCTTAAAAAATAGCAGACAAGTGGAGGCCTATTATGCAATTATAAGAAAAGGAATTCCTCCTTACAGCTCTGGTTTTTGGTCTCTCTCGTGCACCAAGTCTGCCGCTGAAGCAAGAAAGAGGAGGAGGAGGTAAAGGGAGAAATGGGAGAAGACGGTGGCCTTCCGTCAATTCAACCACCGACCGGAAGCCAACTACTGAAGTTCGCCCTTATTGATTGTGGCCGGGTACTCTTCTTCGTGGCCGGACTGTTGGTGCTGGCTATATTGCTCTTGATCGTAACTCACTTCCATCGCGCATTCTCCCTCCTATCACTGAGAAATAAAGAAGCTTGCCGCTCCCGTCAGCCAGCAAAAGGCCGCCACTGGTGGGCAACAGCCTCTCAAACTTCCGAGTGCTGCCAGTAGTGATGCGTCTCCCGTGAGCTGTCTGAAACTTTTCCTTTTTCTCTCTATAATGGAGGAACCACTCTTGAAGCTGACTGAATTAATGGTCACGCCAATTTAACATGTTTTACCGGACACTCACCTCCCGACCAACTGCTTAGAACTCGAGGTAAGTGTTCGGAGAGGAAAATGATGTACTTAATTCGTCATTTATCATCGTCAAAGTGGTTTTAACAAACAGCTCTTTAACCATGCAATCAGAGCTCTGAGAAGCAAATGTTTTGCCGACAAAAGTGATTATATAAATATATATATTTATATACACCATGTCTGTCTTCCAGCTACTTTATCGCCCACTTTGATTTTAAGTTTATGTGGGATATATACACGAATCATTTCTGAATTAGATGACCATCCATTTGAATGTTTTTTAAACCTTCCTCCCCCCACCGGCCGAGGGTAGGGTGAGAACGATGGTAGGAAGGGGAGGAAGAAACCTCCCCTCCCTTGCCACCCCACTGTGGTGCCATGGGTGCTTTTGCCGGCGACACCCATGCCATGGGTTGGTGCCAGCGATGGCACCCATAGATCCGATGTGATGAGGAGAGGGGTTCCTCTCCCATTCCCACCGTGTTGCACAATTGGCTTGTGCAACCAAAAAGGAAAAAATAAAGAAATCCAAGATCAAGATGGACGGCAATGATTTAATGTCCATAAGTGTATAAAATTACTATGGTCACGCTTCAATATCTCTCTCTCTCTCTCTCTCTCTCTCTCTCTCTCTATATATATATATATATATATATATATATATATATATATATATATGTTAGTTTGTGCATATGTATAATATAGACTCATAAATCCGTGTTCCAGCACGTACTTGGCACGTACAAAAAAAGTGAAGAGAGAGCACGAAAAAGGGCGCCAAAAAATTCAAATTAGGGCATTTAAATTCTTCTAAAATGCAAACTTCCAGCATTTGACTTTATGACTTCGCACGCACAGAAACGCCATCGTGGCGAATGATAACTTTTTCCGCATTCGTGTAGCCTTAACCCAAAAAAAAAGATTATCATGATAACAACCAGCTTCAACCCTTAGTTTGGCATATTTCAACATACCGCTTGTAGCTTCATAAATTAACCAGCCAATAAAATGTCAAAAACCATTGCCTAATTAAAAATAAAATAAACCTTAATTATAACAGAGTTTCATAAATTTTGCCAGCAAAATGTGTATGCATTTAAAGAAGCAAAATATTTCATGATTAAGAAAAGAAATATGCCTCATAATTTTTATGATTAATCTAATGCCCTTAAAAATAAAAATATGTCTAGATCAAGAAAAGGTTAAGAACAAACTGAAAAACTTAATAAAGGAAATATAAGTATAAAAATATCCACTATGGTGAGGAGCATTATGAAAACACACGGCATCAAATACAAGCTTCTACCACTAAATTACTTGTGAACCAAAAGAAAGGTCATTTTTATTTCCTTTTCTCAGTATAATTGTTTTGATATGCTTCCTTTCTGTTGATTCAAGTGCTGATGGTATCATCCCCTTTGTTTTTAGTCTAAATAGGCAACTTTCTGCTTTTCACTATTTGCCAATGAAATTGAATTGGTAAAAAGCAACATCCGGTCGTTGAAAAGAGTACTTGGAGCAGGAATCAAAACTAGGGATGTCAAATGGATGGGATTCCAATAAGATAACAGCTCATGTCTAAACCTATGTCACAGTGGTACGCCATTTATGGTGGCGTACCAATACTGGTATGCTGGTACGGCGGTACAGCGTGGTACGTTTGGATTTAATTTTGGATCGAAACCAGATCCAAACTGTATTATAACTAAAATGAAGCTTTTTTTTTTTACTTGGAGCCTCTTTTTGTTGGCGCTTACATGATCCGAAACCAGATCCAAACTATATTATAACTAAAATAAAGCTTTGTTTTGCTTTTTTTGACTTGCAACCTCTTTTTGTTGGCATTTTTATGATATGAAACCAGATCCAAACGATATTATAACTAAAATAAAGTTTTTTTTTTTTTACTTGTGTTGGCATTTTCATTGTTTGAAGCTCTTTATCAAAATGAAAATGAACATTTTTGTCATGATTTGTGAATTAATTATATATAATAGTCATCGTACCGGTACCAAGATTTATGAAAACGCCGTACCAATAGCCGTACTCCCGTACCTGTACCCGTACCCAGGGACGAAGGGAGGGGGGGGGGGCGCTCGGGCCATGGCCTGGGTGAGCCTAGGAATTTTTTTTTTTTACATTGAAAAAATCAAAGTTTTTTAGTTTGGCCCGACCATTGTAACATAGGTCTAAACTAAATCTGAAATCTAATTTTACAATGTAAATCTTGTTTTTACATCCATATCTGAATGAATCTCTGAATTTTGAACCCAAGCTGGAGGATTTATAAAATGTAAGAAGAGCATTAGATGTGAGACATCTTTTTTTTTAAGTTAAATCTCATCGGAATCCAAATCCAATCACATATTTATATGGATCTGAATCCAATTTGATATCATTTGTTAAATGTAAATCTAATCTGATTTCTTAATCAGATATTAAATTTTTTTATATCCGATTTTTTTTTACATCCTTACCAAAAACATAGATACGCATAGCTCGAGGTTTAACGAGTCCCGGTACCCTAGACAAGCATCAGCAACCAGCCATCTTTGCCGCTCGTGCAAATGTGCCCACGTGTGTGCTCGGAATTCCCTTTCATATGCCTTCCGAGCCCTGCAACAATGTCAGGGTGATGCATACGATGACAGTTGATTCCTCGTTCAATTCCACTCGACTTGTCCACGTATACATTGACAACCCTTCAAGTTATATATATATATATATAGATATATATATATATATATATATATATATATATATATATATATATATATATATATATATATATATATATATATACACACAAGGATAATGGGATGTATTAAAAAACAATGATGCACAATGCATTAAATTTGATGAATGATTCTAAAAAGTAATAATCCAAAGCACAGTTTATAGCAAGAGAACTATGTCGATCTTCTGATTAACACTGCCGAACCTGTACAATGGACTTTATACCTAAAATAAGTTCATAAATTTTCTAATGTATGAAATCAGAATTTATAAAAATTCAAAAAACCATCAATATCTTTTGCCTTTGAGAATCTAAGTTCCTGACACACATGTATGTTAATTAAGGAAATATGGTTTTCCCTGGGTGGAATTTTATCAAAAGTACGTGAAAATGGGTGGTGGCGTGAATGAGCTAATTATCGGGATGTCAAATTTTACTCGCTACCGATTTAAACTACAATTATATATACCGTCATACAAGCCTTATCCCGGCCACACAGCTTTGTGGTTAAAGTCTTTTTGCTAGAGCTGATTCTTTTATGCCTCGCTTGGATGTGGATGACGGCCCCAAACGATGTTTTTTGGAGGCAAAAAGTCGCCGAAACGATTGTTTGTGGCATGTTTAGATGATGGAGGGTTTCAGAAAACGACGCCTCGTTTTCTTTAGCTCATGAAAAACGACGACACCCTCAGATTTCTTTTTCGGGCTCTCCTGCAGCTCATGTACTCCATATACTGAACTCAACCAAAAAGAAAGGCATGAAGATGACGCCATATTCACCTCAGTCCTCAAGACTAATGATCTTTTTTGTTGTTTTCTCCCGCTTGTAATATCTATTGCTTGAATCGCTTTTGTTCATCATGGCATGCATAATAACAAATATGGCCCTATCAGATGGGGGATTGATTAGGTTCCTCTATTGCAAAGTGTGACTTGGTGAGTCTAGAAGTCTTTGCAAAACTATATTATATTAGGAACTGCTGGTAATTTAATAGTGCAGATAATTTTCCTAACATTTTCAGCAGTCATAATTAATCATTGGGTCATCCTAGCTTGAGAAATTTGGTTCGGCTACTACATACAAAGTATATCCACCATATTGAAATGGCCCATTTTCCATGCTGCCATTGGTGTAGAAATTACTACATCTCACTCACTGTTGTAATTCAATCTCATTTTGAGGGTCTTGCAACATTCCCTTTGTTCATGCATTTTCTGCTAAATATTTCATAAGAATGGAAGGCTTGTCATTTTCACACTTTAAGAAATGCTATCAAAGGTATTATTTGCAAGACCAAAGCTGTAATTTTTTACACTTTTTGTAATATGAAATACTTTTTCTTTTCTTTTTTTTTTTTTATTTGTGTACATATATATGCATATAGATTTATCAAAAGTTTCCACTGTCACATAAGTTTCAAGCATATCAGCTGAACCTTTTTTTTTTTTTCTACAACTACCCTCCAAAACAAGGATTTTGTCATCCAAACGAAAACCTAGTTTCAGTAACTGAAAACCTAGTTTTGGTATTGTCATCCAAACAAACAAAGCATGCTTCCTAACGCCCCCTTGATAAAAACCAAGTTTTTGAGCACGTCATCCAAACGCCCCCTTGGTATTATTTGAATCAGTATTGGAGAAAGATTCATGAACATAAATCGATACTAGAGAACAGGATATAAATCAAGAACTTGCTGAATAACTGGGGCCATAGATACCGTGGAGTCATCCGCATGCTGGCTAAAGCATCGTTCAAACAGAATGGCTCAATCGATTTCACAATGCAACCATAGCTCAGCCAGAAAAGTGCTAAATTCCACACCCAATCCAAATTACATTGACGATCACAATCCAGACGAAGTTTTTGCGATAAAACCACAAGCACAACAATACAATCATACATAAGCAAACTGTATGTCAATGACCGGGGCCATAGCATGGGATCATCCACAAGCCTGGCTAAAGAAATTGCCAAACCGCATGGCTCAATCAGAAAGGTTCGAACACAGAATCCAAATGACGATCAGAAATCCACGCGAAATTGTGACATAAAACTACAAACACAAACACAAAACCGAATATATATATATATATATATATATATATATATATATATATATATATATATATATATATATATATGAGCTGCCCAATCATACAGATCATGCATGAACACATGCGAACTTTGCAAATATGTTCAATATAAACATGCATCTTAAACCTGGTCAATAACAAATATAAATTTGCTCAAATAAATATGTTACAAGAGTTAACCTAACAACATGTGATAAACAGTTTCATAAATAATTAAGCCTCATGCAAAACCTTGTTCAAAAACCTGCTATTATGGAAAAGCCTACTCTCATAAACTTGCATTCCATCTCATTTCCAACAGCACACAAATCCCGAACCACAAGAAGTAAACATCCATCAAGGTCCACCAGTTGGTGAAATGATGTTAACAACATGTAGGCTTGTATTGTAACAGTTACAAACATGTAAAGAGAGAACGTGACATTTTGCCCGCCATAAGCATGCATATATCATGCACGCACTTAACATTCTGAAAATCTATTTTAGTGGTTATGGCCGTGTGCAATGAATTGTTGCTTCATATATTTTTTCCAAGTAAACCGTAAGGTTATTCAACTCTTCATAAAAAACATGCGGAACATCCAACTTAAAAAATACATTGAAGTCTTTCTTTGCACAACTGGCTTGCTTTATAAAAGTAATATTCACGACATACAAACTAACTTTGGTAATATCTCATAGAACACTGATAGAGGTCCAGTATTTCTACGCCCTAGGGGTGTTGAAGACGGATATGATCGCCTAGCTAGCTGATCTGCACATCGAATATATAATGCTCAAAGAGAAAGTGTCTCAACTGGTTCCTTGGAGAAAGAAACGAAAAGAAGCAAGATTACTTTTCCATCTTAAAAAGCGATTGGTATCACTCTCTTATCTAGATTATGATGGCACGTTGTAGCTTTATTAATAGTAGCTTCTTCTAAGCTTCCTGCTATTGATTTATACAATTACAACATTTGATTCTTTTTTAATCGAATACATAGATACATGTAGGGCCGTTTGTCAACAGTAATATACTTTTCATAATGTTTTATAAATTTAACTCATTTTTTGGTGTCAATTTCATAAAACAATAACAATATGTTACTGTAGCCAAACAGCCCCATGATCACTAGAATTTTCCTGCATGCCACCAACGTTTGATCCACCTCATAAACAGAAGGGGCATTGGCATGAACTATGTGTTACTTTCCTTCTCGAGGCCAGTGATCCCTTGCCACTACTAGAGATGGGGCTTCAAGGTCTCAGAGATTTTCTTCTTGCACAATATTGATTGATGATACTGTGTGCGCCATATATACTAAAACTGAAAACCAATCTCAGTATACATGAGTAAGGACAGTGTTTTAAAAATATGTTCTCGTATCAAATCTTATGGCTGCCTAGCGATTCAGCAGAATGACGTGTGAATTGGCCAAAAATGTTAAGAAATTATTTTTGAGAATAACTGAAAACATATAAAATCTAATGAAAAGTAGTTATATTTTTTTTTCAAATTATTTAAATAACAATTAAAAGCTGGCATAGAGCACAAACTTGAATTCAGGCCTGCAGGCAGTGGAAGGAGATTATGTTGCATGCACCGACCAATATACTTAGTAAGAGCAGGGAGGCATTTTGGTAATTTATTAAAAAGGATGTCTTTTCTAGACCTTTTACTTTTTTGATTTCCATTTTTGTCTTCACAAGATACCAGAAGCATAACGTAAAATCATCTATATATCTAGCTAAAGCATTGATAAATCTAAACTGGTCAATCTGTTTAGTAATGCAAGAGTAGGATTATTTAGTAAACTAGTTGACTTGGAAATACCGAATATGCATACCACATGCATTGGTGAAGGCAGATGTTCATTGACGTCTAGAGGTGGACGTCAGTAAAAGTTAATCTTCAACGACATATTCGGTAAAAATTGACTTTCACCAACGGCCATTTTTTTCATGCGTCGATAAATCTACCCTTTTTTTATAGTGAGAAAGGTTCACATAAAGAATGAATACAAGAAACAGCCAATAAATTAACTAAGCTATGACATCTATCATGAAAAAGGCTCTACAATTTGATCACCCCGAATCCAAATTGTAATAACAATTACAAATCCGCATGGAATGTGTGACACTAAACTAACCACATAGACAACAGCAAATTATTCTCAATCATAAATAAAGGATCGTTTATAGTCCACTATGCACCACCAGGGGACAATTATCAAAAAGGAAAAATGCACAATTCCCCACAAGTGACCTGAATTTTTTGTAAAAAAAATAAATTATTGCTCTTTCTAGCTACATAGTGAGTGAATGATGACACTGACGATTCAGAATCACCTAGTCATCTAACTAGTGTTATTCAACTAAAGGATACAGATGATTGAGAGAAAAATAAGAAAAAAAATGTGTCAACTAATACTAGATCATGAAAATATTCATAAGTTTTTTCTTCTTGCTTTTCTCTTAACCATCCATCATATTGGATCAGACGGCTTAATTAGAGGGCTAGATGACTCTTCAGAGTCACCATTCAACTTTTCCATATGTACACATACACACATGCATGGGTGTTATGGTCTCTAGCGTTCTAGCATAAATGGAGAATGAATTATGTAACAACGTGATGGTTTATAACTCTTTTCTTCTCCTATAAATATGTAATCTTTAAAAACTTTATGTATGTATGAATGACAATAGTTGAGTCCTTTACGAGATTCTCTTTGTCTCTGTCTCTTATCGTTTGAAATTACAAGAAAATATTCATAATGTTGCAGGCAGATGTAATAAGAGAGAAAGAGAAACCTAGTTTATGTCAGTGATGCCAGGTATGCGTTTGACATGAGGATGGTGGATGTGACTACTCCAACAATTATTCCGATCATTAGCCAAATGAGAGACAAGAGCACAAGCCAGCAGAGTTTTTTGTTTGTCAAGATGGTTGAGAAGCCGAGTGCAATAAGGGAATGGGTGAGGGAAAATAGGACCGTCAATTGGGTGAGCATCAGGCTGATGTAAACCCAGTTAGCATGTGGTTTTCCTCCAAAGCAGGCTTCGCGAAAAATAAACATCAAGAAAGTCTTCCACAACTCATCTCCCAACTGGTCTTGCATCAGACGATTGGGCAGCAGCCCTTGCACCAGAAGCGTAAACAATTAGGATCACCAATAGATTCAGTATCCACCTGAAGGTGAACAATTAGGACCACCAATAGATCCACTGTCCCCATTTGCGCCCTCAGTCTGGCCACCTTCTAGATCCTGGACTGAACCCATTAGTGAAGGTGCTCTACCTACGCTTTTGCTTTCGGCCGGTGGCCCCACTGCCTGGCAAACCAAGCAGGGCGAGGAGAATAAGAAGGGAAAAAATGGAGAATGAGGAGCATGGTGAGGGTTTGACGTATTCAAAATAAGCAAATTGAAGATCTTTTTAATTTTTGTATTTCTTCCAACTGAAAAAGGAGAAAGCTGGTTGGCTTGGCTGGACATGCGTCTAGTTTCATTATAATGAAGCCACAATTAGATTTTTAACTAACTGGCTGACCACACCAAACCATATACCATAGGTAGCTCTGCCAAAACTGGTTACTTGTACACCCTTGTGCACAAAAAAGTTGTGCAAGGAGGTGTACATGCACAAAAAAAATTGTGCATGCCGATGTATAGTGACCAAAATGCCCTTGATTAAAGCAAAAAAGGAGCCTTCCTTTTATAACAAGGATAGAAGGGGTTATGAAAAATTTAAAAAGTTGAAAAAGTATTTTATAAAAAAAAAAACATTGTAAAATGCTCCAAACACCTCTCCTTTTTCTTTTTTCAGTGCATATTTATTGTATGCACCACCTGGTGCGTGCAACTCGATCATGCTCTGCCTGGTACTGTATGAAACTCGTCAAAAAGCATAAACTACTTTCTGCAATTTTGAAAGGTCCCGTTCTCCATGAAAAATGTCCAAAACAAGAAAGCTAAAATGGTAAAAATGTATTAAAGTGATACAAGGCAACATTGAAAGAAGAAATAAAAGAAACGTTTTCTATTATTTAAGTTAATTTACTTCAGGCCTTTATTTGAGGGGTTGTCTTGAATAGTATGGCCCTTAAAAATCAGAAATATTAGTTTCTTTTTCTAAATCACGGGCAAATGATAGGCCTGAAAATGAAAAATTCCCCAAGAAATGCTGATGCATGCATGAAATGGAAAAGAGATATGTTTCTATGGGAATTTTGAAGATATCCAGTCTCCAATCTATGGACGAAATTGATCCCCAAAGCTACAAAAAGCCAACATGTGTGTATAAAATATGGGATATTCAGTCGTAGGCGTAGCATGTAGTCTATGTACGTTCTGTTGAGCCTATGTGTATATAAAATATGTACGATGTATACATATAGTTATGTAAACATGTAGGTATAAGAATAGGGGCACATAGAGTCGACAACATGTTGTTTATGAGAGCGTCATGTTGACAACGATGCAATGCATCAATTCATCATTATAATAGACTACAAATGTCTGCAAGGTTTCTGAAAATTCATAAGGTGATCAGAATATAAACAAAAGTTTACAATTTCATGATAGCATTTGAATATATATGTGGTTTAGGACACGTTCAGTTATGAGGAAAGCATGATTTTTTTTTTTCTTACAAAGAACTCTGTAATCAACTCTGCATATCAAATTCTTGGATTTCATAACATTGTATATATGTGCTTTGTGAAAAGTTATTTAAAATTGTCTGTGATATGACAAGTTTAGGAGAACTCTCTATTATCAACCCTATTGATTAAGAAGTTCTCACAGAAGCACCTTCATGAACTGAACCGACAAACTAAGCAAGAAGAAAATTACTACTTGTTTATTAGTATTCCATCAACAAACTTATTTCAGATGCAAAGCAATCTCAAAATTTAGAAATTTATAACAGAATCACAACAATTTTTTTTTTTTGCATCAAAGACTATAACATAAAAAATTCCAACAATAATGATGTCATTCAGCTAAGGTTGCAATTGTTCTAAAGTAATTATTGTACGATGGTTTCACCTCGAGCAACTTACTAGACTTATGCTAATCAACCAGTGACAAGATATGACATATGTGTGGCATGCTATATATATACATGGGTGCGTGTTTGTGTGACCAAAAAAGTATTTGTTGCCAACAGCTTCAGCTGTTGGGAAATCAAATGCCATTGGCATTTTGCCAGTGGCTTTATGGTCATCGGGAGTTCATTTCTGAATCGCCTGTGGGTGGCCTTGCCAACGGCTTGGGACGGCATCAAAAACCAACAATGTTATACTATCTCTTTTTGTGTGTCACCACAAGAACAAGTTTGCGCCTAGACCCCAACTGTGTGACCATCGGTTATGAAGCAGCTTTTATATACTATGAACCCTTTTGTAAGTAGCAGACGCAGCTTTTGAATAATAAAGAAATGGGAGAGAGAGAGAGAGAGAGAGAGAGAGGCATACCTATTCGGGAAGAACCGAGCTGACCGATCGCCTTTGTTTGTGACCAAGAACTTGATATGCACCAAGAGGTTGGAGTTTTTCTCGGAAGTCATACATATAATATATACACATCTTTCGGAGTGTACAGTACCTCCATTGAAATATTTTTTTTAAAAAAAAAAAAACTTTTTAATTGCATTTAGGCACTGAAATCTGACCGAATTGAAATTTAAGAAATGAAATCTGATCGAATTCGGACTAAGATTTATACATTCGATTGGATTCAGATGCACATTAGAATTCTGTTTTAAATAAATATTCTTAACCAATATTCATCCGTTTCCCATAGCTGGTTCTTAACAGTTGAATTCGGATTCATATGTGAATCTACCAGTCGATTCAGATCTGATATGAAGTATAAATTAAAAAGTAATATTCAGATCCTGTTTTTCGTTTATACTGAAATTAAAATTTGTGGACATCTATGAATCGGATGTGAGAAAGGAAACATCCCATTTGTATCTGATTCCATTGACATTCCCAGCTAACAGATGGGTTAAGAAATGGGATTGGAAGAGATCTGGATCAGGGTTTGGATCGAACTCCAAAACCTTTTTTTTTCTCTCTTCTAAATTTTTTTTATTTTTCTTATTATATAAAGTCAACTGCCTTTGGGGAGGCTCATTTTCGTCCTTGACCGCAAGGCCGTGGCCTGTGAGGGCACGGAGTATGACGCAGCGGCACGTCACTGAGTCGGCACGTGTCCACGACTGAATCTTAATGCCAATACATTTCATCAAAAATGAAAATTTTAATTCCAAAATTCCACATTTCCAGCCTCATCTCTTAAAGGTGCCGTGTTATCATACATTTTCTCCCATGGAAAGTTCATATTCCACTTTGATGAGTTTATACGCGGAACCCATTTATTGCATTGAGATAGTGGTCTGCCTACGACCAGCTCAACTTGCTCTTTTTATTAAATGTGATCACATCTACCGGCTCCTTCAACTACGGTGAATAGGGCATGTAAGAGGAGGCATCGAGTTGCAAGTCTGCTGGAGTTTGTGGGTGTTCTATGTGCGCCGAAGAAAAGTCTTTTTCTTGCAATATAGCTTGGGGAAATTTACATATGCTAGCAATTCTGAATCTAAGATGGTCATCCTTTTTGAGCTGTCTAATATGGAACTATTGTGGATGGCAGTGCACATTTTTTGGCTTCAGAGTTTATTTGCACGGTTAATCTATGCATGGTGTTTATATATATATATATATATATATATATATATATATATATATATATATATATATATATATATATATATAACTCGATCTTCTTGGAGTCACCCAACCTATTAATTAAGGCAATCCAATCTAACACCATGAATGGTTAAGAGAAAAAAAAGAAGATAAATATTTTTATCATTTAATATTAATTCATACTTTTTTTTATACTTGTTTTTCTTTGAATCATCCAACTATCACATTATTATACTTGTTTTTATCAAAACAATTCCACTATTTTCGATGAACAACCCTGCTTAAATGGTTGAGTGACTAAAAAAAAACTGTTATTGTCCTTATAGAGAGGGAGTCCCTCTAGCAATATTCTGATTGCCCATGATGGTCAATATTTCGTAGATGGTGGGATAAGCCTACACCACACCAAATGAGACGTCTGTGGTTGAAACTGGTGGCCATTAGTGCTGGACCAAGTTCCTTGTAGTTGTCATGTCTTAGCTTGGTCGATTTCTTGTGCATTTCCAAGAAAGAGCTCTGGACGTGTGCTGCACTTCTAAACAGAAGTGGGCAACGGCAAACTCAAGGCCGACTATTGCTGCTCGCATGGGAAAGGCCTGCAGTTCCAGTTCCCCTCATCATCACCCTCGATGGGGAAAACCTAAAAGTTTTATATCTGGGTGCAAATAAAAATAAAATAACAAACAAATTCAGACTGAAACTGATTTTTTTTTTTTTTGCTATGCTCCAGCAACAATTTTCATGCCGTCAAAAGGACCTTAACTAGTGTCTTTTCCTCCCTCTAACCATAGTCTTATGGTTGCTCAACTAACTTAATGTATATGATCAATGCACCATGGAGGGCGTTCGTTCCAGTGATTTGATACACAATCAACGATGTCGCTGCCGACGCTATTGATTGCCGGCAGGTCAGTAGTTAAATTACAGGTGGAGCTAAGATTTTTGTTAGGAGTGGGTCCAACAGAATTCAAGTGAAGCTAAACTGAACATGAATTCAAACAATTTTTTTTTTTTTCAATTCGTTGGGTGGGGTGGTGCCATGGTTGGCCCCACCTCCCTCAGCCCCTTATGTAGGAAAGTCATTGCTTTCACATTATAATCGTCCCTCATCAGCATCTCCTTCGTTCGGAGCAACAAGCAGCAACAAGCAGCCTGTCGCAACTCTGAAGCTTATGAACAGAAGTTCTTGAAGATCAAATGTTTTCAGGCCAGGTATGGCTCTACCCTTCTTACTTCACTTGCAGCTGTCCACCTTTGGGCTTGCTTTTAAAATTAGGTTTGATCCGTAGTTCAATTTCATCAACAGCCTTGGAAACGTTTCATAAACTGCCAGCTGCAGTTCCAGCTCATATGGTTTGGAGATTGGAGGACTTAATTACTTTCAAGCAGATGAAGGTCAAGCATTCAACAATGGAGGTGCGTCTGCAGAATCTGCAGGTAGAAGCCAGTCCGAATACCACTGAGGGGGAGGAGAATCTACAAACCCGAGTGAGAGCTCAAGTCTTTCTCAAGGATCAGGGCTGTTTCATTGCATCTATAGGTGCCTTCGCCTTCGCTGGGTCAACTAATGCATCATTCTATCATCTCTTAACAATAACTTCATTTGACATGCCGACCGGCCACCCTATGTCCCTTTGAATATTAAGTCATTCCGATCTCAGCGTACCTTCGAAATCTCGTGAGCTACAACAAAATTGATGCATCACTTAATTTCATTGCCTCTTCTTTTTGTAGGTTCTCGCGTGCTCGATAGATGAAACAATTTAGTGTAAGAATGATGGACTATGACCACTGTCGAATAGCATCCCTTTCTCTTCCTGTTACAGGGATGACAGTTTCTGTTCTCCCTGGAGGTACGCCTGAGGTAAGAAAAATGGACTGGCTTCGTGACGTTTGTCTGAAACGATTACCAGTACTCTTGCTTACCGTGTATAATACAAGTCAAAAGAAAAACAAGCTCATTAGCATGAGAAACTCCCTTAAATATGAAATATCCTGTCCAACTTATGACAATCATTGATTTGCCTTCGCTAGCTGCCTATGGAACACTGGAAGCAATCCCTCCTGAAACCAAATGGTGATGCTTTCCCTCAGCTTAATTATTGCCGTGATTAATCTAATTATCTCTTCATCAATAAATGATCAATTTCTTAATACTTTGCCATGAGGCCCCTTTCTTTGAGAAAAATCGAAAGGGTGACCCTGAAAAGATGTGTTTCACCCAGTGTTACAAATATCACGATTGGTGATATTAACAGAAAAAAAGAGAAAAATGAAAAAAAATGGAAAATCGTGATATTTTTATAATAACATGAAAAACAAATTTATCACATTCTTTTCATGATCTTTTTGTGTTTTTCACGAATTAAAAAAAAAATATCTTTATTTTATATTTTTTTTAATAAAAAATATATTTCAGACTTTAACTTTGTAAAACTCTTAATTGCGTGCACCAGATTTTTAACTTTTTCGCTGTTCTTTCTATACCTTTTAAAAAGTTTTTTTTAAAAAAAAAATATTTCAATGGAGGTACTGTACACTCCGAAAGATGTGTATATATATGTATGACTTCGGAGAAAGACTCCAACCTCTTGATGCATATCAAGTTCTTCGTCACAAACAAAGGCGATCGGTCAGCTCGGTTCTTCCGGATTAGGTATGCCTCTCTCTCTCTCTCTCTCTCTCTCTCTCTCTCTCTCTCTCTTTATTATTCAAAAGCTATGCCTGCTCCTACGGTTATTGGCCACTCATTGTTTCATGTTCATAATGACCTTCACATCCGTCTTTCTTTCCCTCCCTCTGGTGATGATATTACCCATCGTATAACATAACTCTCTTCATTAAGATGTTGCTCACCCAGAAAGAGATGTATGCAATAATTCTCATTTGATTTGATCACATTTGTAGCCCTTCTCTAATTGAAGAATAACTAGCCGACCACTACATAAGCCTAGCGGTCAACGGCTTTCCAAGCTTCCAGTTTCTGTTGCTAAGCCAAGGTACAGGTCTCCCAGTCAGCCTGCGCTTTTTCAAGAACAAGAATGTAATAGCGTTGGGATTCAACCTTTATAGTGAGTGAGAAAATCATAAGCATATACTACACCTCCAAAACCTTTAAGATGTTCCTGTTGAATCTCTTAGCTTATCATTGATCTGTAACCGAACCTTTTATTTTGAGTCATATATGTCATGAGGTAATATGCTAAAAACACAACAATCAATCCGATAGCATTTAGGAACATTTATTTTAAAGATCACATATTTATATGAGAAGAAAAGAATTATAAACCATCACATTGTTACATAATTTATTCCCCATTTATGCTAGAACGCTAGAGACCATTACGCCCGTGAGTGTGTGTGTACATATGGAAAAGTTGAATGGTGACTTTGGCTTTTCAAAGTCATCTAGCCCTCTAACCAAGGCCTTATAATCCAATAATCCAATATGATGGATGGTTAAGAGAAAAGCAAAAAGAAAAAGCTGATGAATATTTTCATCATCCAGTATTAGTTGACATATTTTCTCCTTGCTTTTCTATCAATAACAACACTAGTTAGATGACTAGGTGATTCTGAATTGCCATTGTCATCATTCACTCACTATGTAGCTAGAGAGGGCAATAATTTATTTTTTTTTTTACAAAAAATTCAGGTCACTAATGGGAAATTGAGCATTTATCCTTTTTGATAATTGTCCCCTGGTGGTGCATAGTGGACTATAAACGATCCTTTTCTTATGATTGAGAATAATTTGCTGTTGACTATGTGGTTAATCTAATGTCACACATTTCATGTGGATTTGTGATTTTTATTACAATTTGGATTCAGGATGATCAAATTGTAAAGCCTTTTTCATGATATATGTCATAGCTTGGTTAATTTGTTGGCTGTTCTTGCATTCATTCTTTATGTGAACCCTTCTCACTATAAAAAAAAAAAAGGTAGATTTACCCGCCCATGAGAAAATGGCCGTCGATGAAAGTCAAATTTTACCGATGTCCGGAGGTGATGTCGTTGAGGATTAACTTTTACTGACGTCCACCTTTAGACGTCAATGAACATCTGCCTTCACCAATGCATATGGTATAATACATATTCGGTCTTTCGATTTCAACTAGTTTACTAAATAATCCTACTCTTGCTTTACTAAACAGATTGACCAGTTTAGCTTTATCAATGCTTTAGCCAGACATATAGATGATTTTACGTTATGCCTCTGATATTCTGCTTCATCATAATACCGGCAGAACATGCATGATCATTTTATTCTTTTTAATTTTTGCTGCAATTGGTTTCGTAGATTCTGCCCCGCAAAGAATGACTTATACTACCCTGTTCTCTATTGTTGATTTATGTTCATGAATTTTTCTCCAATATTGGTTCACACTCGTGGAATTTTAAAATGGCCATGTCAATAAACTTGGCAAAAACCTTTTAAGTACATTAAATGCAGCTGTAGGGTTTAACATTTTAGGGATCATAAGGCCAATAAGAAAGTATAAGTGGGACGTCTTTTGCTTTCGCACTCCTTTCTTGGATAATCTATTTCTTGAATTTTGCATCTATCAACATGGATGTTTTATTAAATCCAACTTAATAATGAGTGAAGTAGTCTAACAAATTAAATTGTTTAAATAATGGATACATTAAACCACAAAATATAAATTTTTTGAAACTTACGCAGTTACATTTGTTAAGTAAAAAGCGAAAATTAAGGAAGCCGGAAGGGTAAAGGATTCGCCTTCAACTTCTTAATTTAAGCTAGGGAGCCCACATGTCTGACATTTGTAATTAAGATGGGCTGCAGGTTCTTGTCCTCTTGGAAAAGGATTGTTTTCTAAATATTGAACAAGATTTATTTCTTTCAGTTAAATCTGGAATGTACCCTTGAGTTTCAATCTAATGGTAGATATTTGGTAGTTATCTGTGCTCCATAATCCATAAATAAGTGGGCCTTTGAGACTAAATGCACCTCAAAGAAATCCTAAAAAATTGCTTCGTTTTCATAGGTAAGAGGGTCAGACACGGTCTTGAATACTTGTATCAATTAATGGGCACCAAATCCTTCGCCCGAAGAAATTTCTACGGACAGACCCACAGTTTGTAGGCCGTGAGGGTATGAATTGCCAATGGCCTTGGTGGCTCTTAAAATAGCAAGACAAAATTTAGATGAGAAGGATCAGCGAGGTTTCCTTTAAATAAAAGAAGGTAGGGAGCTACTCCCCAGCAGCGATGGTTTACGGTAGAGATTGATCGTCAAGAGTTGTGAGAAGGCTTGTTCCGATGTAAGCATGCAGGAGACACGGAACCCCTTTCGGCTCCAGTAATAACCAACCAAAACTACACAATATTTTCCATTTCTAGTTGTATGGTGCACCACATATCACTGTATGCTGATGACCATCTGCAACTACATATTTGCATTTTTTTTCTCAACTTGGTCATTCCAAACGAGTTAAAACTGGATTTGGCAAATAAGATACAAAAACCTTGAGAACAGATTTGCCACCATTTGTCAATTAACTCTACCGGCCGGATTTGTGCGTGAATATGTGCATCTTTATCTGCATGCCTTTATTAATAGTGTCAAGATATCATTATCCCCACCGACAGGCGAGTGGATGAGAGGCTGGTCAACAGTTTAGTTGTCATGATAATGCAACAGTATAGTTGATGGGTGTATCATGCATCCACTCAAGACCTCAAGCAGCCCTAAACACCAAGGACATGGAAAAGATGGGTGTATCATGCATCCACTCAAGACCTGAAGCAGCCCTAAACACCAAGGACATGGGAAAAGGAGGAGAGCTAACACATTCTTCAGGCGCTTTTCCAACCCCCATAGATGAAGATGAAGGTAGAATTTTTTGTGGTTTGGAAGCATTAAAACATCAAATTGTATCTTTAAGGGGCAAACCATGTATAATATTAAATAACCATTGAATCATCCAAAATTATACTTCACCTTCGGGTAAATTTAAATTTTATTTCAAATCTATCCATTATCCAAGATTTCCTAAAACACCTTTTATGTCTCCTCCCTTTCGTCTCTTCATTTTTCCTCTCTTCTTCTGCTTTTTCTCTCGCTTACTCTCCCCTATTCACACCCATGTGTGACCCGTTTCTTTCCAACCTTGTCTCATTCTCTCTCTCACACCTCCTCCTCTCACTTTTGGTGCGACATGCTTTCTGTCATTCTTCTTTTCATTCGCCTTGCTGGCCTCTCATCGTCCACGTCCTCATCCTGGCCTTTTTCACCTACCCGTGAGTTCACTTTTTATTCTTGCTACTTGGCCTCATTTGGTCATTCTGTCGCGTCATTCCCATCCCGGTCCCTTTGGTCTCCTGGCCCATTTTCCCGTGCCATTGCTTTTGTCTAACTTCTTCTTACTGGCCATATTAACACTTTTGACCATCTACAACGCTTTGGCATCAGTTTGGCTAATCAGTGTCCCCTATGTCTTATCGCGACTGAGTCTCGGGTCAACTTTTTTATTTCGTGCCCTTTTTTCTCTAGTGTCCTTGCTTTTGTCTCGCCTTCCCTTGTTAGTAGTTTTTCAAACCCACAATCCATTCGTCTTCTTTTCCTCTTTTGTCATTCCCCCCACCTAACTGCTTCCTGGGGTCACGTCTGGAGGCCGTGGCTCATTTTAGCTTGGTGGCGCATTTGGGAGGAGCGCAACAACGGAGTCTTCAGAGACACTTTCTCTTCACCAGATTCTGTGGCTCGTCTCGTGCAAGGGGATGTTTAGTTTGTCATTCGGTTGAAGTGCCGCTGTCCGTCTGCGGCTGGGTGACTGTGCCGCTCCGTCTTTCCTCTTTCTCTTACTTTTCTGTGCATTGTATTGTATATTTCTTCTTCTTGCTTCTGTTTTTGCGGTTTATTTTTTGCGAATTGTTTTTGTACTTAGGGGGCCTCTTGTCCCCAGATTTTGTTATATATTCCCATTTTATCGGTTCATTCTCTCTCTCTCTCTAGATCATTCCTCTCTCTAGCTCGGCTTGTGCAGGGAGATGTTCATTTTGTCATTCAGCTGCGGCGTCGTCCTCTTTCTACGACTGGGAGATGATGTCGGTCCGTCCTTCCACTCTTTTTCTACCCCTTTTTTGTTTTTATGTAATTGTATTTATATTTTCTCTTTTGCTTTTGTCTTACGGTTTTTTGTTACTGTAACTAGGGGACTTCTTGTCCCCAATTTTTGTATCTAGGGGACGTCTTGTCCCCCAATTTTGATACATATTCCCATTTTATTGGCTCTCTCTCTATCTCTATAAATCATTCTCTCTCTCTCTCTCTCTCCCTCTCTTTACCAGTTTCTTCTTCTGTTTCCTCTTCTTATTGTTTATTTTCTATCTCTTTTTCCGAAGAACGAACATGAAGGGTAGCTGACAACAAGAGAGTGGGAGAGGGAAGAGGCCCTTCCCACTCATGAAACATGGTAGAGAAAGATGGAGAAAGACCAATGAGGGGAAGGATGGGACAAGTGGGAAAAAACAGCTGGCACATGGACGTGTCTGAAGAGAGAAAATCGAGAGAAACAAAAGAGGAAGCTGGTCAAATATCCAGCTAATTCAAAAAAGAAACAATTAGAAAGCTGATCAAACCGTCAATTTAGGAAATGATATCCGAATTTGGACCATCAAACACGTAAGGAATGGAACAGTTGGAAGCAATTGACAGGAAATGGGCTAATTATTAATAGAAAGATGGAGCCGCAAGAGTCTTAATCTCTTGTGGAAGTTCCGTTGGACTTCTAAACTTGCAGCATGTAACGGATTAACATCCTGAAGCTTCAAGTCCAAGCTTTTCCCACAAGTTCTAGCCTTGTACATGCAATCTTAATTCGAAGGGTTTAAAACATCCTGAAGATATATATATATATCTTCCAGTGGCCTAAAACACTATTGTTATCTTCCTCTTCAAAGTTGTAAAATTAAAACGAGCTGTGTAAGGAAAGAGAGGAACAACAAGGGTGACTCACAAGAAGCAAGTGCGAGAGGCAACAAAAAGAGAGGTTTTTGTCCCCTCTTTGTATCCCCTCTCACACTCGCTTCTTGTGAGTTACCATTCTCTTTCTTTTCTTCCCTTACATGGCTTCTTTTAACTTTACAATCCTGAAGAGTGCGATAAAAAAGAAAAAGGAAAAAAAAAAGAAGAAGAAGGCAAAAATGGTAGAGAAGAAGACCAAAGAGAGGGAAGAGCGTGAGAAGGCAGGAGAAATACAGCTCACACATGGGTCGGAGCATATGAGGAGAGAGAAAGTAAGAAAAACAGAATAGAAAGAGAAAAATGATGAGAAGAAAAAGAAGAGAAATGAAGGCATTTTAGGAAATCTTGGATAAATTTGAAATTGGATTTTTTGAAATTGCAGCAAATTAAGTTCATTGATTTAAATCTTAATTACTTGACATGGTTGAAATACTAAAATTATCTTGAAAAAAAAAAAATTATGTGACACAGACCAACTTATAGAGCCATAATTTACACAAAGGTTCAAGCATGATGACTTGCTTGACAAATAGATCAATGACAAGCCTCGATATTATCGTTTTGACAAATAGATCAACGACAAGCCTCCATATTAATTGTATTAATTGTTTGTCAAGTTGATCATATCCAAATCCAACTCATAAAACCCAACCTCCATTTGGCCTAAAAACATGGTGAATGGGGTTTCATGTATTTTTTGAATGTGAGTTCAAGTTGATCATATCCAAATCCAACTCATAAAACCCAACCTCCATTTGGCCCAAAAACATGGTGAATGCGGGGAAAGATTCCAGAAATCAACCTAACAATAAGTTTTTTCATCTCAAGTTTGATGAGCAGAAAAAAAAAATTAAAAATTTAAAGTTTTATTTTCAGTGCTATAGGATATTTCATGCCCATCAAACGTTCCCTTATCGAAATTAATTAATTGTGTAGCCACTGTCATTTCTCAAGGCTTCATTACAGTCAAGTTAAAATAAATTATTAGTAAAAACATTTCTTTCATAACGCAAATGGACGATTCGTTTTTTTTTCCCTTTGCCATGCTCATAAAACAATATGCAACACTGAATGGAGTTAAATTTAAATTAATTATTATTATACCACTGAAAATTGCTTTGCCTTTCGCATTTTTTTCAAAAGTAAAACGAGTACACGCAGTTACTACTTGGTTGATCAGACTGTCCGATCAGCCTAGTATGGTTCTAAGTCAGACAGTATATATAATGTCATGGACCTTCTTCTTAACATTAAGGTAAAGATGGAAAGAGCAAGAACACGTCTGTCCACGCCTATGGCTGTTGCAAATTTGTATGGAAGTGGCACAACTTTGAAGGTTATGGCTATGGATCTGGAGTCGGGTTCATTAAGGCCTAATCAAGTGTAGAATCTGGATTTTGAACCACTAAAGACCAAATCCCGCTGAGCGTGGCTCTCGGTTTTGGCCAAATTCTTCGGGGACCATGCTGCCCGTTTGTTCTACCTGCAACATTATGAATATTTTCATATGGATCCAATAATGTGGTTTGGATTAAGAAGTGGTATTGTTTAGCGTTGGATCCAAATGCATCCATCCTTGTTTACCTTCGAACATGAGGACGTCTTTTGTTGGAAATATTACATGACATGCGTAGGTTCTCTTGGGCGTTTGATAACGCGGACAAATACTGCCGAGAAGCGAAGGATGGAAAAAAAAATCATGTGTTCACATTCCAGACTCCAGAAGCTGTCACTTGTTTTGCCCTTGTCATAACATGTCAAGTTGGGCCCGACTCAATATATAGTCTTTCTTATAAACAATATAAATTAGTGCTGGCCATGTTGACCTAAGAACCAGCGGTCTATATATAATAAGTCGTGGATCAACTCGAGCTCGTGGACATCAAGGTAACGTCTCACTTCCTCGTGTGCAGCATCCTTCCCAAAGAGCGAAAGAAGCTAAAGAGAGAAATAAGCTATTGCTTCCCACAAAAATGCGTATGCTTCTCCCGGTAGAAAATTTATTCCAGATGATCTTGAAATTCGTGTCGTTCCCATGGTGTTTCCAGGACATCGAATCTAGGGATGTACAGCCCTCAATTTCGTCCCCTGCCCTACCGTCCGTCGCTCCTACTTCTACCTGCCTCCGCCATGATTCTTCCTTCTCCCTACCATTGCCCAGTCCTTCATCACAGAACGGCGGGCTGCAATCGCTCGCAGGCTTTGTTTGATTGGGGTGCGGCGTGCCCTAGGTTTGACTCTCATTGTTATTCAGTGCAGCTGGATTGTCGGGCTGGTACAAGTGCTTGGTAAAGGCGCTGCCTGCTGCTTAGCTTGGCCTTCCTTTGGCTGCAGTCTTTTTCCTATTTGCTTCTCATTTTGTATTGGCGGACCTTTGCTCTTTACTGAGGAATAAGTGGAATCTGTCTAAATTATTTTTTGTTGGTTTCCCTATTCATCACAGCTGTAGCAGTTTTAATTACAGCGGCAGTATATCTCGCGTCGCTTTGACTAGGGAAGAAGAAGCAACAGAGTTTTGATCGGTTTGGTTTCGTGCAATTATTGGAGTGGAAGGAACAAGAGGTTGTCTTCGCCGCCGTGAATGTTCTAAACGCCTCCTGTTTGTCATGGTGTTTTTTTTTGGAGCATTGTCACAAAAAAACGTGTACGGATATTATACGGTAAAAAAAATGGGTATAATAAGATAAAGTTGTATATTTTGAGAATAAAACGAGGAAAAAATGGTAAATTTTTAAAAAATAAATAAAAAATTCTGATAATTATATAAAAATAAAGTAAATGAAAAAATAAAAAAACATTGAAAAATGACTAGATAAGAAACAAATTAAAATTAGATAATGAAAACTAATAGCGTGGCAAATACATAACTAACAAAAGATTATTGCCTTCATGACTTTACAACACAAATGAAGTCATTCTTCACTTGAAAAGTGAAAAAAAAAACATGTTTTAGTCTTTTTTCCCAAAAAGTGGAGTCATCTTCTTCATTTCTTGTATGCCTTGAAGTTCTTTGTCCTTCACTTTCATCAATATTTTTCTCTTCTGAATCTGAAGGCAAGTTCGTTGTCTCAGTATTTGAATTTTCTTCTTCAGCAAATGGATCCACATGTTTAATGTAAATAGGATTTGCATTGGTCTTTTTTCATTCTAGAGTCATGCTTTGCAAATCCATATTCATTCTAACGAAGATCAAATTTGTTAAACTTGACGGTGCAAGATTGTTTCTTTTTTTTGTGTTAGCAGCATCAAATGCACTCCAATTTCTTTCAATGGTTGATACGTTGCATGGTTGACTTAAAATTTTGATTGCTACACTTTGAAGCACACGAACAAAAGAACCAAACATCACCCACCAAATCCCTAATATGATTAAAAAAGAAAAAAAAATTAAAAGAAGAAGTGCATAACCAATAATGAATGTTGATTGCATAAATAGAAAAACTAGTAAAATGAGACATTTACGTGGATGTGTACTTTGAATAACTCTCATGTTTAATCCCTTGCGAAACAATGTAAGATCTTTATTATGATATTTGACCTATTCATTAGCTATTTCAGAATAGTCTTCATGAGGAATAAGTATTCTTGTCACTATGTCCAAACCCTCTCGAACTTTTTCATCCATTTTTACCATTTTATTCCAAAATAGATGAGGATTTAAAAAAGCAGCATGTATTAGATTATGCAAGTTAGGATTCCATATCCTATCAATTATTTTTCAATATGGCGTATATTTTTTCTTGTTGTCCTTACTTGCAGTCTTTATAGCTTCTGTTCGGAGAGGATGATCCATATGAAATATTCTTTACCTTATGCACACACATTTAATTTGTTTTATCAACAACTCTACGTCGGCTGCAAACTTCTCAATGCCCGGGACAAAGTTTCGTGAAATCAAAATCAAATAATGAAAGGTAGAACAAAATTTCCACCAACAAAGTATCCAGTACTAATAGTTAGCAGTTTTAAGCCCGGATATTTAGCTCGGAATAGCATGACTTCCAAATGCCAGGTGTAGGGGTCCATGTAGGAGGATCCAAATGAAGACAAGGGAGTTTCTATGGAAGGATCATACACTGCGGGCGGGTCGCTACATAAACCCAGACCAGGTTCCCGATTTTCAGGAAAAAGGATGCGAAGTCGCTCACCGTCGGGTTTCCGGGTTTTATTTTTTTTCTTTTCTAATTTTTAATTTTTTACTCCGAGCAACTAAACTGCTTTTGCAGGTCCCGCGGAGCCTCTTCGGCGCCCCAGGGCATCGGTTTTGGGGATATATATATATATATATATATATATATATCCTAATCACCCGACGTTTCACAATCCCCCAAAGAATTTCGTTTTTGATTTTTATATTTTTTAGAGAGGAAGAATCGAAGACTCAAAAAACATAATTTATTTATCTTTTTGGATCTATAAAAAAGTGGGTCATTCCTTAAGACGACGTGATGAAAAAATGATTCGTTCTTTAAGACGACCTTATGGCTCCGGAATTCCCGAAAGAGACTCCCTCAGTGAGGCTTCCCGGAATACACAGTGTGTGGCTTCCTTCTAGTTCTAGAGTGCAGCACCACCGATAGAGAAAGTTTGTATGTATCTTTAAAGGATTAGCTTTGGGCGTTTGGACTAATTGAATCACACGATAAAACTATTCATGGAAGTTAGGTGTGGATAATGCAGAAACTTCTTCCGATGCAACGTATCTGGTGGCCGGGACGGTGAAGCATCCTCTCAGTCGCCGGACAAAGTCGATCGCAGGAGAATCGGCGAGAAATTGATTCACGCTCAGAAAGTGGAGAAATGGGACTTAGGAGGAAGACCTGGAACAAATCTGAGAACAGAAAAAGAAAAAGAAAACTGTGCACACGAAGTGATGATCAACTACCCATAATTAATATAACATAATCTTAAATAATTGCACCCACCAGCCTCAAGAACAAAAAACTAAAAAATTTTGTGATTTTTAATCACAAAATCCAACTACTTCATTGCTTCACCCCACCATCGCCTTCGCGCCCAGGACGTCCTCGTCTCCATCATCGGCAATGAAGTAACGATAAGTTCAACTAGTCCCAACACAGCTCTGGTAATAATGTTTTCCAAAGGGCACAAGTGGAGAGGTGAAATTGTGGCACGTTACAACTTTTTTTAACGAAGAATGATCCTTGAGGAGTCAATGAGATTATTTGTGTGGCACAAAAAATTCAACTGTAGGGTCAAAACTGGAAAGGCTGCCCCTATTACAGACATGGCCATCTTTTGTCTAGCAAAAGAAACAGCAAGTACATTTAAACCACCACGCTGAGCATAAATGCGACATGCATGAATGCTAAAGCTGAAAGAATGGCCATGAAGAATAGGCATTGGGACACAGAAATAAGGGAGGCAAAAGAATGCAAATTGAAGAGTGCATTTGTAAGGACACACATTGAGGAGCACCTTTATTTACAAAGGTACAAGTCACTAACAAATGCTATTCCCTAGTACAAAGGATATGGCTTTCATCAAGCTGGCATACCTAACGGAGCTAGTCCAAGCGTACTGAGGTTACCTACAGAAAATATAATATTTTGAATTTGTAAAGGTTCTGGTTCCAGAAACACAAAATATAAAAGAAACTGATAATCAAATTATTTCCAGTAGATATGTTATGGGGAAAAACAACTTACCAGAAAAGCATCAAGACAAACACAGCATTTCTGTAGAAATTTTATAAAACCAAATAGCCAACACGCTGATAATTCCAGTGCCCTTGAACTAGCAATAACCTTTTCAAGAATCTGAACTGCCCCATTGCAAAATCTGAGGCCATAACTGCTTGGCGCCCCTCCTGCCCAGATATCCCAACTCCAACATCAGCCATTTGGATCATTGAAAACATCATTTCCCCCTGCAAGTAAACATAGATGAGTGAGGGTAACTCTCTAAGGTTGGACAACGAAAATTTTTTTCCACAACAATTAGTGAACACTTTGACATAGTCACTGTAAGATAACACGGTAAAGCATGCACACATCAGCAATCAACTGAATCAAGACTAATCTGAGGAGGAAAAAATCAGTCCACCACTATACTGCCGCCATCCCTGAACCCAGTTGCTTCATTCTTTAGAACTCTGAAGGGACGCAAGCATTTGCCAGTGTAAAGACACCCAGAAAATGAACAAGTCTATGCAGGAAACAGATGAACCGAAAAATTCTTCAGCAGTGGACATACATTTTACAGGCAACTACCATCACCCTTAGCCAGCGTCAAATCATTGATCCTACTCTTAATTAGATCAACAACCCCAGCCTTTTGTAGAGGAGCAACACGACAGCAAACCACTACTTCACAGGAAATTGCCAAGTCAATCTTGATGATGCTAATGTATACCCTTTGGCTATTTTGTGGACCATATTAAGCAGGGCTGAAGAAATCATAATGAGAATCATACTTCTATATAATTCGTAATGTTAAATACTGAAAGCCTGAAAAGAAGTCACATTAACAAGAAAAAGGTATTGCCGTATTAAGTATTACATTGAAAAATTTTATCAAAAGCAGGTTCAATTGTCAAGACCCTTAGAAGAATGAACATTAAATGAGATGGTTGACTAAGCGATCTCATCTCAGCCTTTTCATCTTAGTCTAGTACTTTATGAGAACAGAAATGACAAGAAACAAAATAAAGGCATGAAAACTAGATAAGCAAGAGGTGACAACCAAAAAATCCACATACTATGACAAAAAGTTGACAAAATGTTCTCTCTTATCAGATACTCTCTCTTTTTGCATGAACTATGAAGTAGTTGTAACTCTTCTTAGAAGTAAAGCAAACACGATGGATTATATATGACTTCTTTATGCCATGCTCATCCACCTTCTTCTTGCAAACCAAGCAAGAAGAAGAGAGCATGCCAACCATAAAGTGCAACTCCACCCCTAGGTAAATGCTTCACTTTAATAAAGTCACCGTCATGAACCTTTAGGTATTATATATCATGAAACTTTAGATATAACATAGGTACATTATATATATATGAGCATATTATATATAATATATATCTATAATATATCGTGAAAAGATATATATTATATATAATATCTATCTATAATATATCGTGAAAAGATGTATATTATATATAATGTGCTCATATATATATGACGATATATTATAGATATATATTATATATAACATGCTCATATATATAATGTGCTTATGTTATATCTAAAGTTTCGTGATATATAACACCTAAAGGTTCATGACGGTGACTTTATTAAAGTGAAGCGTTTACCTAGGGGTGGAGTTGCACTTTATGGTTGGCATGCTCTCTTTTCTTTGCCATTTTGTCTTCTCTCTCTCTCTCTCTCTCTAGATATATATATATAGTACTTCTCATAATGTGCTTTACTTCTAGAAGAGTTACAACTACTTCATAGTTCATGCAAAAAGAGAGAGTATCTGATGAGAGAGAACATTTTGTCAACTTTTTTTCGTAGTATGTGGATTTTTTGGTTGTCCCTCTTGCTTATCTAGTTTTCTTGCCTTTATTTTGTTTCTTGTCATTTCTGTTCTCATAAAGTACGAGACTAAGATGAAAAGGCTGAGATGAGATCGCTTAGTCAACTATCTCATTTAATGTTCGTTCTTCTAAGGGGTCTTGACAATTGAAGCTGCTTTTGATAAAACTTGTCAATGTAATACTTAATAAGGCAGTACCTATTCTTGTTAATGTGACTTCTTTCCAGGCTTTCAGTATTTAACATTACGAATTAGATATAAGTATGATTCTCATTATGATTTCTTCAGCCCTGCTCAATATGGTCCACAAAAGAGCCAAAGGGTACACATTAGCATTATCAAGATTGACTTGGCAATTTCCTGTGAAGTAGTGGTTTGCTGTCGTGTTGCTCCCCTACAGAAGGCTGGGGTTGTTGATCTAATTAATAGTAGGATCAATGATTTGACGCTGGCTACAGGTGATGGTAGGCTGCTTGTAAAATGTATCTCCACTGCTGAAGAATTTTTAAGTTCATCTGTTGCCTGCATGGACTTGTTCATTTTTCTGGGTGTCTTTACACTGACAAATGCTTGCGTCCCTTCTGAGTTCTGAGGAATGAAGCAACTGGGTTCAGGGATGGCGGCAGTATAGTGGTGAACTGATTCTTTCCTCGTCAGATTAGTCTTGATTCAGTTGATTGCTGATGTGTGCATGATTTGCAGTGTTATCTTACAGTGACTATGTCAAAGTGTTCACTGATTCTTGTGGAAAAAAATTTTCGTTGTACCAGAGAGTTACCCTCATTCATCTATGGTAACTTGCAGGGGCAAATGATGTTTCAATGATCCAAATGGCTGATGTTGGAGTTGGGATATCTGGGCAGGAGGGGCGCCAAGCAGTTATGGCGTCAGATTTTGCAATGGGGCAGTTCAGATTCTTGAAAAGGTTATTGCTAGTTCATGGGCACTGGAATTATCAGCGTGTTGGCTATTTGGTTTTATACATTGTCTACAGAAATGCTGTGTTTGTCTTGATGCTTTTCTGGTAAGTTGTTTTTCCCTATAACATATCTACTGGAAATAATTTGATTATCAGTTTCTTTTATATTTTGTGTTTCTGGAACCAGAACCTTCACAAATTCAAAGTGTTATATTTTCTGTAGGTAACCTCAGTACGCTTGGACTAGCTCCGTTAGGTATGCCAGCTTGATGAAAGCCATATCCTTTGTACTAGGGGATGTCATTTGTTAGTGACTTGTACCTTTGTAAATAAAGGTGCTCCTCAATGTGTGTCCTTACAAATGCACTCTTCAATTTGCATTCTTTTGCGTCCCTTATTTCTGTGTCCCAATGCCTATTCTTCATGGCCATTCTTTGAGCTTTAGCATTCATGCATGTCTCATTTATGCTCAGCGTGGTGGTTTACTAGAAGAAATTTACTTGCTGTTTCTTTTGCTAGACAAAAGATGGCCATGTCTGTAATAGCCTTTCGAGTTTTGACCCTACAGTTGAATTTCTTGTACCACTCAATACTCTCATTTGAAAAAAAGTTGTAACGTGCCACAATTTCACCGCTCCACGTGTGCCCTTTGGAAAACATTATTACCAGAGCTGTGTTGGGACTAATTGAATTCATTGCCGATGATGGAGACGACGACGTCGTGGGCGCAAACGGGACGGTGGGGTGAAGCAATGAAGTGGTTGGATTTTGTGATTAAAAATCACAATTTTTTTAGTTTTTTGTTCTTGAGGCTGGTGGGTGCAAGCCATTTAAGATTATGTTATATTAATTATGGGTAGTTGATCATCACTTTGTGTGCACAGTTTTCTTTCTCTTTCTTTTTCTGTTCTCAGATTTGTTCCAGGTCTTCCTCCTAGGTCCCATTTCTCCGCTTTCTGAGCGTGAATCAATTTCTCGCCGATTCTCCAGCGATGACTTTGTCCGGCGACTGAGAGGATGCTTCACCGTCCCGGCCACCAGATACGTTGCATCGGAAGATGTTTCTGCATTATCCACACCTGACTTCCATGAATAGTTCTATCGATTCAATTAGTCCAAACCCCAGAGCTAATCCTTTAAAGTATACATACAAACTTTCTCTATTGATGGTGGTGCACTCTAGAACTACAAGGAAGCCACACACTCTCACTGTGTATTCCTGGAAGCCTCACTGAAGGAGTCTCTTTCGGGAATTCCAGAGCCATATGCTCGTCTTAAGAAACGAGTCAATTTTTCATGTTGAATGACCCAATCTAAAGTTAACTTCCGCTACAGCTAAACCCTAAATATGTGGTAGGGGCGGAGATTTCTTATACAATCCAAAAAGATAAATAAATTATTTTTTTGACCCTTACTTTCTTTCTCTCTAAAAAAAATATAAAAAGCCAAAAACCAAATACTTGGGAGAAACGTCCGGTGATTAGGATAAGCATATATATATATATATATATATATATATATATATATATATATATATATATATATATATATATCCCCAAAACCGCTCCTGCACCTATGAGGCTCCGCGGGACCCGCAAAAGCCGTTTAGTTGGGAGTACAAATTATAAAAGAAGAAAAAAAGAAAACCCGAAACCCTGATTCGAAAGTTCCAGTTCGTCGCTGCTGCCTTATTCAGCAGCGATTTGAATCGGTTCACCAGAGATTCAATAAACTGATCCGATTCGAATCCTCCGATTCAGGCGGATTCATTTTTTATACTATTCACATAGATGATTTTAATGCTATGATAAGCCCAAATGATAAAACATATAGGTGCCCCAACCCTTCTTCACGTGCAGACTGTAAATAGAGCTCGTATGTTGTTTTTATAGCAAAAGTTTGAGGAGGAAGCCAATTTAAAGAATTTACGGGCCAACTGCTTTATGCAATTATATCTACCAAATAATATGAAAAATTATGGGGAACAGAATACATATTATTCTTGCAACAATAACATATCGGCTCTGACCTGCACAAAGTCAGGTTACAGATCAATCACGTATAAGAGACATTTATTCTTGGTGATTAAGAATGGATGAGGTTGGTTACATGCTAAATTGGGAAGCGTGAAAAAAAGGTTAGGGAGTTAAATTCTTGACTGATCATTAGTGGGGAGAATCAAAGCGCCCATTGATATTTCATTTAAGGAAGCTCTAATTCAGTACAATGATGAAGGCATATGAGTGTTCCCCTCCACATGGATTCATCACATGATCTTAAGATACATCTGGATAAGAGGGGAGAGTCGACTTTCAAAAAGCATAAATGCTAGATATGTATAGGGTACTTATTTAGAAAAATCTGAATTCGAATTCACGGATCTCCTTGGTTATTTACTTCACATCTACTCTAGATCTGATGGAACTTCGTATGAATCCTATCTGATTTCATAACATTTTTTTCATACCTAATTTTTTAAAACAATTCAATCAGTTTCTTTTTTTGGTATCTTACCATTTAGAACAATTCAATCAGATATCTATCCAAATCCATTTCATTGACATTGTTTCGAAAAAAAAAATTGAAACGTAGGTAAAATAAGTTAATTTCAAGAACGTTCGAACACCCAATGGCGTGAATGAAAGCTCTCAACCTCTCTATTTTTTTAAATCCAACAATTTATAGCAATATCAGGCCCCACACAAACAAGGAAGTGCAGTCAACGTAGTAGGGTCGAAAGGCACCATGAGTGATGGAGGAAGAGGCTCCTATAAGCTACCTTCGTGTCATGACCTCCAGCTACGATCCTTATCTTCTGTCACTGCAGAAACCGACCGGTTTCCACCGTTTGCCATGTTCCACCCTCTCGTTTGACTTATTGGAAATATGAAATTGAAAAGAATTTTTAGAAACTCATTTCAAGAATTAAAGAAATGAAAACAAAATGCAGATTTACAAGAAATAAATTTAAATCAAATGCTAGATAATTATATTATTTTCTCGATTCATACTCAATTGAGAGACAAGGAAAAAGAGAGAGCATGAGAGGGGCAAGAACCGGTTCACTTGGTTTTTACAAAGGACTTGGTTACTATATGCCACCTAACCTAATTTGTTGCACTACCTGTGAAAAGAGAGAGATTCGAAGAATGGACATGGAGCATTTTCTTTATAATATTAGTTCATGACTTTTATGTTTGTGTTTCTATTAACCGTTAATTTAGAAAAAAATAGAAGGCTGAAGCTGTTACTTATAAGTTTGCCACTTAAAGGCACATATCAATTTCTATATATACCAATATGTGAAGTGTCACATTTTCACTTAAAAAAATGAGATGGACCATTTTCAATATGGCTAGAGACCTATATCATTACTAAGTGAATATCTATTTTTTATATTAATATACATCCAGCCATACTTTCCTTTGTTACCTTTCCTATCTAAGTACCTATTTTGAACCAATAGATCAGTCAAAACATGAAATTTTGAACACTTATACTAGCTTTTGTTACTTTTGGGTTTGAAATAGTGGTCATACTGAAAAGTGAAAACACAAAAATAGTGAGGAGAAATGCATGACAATACAAACAAGGAGAGTTGTACAATAAGCTGTGGAACTCATACATGTGGCTTTGAACATTCAAAAATGTATAGTACTAAGGTTGAAGAACATGACTTTGGATGACTGGCATTGTGAACCAATGAACGCTTTATAGTACATAATATATGATATTTTTAGGAAAGAAACATTAATGGTAGGTGACCAAATATGTGGGGGGAAATATGAAAATAAATCTTTTTTTTATTTTCTTGAAACAGAGAAAAATTGTAAACTTTGGATTGTATGATCTTCCCTTATGACAATCGATATTATCCTTTTTTTAATTTGTTTTTCCAATCTTTGTCAAATTTGATTATCTGTGTTGCCAAAATAACTCAATAGTACTTATCCTGGCAGAAGAATTACACATTGGTGCCACTCAAAAGGAAAACAAAATTTAAAATATTAATGCCCCTTAGTCAATATTTTTTGGCTCCGTGTTCCAGTGGTCCTACTTTTATTGCCAAAAGAATTGAACTCACTAAACATCTAACCACCGAAAAGAGGACATTATATATATATATATATATATATATATATATATATATATATATATATATATATATATTGAGGAGAAGGAAAACAAGTTCCGTCAGAAATTAAAGGGTAAATGTTGAAATTGTGCCAGCTGTAGAGTCCCATATAGACGGGTATGATCAGTAACCCATACCAGCGTCCTCACAAAAGTTTTTATTTGATATTAGTATTCTAAAAAATTGCTCATTTATATATAATGATGCCCCTTAAGATCCGATCCCTTAAGATCCGATGTTTTTTAATTAGTGTCAAAGGCGGAGCCAGTGTATATTGTGACTGGTCTTATCGCTGAAGTTGGTAGAAGAATAAAACGCAAAAATCAGAAACAGTGAAAATGTAAACGTACTAAGGCTTTTGAGGATTTTCAATTGGACTTATGGGGTTTTGACAAAAAATCCTGAAAAATTTGTTGAGAAAATACGGAACCCCAAGAAAGTTCCAGACCAGGCATCAAATACTTAGTTGGGTCAGGCTGGAAGCAATTGACCCATCTTCTAGAACCTCGGAATTTATTTAATGTTGAAAGGAATGCGTATGTTTTTGGAAGTTATATAATCAGTTGAATCAACTTATTCATCTATGGTCACAAAGTTCACATTGATGCCGTTGAAATAATAATAAAAATAACATTTTACATGATTGTGCTTGATTTTTCCAGGGACACAACCAACCGAAAACATTCGGTCATGTTTGACTTGACAATAAGTCCAATGAATTTTGTCCCCCGAAAACTTAGGTGCAAGTTACGCATCTTTTCTGAATTTTTAAAAGAAAAAAGAAAAGAAAGTGTACTTGAATTGGATCTGTCCTGGTTGTTTGGGTGGTCTGGACCTGGGTTTGTGTTTTCTTGAAGCATTGCCCAGGGTTCGGGTCCGAAATCTACTAAACTAGGAAGTGTTACATAGTTTGGCATAATTAATGTGAAATTAAAACCAAATTTCTGTTTTTTATCTACCTTGAAAATTCGGTGGTTTAGTTAATTACAATTTGAGTTTAGAATGACTGTGTTGGGTAATTTTTTCTTGTTGCTTTAAGTCTGTGGTCTTTGGTGGTGGCCTTCTCCTCCGCTCCCCGGCGGATGAATCGGACTGTGTGCTGGATCTGCTTTGAGACATCTGTGTCATTCATCTTCACATGTTGATGAAATCCACGTTCGCGATGGCCTCAGATCAGGATTTCCTTCTCCTTCCGCCCAGAACCGAGAGGGAGACAGGGCAAGAGAGAGAGAGATAAAGAGAGCATGTCATATTGCCGCCGGATTTCTAGCCCGTCGTTCATGTACCGGTGTTCCTTTTGCAGGTCTCTCTACTTTAGCCTCTTGAGCCTCTTGAAGAGAACACAAAACCAATTTTTTCAAATTACAATTTTGCCACTGAAAGTCCTCATCGGAGAAGACGGGTTCATGTGAAAACATCGGTTCTTCTTATAGCACGTGTCCATCGCCAGCATCTTGTGCCAGACACATACTTGCGGTGGAAATTTTTGTCGGATATTTACAGCGAAGCCACCTTAGGTGTGTTGGGTAAGTCTGTTCCAAATCTTGAACAAATTTCATTGTTTCTCCTTTTGTGTCTTTTACATTGAAAAAAAAAAATTGACAGTTCTAACACCAAAGTATGAGCTCGATTATAGAGACCACAGACTTATAATAGATTGCATATGAAGTTGTAAGTTGCAAGAATTATAGGCTGGTTGGTTTAGGGTTTGGTGAGGGGAGTAAATGGGAGTGGGTATGTGAGGCTGACAGCTGCATGTATGAATGAGGCTGGTTTCTTAGCATTTCACCACTCGCCAAAAGAAGGGTTGGGTGAGTGGAAGCCACCCGAAGTCTTCTAGTCTGCTTGGTATAGAACTGGTTTGGGCAGCGATATGTCTGTTAATTCGAGTGTTACATTATCATATTTTGCATTTTAAAGGAATTGTTGGAAAACGCGATGCGGCCCCTAAATATAACTCAGCTACAAACTCAAATTTATGCGGAGAAAATCCAGCAGAGTCTGACGTCCAAAATGATACTCAATAATAACTTTGACAAAATATATTTAAACTATTTATTCATCAAAATAAACATTACAGAAGGAGGCTCAAGAAAACTCACATCGGCTCACGTAGTAAGCTAAAACACCCAATGCCCTTGCAACACACACTTGAAACTTCAATACTCGAGCTCACGAAGTGAACAAACGAGCACACACTCAACTCACAAAGTGAGCACCCAAAATCACTCAACCTGATTTTTCTTACACACTTAACTTACTCTTTTTCACACTCTCTCAAAATGCCCAACGTCCCTATTTATAGGGAGAGGAAGTCGATGGATGAAGCTTCCACCAATTTCTACATTATATCATTTTTAACTTTTGTAATCATTACCTTTGGCTACCGACTTAAGAGACGAGGCTTCAAGATGATTCATGAGAGTCGGTGGTGACTCTTGAGTCGGTGATGACTCTTGACAATCTCCCCCTCATTACCGACTCTCTACTTATGACTCCTAACATTCTTCGAAACTTGGTGAATATCTGTATTGGCAAGCCTTTGGTAAATATGTCAGCAACTTGATCTTCTGAAGCGACTGGCTGCAATTGAATCTCTCCTTTGAGTACTTTTTCTCTGATAAAATGATGTTCCACTTCTATGTGTTTTGTTCGAGCATGGAAGACAGGATTCTCTGCAAGTCTGACTGCACTTTGATTATCGCAGTAGAGTCTCACTGCATAATCCACATTTTGTTTAATGTCTTTCAACAGTCGCATCAACCACACACATTCTTGTGCTGCTTGAGATGCTGCTCTATACTCTGCTTTTGTTGTAGATAGTGAAACTGTCGGCTGTCTCTTACCACACCATGAAATCGCACCACTTCCAAGATTAAACGTATATCCAGTGGCTGATCTTCATGTTGATAAGTCTCCAGCATAGTACGCGTCGCAATGACCAACAACTTGACAAGTTGTCATTCTTTCATAAAGTATACCAAAGTCAAGAGTTCATTTGATATACCTTAATATTCTTTTTACTACTTCTAAATGTGGCCTTCTTGGAGTTTGCATAAACCTGCTCACAACACCAACTGCATAGGCAATGTCTGGTCTTGATAATGTTAAATAAATTACGCTTCCAACCAGTTGTCGATACATAGTGACATCTTCTAGTTTGTCCCCTTCATCAATTCTAAGTTTTGCATTGATCTCAATTGGTGTTGAGATAGGTTTGCAACTGAGCATACCATACTTACGTAGTAAGTTATGAGCATACTTCTTTTGACTTAAAAATAATCCTTGAGTTTCATAATCAATTTCCAATCCAAGGAAGTGTCGCAACTCCCCTAGCTCTTTCATTTCGAATCTTACCGTGAGATGTTCACGAATGAGATTAATTTCTTCATTGTCATCTCCAGTAATAATTAAATCATCAACATAAATTAACAAAATAGTAAGTTTCGTACCTCTTGCCTTGACGAAGAGACTTGAATCTGCTGAGGAGACTTGAAATCCACTAAACACCAAAAATTCAGCTATTTTCCCGTACCATGCTCTGGGTGCTTGCTTCAGTCCATAGAGTGCTTTTCTTAACTTGCAGACGTAGTCTGGCTTGTTTGGAGATTTGAATCCTTGAGGCTACTCCATATAGATTTCATGGTCGAGGTCTACATACAAGAAAGCATTTTTTACATCCATTTGCCATAGCTTCCAGGATTTACTTGCAGCAATAGCTATCAGAATACGTACGGATGTGATCTTTGCAACAGGACTAAAAGTTTCTTCAAAGTCAATATTATATTGCTGAGAAAATCCTCTCGCGACTAGTCGAGCCTTATATCTATCAACTGAGCCATCTGTCTTTCTTTTTATTTTGTAAACCCACTTACAAGTAATGAGCTTTTCTCCTGCAGGCTTTGGTACGAGCTCCCAGGTTTCGTTATGCTCCAATGCCTTCATTTCATCTTTCATTGCTGATTGCCATTTTTCAACATCTTTTGCTTCTTCAAAAGAAGCTGGCTCGATCTCCTCCATGATGGCACAGTTTGCATCTACATACTTGGGATTTGGTTTTGGTATTCTCGTTGATCTTCTTAGTGTTATGGGTGCTTCTTCTGGCTCTTCAAATTGTGATGGTCTTTCTTCTTCTGCAGTTCTTTGTTGGATTGGACTGACTCCAGTTCTCCATGGATCTGCACGTTTTTCTTGTCTTGGGCTATGAACTTGTTTATCTGGTCGTCTTGCTTCTAGAACTTTCGACTCAGGTTCGCCTTGATTCATCTCGAATTGTATTTTGTTTCGAACATCTTTCTCAAAAACTGGAGAGTCTGGAAGCGCTTTCTTTTCTTCTGACCACTACGATGATGCTTCATCGAAGATGATGTCGCGAGAAACATGAACTTGACATGTGTTAGGATTACCACATCGCCATCCCTTCCGATATGGATCATATCCAACAAAGACACATCTCTGTGCCTTTTTGTCAAACTTAGTCCTGTGCTGTTCAGATATAAAGACATAACATACACAACCAAATACTCTAAAATAGCTCATAGATGGATTCTTTTTATAAAGCATTTCATATGAAGAATTGAAATTAAATCTTGGCATTGGTAGTCGATTAATTACGTGTACAGTGGCGCTGACACACTCGGCCCAAAATCATGGTGGCATGTTCTTTGCATGCATCATACTTCGACATGTTTCTGCTATGTGACTATTTTTTCGTTCTGCCACTCCATTTTGTTGAGGCGTATAAGCACAAGTAAACTATCTTCGAATACCATGTTGCCTCATGTATGCCATAAACATGTCTGATGTATATTCGCCACCATTATCGGTTCGTAGACACCAAATTTTATACCCAAGTTCATTTTTCACTATCTGGTAAAACTCCTTAAATTTTTCAAGTGCTTCAGAATTTTCTTTCATAAAATAGACCCAAGTATATCTCGAAAAATCATCAATAAAAGTGATAAAATACCACTTACCTCCAACTGATGGGTCTGGTACTTTGCTGAATACGTCCAAATGCACAAGCTCGAATGACGCTTTAGCTCTATATTTTGATTCTTTGTATGGCCTCCTGTGCGCCTTTACATACTGACATCCTGGGCATACTTTGTCAGTTCGTACCTCAAGCTTGGTCGGCCAATCAACTGCCCCTTATTAGACATCTCCCGAAGTTTGTTGTATCCAACATGAGCGAGTCTCTCTTGCCAGATATCTGCAGTGTCATGCTTCTTTGCTTTGTCAATATATGCTGTTTCTGCGGACAAGACATATATTGACTCAACTTTCCTTCCTTCAAACATGAGAGTTCCTTGAACATCTGCATCCTTATAAACTTTTACATCATTTGGGCCGAACACAACATAGTGCCCTAAAGCTGTAAGTTGTGGCACAGACAACAGATTCTTAATCATTCCTGGAACATGATAAACGTTCCGTAAAATCCGGTCTTTGCTAAAGTTGGCTACAACCTCTGCATCTCTAATATGTGCCACTGGGAGCTTTGTGTTGTTAGCTGTAACAACAACTCGATTTCCATCATATTCTTTCATACTTACAAACTTGCTCTCATCACAAGTCATATGATTTGGGCATCCAGAATCAATTATCCAATCAGTTTGATAATTGATCTTCTCTTCTTTTTCTTTTACTGGTTTTGTATGGGCAGAATTACATCTTTCTTGTGTAATATCTTCTTTAACCTCCATTGAGTACAAAAATGAACTTTTCTGTACAGTCTCGTTAGCTCCCCCAAATTGCTTACTTGTTGTAACTGTATTTCCTTCATTTGTTTTGACTATGCAGTCATGAGCAAAATGTCTGAATCTTCCACATCTAAAACACTTCTTCTTTGGTCTCCACTGCTGTATAGTTTCTCTTGTTTTCTTTTCTACATTTTTCTCCTTCTTTTCGTCAATATTCCTACTTGGAGACCGAATGACTGGCTTAGCTGGCCAACATGATCTCTGACCCTTACTAAACAATGCTTCCTCATTATTTCCTTTGAGAGAAAGCCCAACCATTTGCTTCGCTAACGTTTCTTGATTGATCAAGAGATTTTCTAATTCCAACAAAGTTGGTTGAACTGGCCAACCTTGAACACCAATTACGAAACTACCAAATTCTGGACGAAGTCCGCGAATAAAAATTCTTCGCATACGGGCCTCACTAATTTTAGACTCAGGGTCAATTTGAGATATCTCCCTACAAATATTTTTACCCTTGATAAAATACTTTGCTATCGACATGTTTCCCTGAGTTAATGTAGCTAATTCATTTTCCAACAATTGTAGGCGAGCGTCATTAGCTCGTGAAAATAGGGTTGCAAAAGCATCTCATGCTTCTTTAGGAGTCGTAGCATCTCGTATATGCTCTAATAAATCTTTCTCGATTGATACTTTAATTGCAAATAGAGTTTTCCCTGCTTTGACCATCCATTTTTTTCTAGCTTCTTCGTCGACAGGAATATTTGTATCTGATCCCAATACTATTTCCCATAATTCCTGTCCTAGAAAATATGACTCCATGCAGGATTTCCAATAGCCATAATTGCTATTGTTAAGCTTCTCAATATTATTTAATGCAACCGCTAATGCCGCCATAATTTCAGAATATAATTGGCCCAATTAATCTCACCAGTAAAACGGCCCTCAGACAGAACCTCGCTCTGATACCACTTGTTGGAAAACGCGATGCAGGCCCTAAATATAACTCAGCTACAAACTCAAATTCATGCGGAGAAAATCCAGCAGAGTCTCGACGTCCAAAATGATACTCAATAATAACTTTGACAAAGTATATTTAAACTATTTATTCATCAAAATAAACATTACAGAAGGAGACTCAAGAAAACTCACCTCGGCTCACGTAGTGAGCTAAAACATCCAATGCCTTTGCAACACACACTTGAAACTACAATACTCGAGCTCATGAAGTGAACAAACGAGCACACACTCAACTCACAAAGTGAGCACCCAAAATCACTCAACCTGATTTTTCTTACACACTTAACTTACTCTTTTTCACACTCTCTCAAAATGCCCCACGTCCCTATTTATAGGGAGAGGAAGTCGGTGGATGAAGCTTCCACCGATTTCTACATTATATCATTTTTAACTTTTGTAATCATTACCTTTGGCTACCGACTTAAGAGACGAGGCTTCAAGATGGTTCATGAGAGTCGGTGGTGACTCTTGAGTCGGTGATGACTCTTGACAGGAATAGCAGGCTCTAACCGCACATGGTAGGCATACAATAAAACCTGTGAGGCTGGTTATATAAGCCCAGCATTACACGATGTAGGGACTGATCATCCGATTACCCTTGCTTGAGCCTCATTGAAGCAAACTTTGCTTCAGTTTCTCTTTCTTTTCTTTCTCTTCCTCTCTTTAGTTGCTGCTGCTCTCTTTAGTTGCTGCTGCTACCTGCCGTTCGTGCACACACCTGGAGCTTCCGCTGGTAATTTTGCTGAGGAAACAAACAAGGTTTCAGGCATCTTCCGGCTGCAAGAACTCCAACATTAATATCAGAGTAAGGTTGTTGAATCTGAAAAAAAAAAAAAAATCAAAAGCAGCAAACCTACAAGTTCAATTTGGCTTTTGTGATGCCTGTATTGATCTTTCTATGTGCACATATGTAAGTCTCAGACTTCTTTAGTATGCTATCTTAATAAATATCATAGAGACTAGGTTGATCTTTCTATGTGCACATATGTAAGTCTCAGACTTCTTTAGTATGCTATCTTAATAAATATCATAGAGACTAGGTGCTTCAAATAGGGTCCAATTGCGGAAGAGGCATATGCACATGATTCTTATTACAAGTGCCGCTGTTATTGCCTTTGAGCAATACATGTACATGCCGTCTAGGCATTATTCACAATAATACATGTACATGCCGAAGTGTATAAACATATTACACTCTGTTTTTCAATATTCTAGCATGCTAAAAATCTCAGAGCATCAATTATACATTTATGTATAATCTCTCTGCGTGTACATCACGGTTCCGCATTAATAATGAAAAAAAAAGGGGAACCGAGAAATTTGTTTTAAGATGGCATGTTATAATATACATCACAAATAGCAAAATCCATATGCTTCTATTCTGGTACTGCACATATAAATTTTCTGTCGTGTCCGTATAGTAAAACAGAAAGGTAGAACAAGGTTGTGCCTCTTATTTTTCATATATAAAGGACCTTTCTGCTTCATAGCCTAAAAGATATTTTGTGTGCATATGCTTGATAGAAAAGTCTTTATGCTTCCATCTTGAGGACTGTGCATGTGAAATCTAGAAAAAAAAAATCATTCAACTAAGTATTAGCCTGTTTCTATTTATTGTTTGCATGTTGCATGATTAACTATAGAAATTGTTTAGATGAATCCTACATTACTAGTCCTGTGCCTTATTATGACAGAAGAAATGCAGAATGCTTAGTGGATTCGATAAAAGACTATATATATGAAAAAAAGGGGGATGCAAGATCACCAAATAAACTATGGAATAACAATGAGAGCGAAACATATATATGTGCTTCCAAGAACCTCCAGGAAAAATCTCTGCACTGTTTGGACATTGGAACATATTCCCATCTGATGGTGGGAAGAAATTAAAGGAGGATTAAAAAAAAAAAACATGAAAGTCGGAATGAGTATGTTGGACATAGCACAATGTTGGGGCAGTCACTTTGGTTATCGACGGCTGTTTGCAGAAATTAATATACTATAAAGAATTATGTGAAACGTTTGTTTTCTGTTGTGATAGTTGTTTAATCTCCGTTTTATTTTAACCTATTTGTTGTGATATCTAATGCCATGCCGTAAGATGTTCTTCCACAAGTGCGGTGGGTTTTTGAGTCTCTATTTATGGGAAAGAGCCACAAGGAAGGACAAACAGAAAAAAGAAAAAGGGCGACCATCTGGACAGGCAAGAGCCCATGCTACTTTCTGTCCGGCGCCATTCTTGCCGCTGCTATAGTAAAATAGGAAGAAAGTAAATCAAAGGGGATAGGGTGTAGTACGGATCTTCCGGCGATAGATACCAGAGCATACTCTGTTTGACAACAAAAAAAAAAAAAACAGAAGAAAAAAAAAGAAGTAAAGAGTGTAAAGGAGTTTACTCGACGGCTTGGAAAACCACCGCTGCCAATTTTTCCTGTCTTGACCAGAGAGCTCCTTCAAGTTGTTTGCTGTTCAGCGACTGAACACCATGGCTGTTTGTTCTACCGGGTGTGGCTGGAGAAGGTACCGTTGTTTTTTTGCTTCTGATGTTGCCGTAGAATCCGCCGCTGCCTCTTTTTCGGCAGACTCACAACAACCCTCGGTCGCTACTGACGGTGCTATCGAACCTTCACATCTAGCCGGCTCTCTGCGCCGCGAAGCCCTGTATCACTGTTACCTTTCAGGCGGACCCGCGACTACTCGAATGTTGCTCCCTTCGCCCCGCTGCATCCATCCTTTCAGGTCGCTGACACTCGCCGGAAGGGGCTCTAAATAGAAAGTTTTATATTTTATATATATATTAAACTAAAATGTTTTAAACTTACACAACAAAGCCCATGTCAGCCTACCCGCTTCCCACCGCCCCTTCTCACCGGTTCCCACCGCCCCTTCTCACCGGATAGCAGGTCGTCGGTGCTCGCCGGCCGCAACTCTGGTCGTCTTGCCTGCGGTGACCGTTCGAGAGAAGGAAGAGAGGAAAGATGGTGAAAAATGAGAAAAGACTCGCAAAGATGCACATCGTGAGCCCTGGGACCTCCTTGTTTCCTCTGTGAATTTAAACCCTTGTGGAAAACCAAAGAAGAGGAAGTGCGTTGTTCGTCTGTTGCTTTCTAATGTCTTGCTGCCTTTGAGAACCGAGACATCAGATTTTCGTCAGCCGACGCTCACCGGTCACCGGTTGCCGTAAACAACCACTGCTACAGAAAGGAAACTGATAGACTGAGATAATGATTAGAAAAGAAGGAGGTGGAGAGAAAAAGTGGCACATGATTTAGGTTGGTTCAGCTTTGCAGCCTACATCCACGAGCAAGAGAAAACGATTTAGAGCTTTGCAGCCTACATCCACCAGCAAGAGAAACCAATATTTTGATATTATTGTAATCAGCCGATACATTTGTTTGTGTTTTTATACATCAAGAGAATATTAAAAAAGGAAGAGAAATTTGAGAAATTTCCATAAACAATGTATACGTTAATTGATGACCGTTGCCCATCTTTCTTTCCTTGATAATCATTGCTATGTTGATCTCCTTTTAGACGTTGCAATCCTATCACTCCCCCTCAAGTGGGGCGTACATGTTGTGACATCCCCACTTGTTGGTGGCTATCTTCAATTTCAATTTGCTGACTCTTTTAGTTAAGACATCGGCAACTTAAGCGGTGTCTTTAATGTAAGGAGTTCTAATTTCTCCAGATATGACTTTTTCTTTGATGTAATGACAATCGATCTCAATATGTTTGGTTCTCGCATGAAATACAGGGTTTGTAGATATGTATATTGCAGCCATATTGTCATAGAACATATCCATTGGCTTGGTAATACTAAAACCCATTTCTTCAACAAGGTTCTTAGTTCATGTGAGCTCACTGGCACCAGATGCCATTGCACGGTATTCTGTTTCTGCACTAGACTTAGCCACCACTATTTGTTTCTTACTTTTCCAAGATACTACATTTCCTCCGACAAAAACACAATATCCTGTGGTAGATGTTTTGTCATTAATGTCACCTGCCCAATCAGCATCAGTAAAACCAACAATTTCAATGTTTTTGTTTCTTTTATACCAGAGTCCCTGCCCTAGAGTACCCTTCACATATCTGAGGATGCGATCAACTGCATTCATGTGAGATTCTCTTGGACTTTGCATATATCTGCTAATGACATTCACAGCATAAGAGATGTCAGGACGAGTAACTGATAGATATATCAACTTACCCACAAGTCGTTGGAACCTTTCTTTTTCAACTTCAGGTTCATCGTCGCAAGTCCAATTTTGAGGTTTGGTTCAATAGGAGTGTTTGCCGGTTTAGCATTTAACTTTCAAGTCTCCTTTAGAATATCTAATGCATACTTTCTTTGACATAGCATAATACCTTTGTACGATTGAGCAACTTCAATACCAAGAAAATATTTGAGTTTTCCCAAATCCTTTATATCAAAGGTTTTCTTTAAGTAGTCTTTCATAATCTGAATGCCTTCTGTATCATTTCCAGCCACAACTATGTCGTCTACGTAAACTAAGACCACAGTGATGTTCTCTCCACATTTTATGACAAATAAGCTATTGTCTAAGTGACACTTGTGGTACCTTGATTTTTTCAATGCCTGACTCAACTTTATGAACTAATCTCTAGGAGATTGTTTTAAGCCATATATGGCTTTATTGAGTTTGCAGACTCTTCCTTTCTTTTCATCTAGGTGACCTGGTGGTAATGACATATAAATTTCTTCATTGAAGCTCTCTTTGTAAGAAGGCGTTTTTGACATCTAGTTGATGTAGACTCCAATTCAAGTTGCAAGAAATAGAGAGTAATATTCTCAAGGTGTTTATCTTTGCGACAGGAGCAAATGTTTCTTCATAATCTAACCCTTTAGTCTGTGTGAAACCTTTAGCCACTAGACGAACCTTGTATCTTTCTAAGGATCCATCACTTTTGTACTTTACTCTATAATGCCATTTGCACCCCACTATGTTTGTGTTCTTTGGTGGGATGACAACTTCCCATGTTCTGTTTTGCCTTAGAGCTTCAAGCTCTTCATGCATAGCCTTCCCCCAATTAGAATCTTCTTGAGCCTCTTGAAATGACTTAGGCTCTTGAATGTTATCAAGATTTCTAACAAACTTGGCATGATTGTTAGAAATTTGATTGTAGGACACATACTTGTTGATTGGGTATGTTTCATAATCTACTAGGCGTGAAGGAGCACACCTAATTCTCTCTGATCTTCTGAGAAGTGTTGAGTTGTTCTCTACATCTTCGGTAGCAATAGCAAGTTCTTGATCATTTGTGGGGCTTTCATTCTCAGCATGAATCTCATTATCTCCCTATACATCAACCACAGTAATAAACATGTCATCATAATCATGCAAAGTTGAGTTAGTGGGCTCCCCCTGACTTTGTCCATCTAGATTGACGTTAAAGTAAGGGAGGCATTCATTGAATTGCACATCACGGGAAATAAAAGTTTTTCTAGAGACATGGTTATAGCAAACGTACCCTTTACTTTGCATATCATAGCCCACAAAAATGCATCTAATAGATCGAGGACTTAACTTATCTCTTTTTGATGGATGTTGCCACATGTATGCAACATATCCAAACACAAGAAGATGATCGAGCTTAGGTTGTGATCAGGTGAGACGCTTGATAGGACTATGGTAGTTCAACAATTTGCTCGGAGTCCTATTAATAACATAGCAAACTGTAGAAATAGCATATTTCCAATAATTTTTTGGTACATTCATCCGAAACAAGAAACTTCTTGCAACTTCGAGTAAATGTCTATTTTTCCTTTCAGATATACCATTTTGTTGAGGTGTATCCACACAAGACGTCTCATGTCTAATATCATGTTCGCCAAGAAAAAAATTGAAATCATGATTTTTATATTCAGTGCCATTGTCGGATCTAATATTTTTAATTTTCAGTCCATATTGAGTTTCAATCATTTTGTAAAAAGTTTTAAATTGAGAGAATACTTCGGACTTATTTTTCATAAAATAGACCCATGTGGTCCTAGAGAAATCATCAATAAAAAGCACATAGTAACGAAATCCATCCATAGAATCAATAGGCGCTGGGCCCGAAACATGAGAGTGTATTACATCAAATGGTTTTGGGCTAATGGAATCAGATAAAGAAAATTTAGGTCTAGTCATTCTCACAAATTTGCATATTTCACACACTCTACAATTGAAATAAAGATTAGGAAATAGATAATTTAAAATTCTAGAAGATGGATGTCCCATCCTTTGGTGCCAGAAAACACTACATTGCAATTTAATTCCTTCGTAATTTTAGCAACTGATAGAAGATTGTTAGTGAGGTTAGGCCTGACAAGCACATTGCTCAAGTAATTTTTGTTAAAAAAATCTATTTTACCCATTACATTGATGGCTATTGGAGCCTCGTTAGCAGCAGCTACAGGACCAATATCTCTAGAATGACAATAGGAACTTAAGAGAGAAGATTTATTGGCCATGTGATCTGTTGCTCCCGAGTCAACTATCCATTGTAAGTCCTGACCATCAATGTTATTAACAAAAGTAAGAGCCATACCTGTTTTGATTGTACCTTTGTCCCCTGAGTTGGTTGCGATGCCAGTGGTCCTTTGGACTTGAAGTTCTTTAATCATTTCAGGCAATTTGTCCAAAGTGATCTGATTTTCCAATGAAGTTGTGGCATGATTTGCTTGATTGGAGTTGTTCTCTCTTTTTTGTTGATTGCAAGCCATGCTTCTAATGGAAGAATTCTGCCCTTTTCCAGGTTTCCCATGAAGGAACCAACAGGAATCTCGAGAGTGCCCATTCCTCTTGCAATGAGTGCACTTGACTTTCCTAGAGTCCCCACGTTTGTATTTGAATGACCACTCACCAGTGGTAGAATAAGCATTATAGCTTGTTGCAAAAGCCATTTTTTCTTCATTACGTATTTCTTGACAACCGTCAGCCAGCATTCCCATAGCCTTACGCCTGGACTCTTCACACATAAGCAAGGAAAAAACTGATGCTAGAGATGGCAAATCATGAGCCATAAGTATTTGACTACGTAGTTGTTCATAATAATTAGGCAGACCAGCTAAAATTTCAAGATGCGATCTTGTTCACGTTGCCTTTTGGCCTTAGTACGGTCTGTACTAAGAGGTGAGTATATGTCCATCTCATCCCATATTGCCTTTTGGCTTTTTCTTCTTTATATGTCCACCTTTATTCAAGCAGCCCTTCTTTTGTGCTAATTGATACATACGAGCAGTATTGTACTGCTCTCCGTAAAGGTCTTTGGCACCTTGCCAAACTTCTTCCACGGTTTCTAAGAAGGTAAAACTCGCTGCGATCTTGGGCTCCATAGAATTTATGAGCGAAGATGCTACAGTGTCGTTGGTGGACCTCCATTCCTTGTATTTTGGATCATTAATGGCAGGTTTTTTTATACTACCATCAATATAATAGAACTTAGATTTTCCACTAAGAAATCGTGTAACTGCCTTAGACCATGGCAAATAGTTGAAACCATCAAGCAAGGTGTGAGTAATTTTGAGATTGGGGTTACCTTGTTCATGAACGACAATCTTATGCATCGACCCATCGCTGGTTTGAATGATGGTGGCTCCATCATTGTCATTCCTGGTTTCCCTTTCTTGCTCCATAGTAACTCACTGTTTGAAGCTTGATGGTTTTTTCCTCATACTATCTTCTTACGCTCTGATACCATGATAGACTGAGATAATGATTAGAAAAGAAGGAGGTGGAGAGAAAAAGTGGCACACGATTTACGTGGTTCAGCTTTGCAGCCTACATCCACGAGCAAGAGAGACCAATATTCTGATATTATTGTAATCAGCCGATACACTTGTTTGTGTCTTTATACATCAAGAGAATATTAAAAAAGGAAGGGAAATTTGAGAAATTTCTGTAAATAATGTATACGTTAATTGATGACCGTTGCCCATCTTTCTTTCCTTGATAATCATTGCCATATTGATCTCCTTTTGGACATTGCAATTCTATCAGAAACCATAGCAGAGAAAGAAGAGAAAGGTCGAAATGAGAGGAGAGAGAAAGCGATGAATAAAAAAAAAAGATCAAGAAAAGAGTATTTATCCCACAACTTTAAAAATCATATTGACACCCCAACAATTTTTATAGTCTTCGTGAACATGGTTAAAGTTTTATAAGTTTTAACTCAGGACACTTTACTTATAGAAAATCGTCAAAAGTGGTTAAAAAATAGCACGACATTTCAGAAAAGTTGTTTCCAACTAAATTCAAGTACATGGCTCCCTGTTAGAAATCGATTCCACGTGCATGTTTTGAAACTACGTAAACAGGCTTATAGAGAATGTTTCAGCCTCAATCTTTAGTTGGGTGAAAACCACATATAGAGATTGTACATAAGGGGGATCAATGCTAGAAAATACTGGTGGTATAAATTTTGTATTTCTGTTTGTGGCGCTAACTAAAAACATATCTAGATCTGAATATTATGTTAAATCATAGTCTTATCGTATTTGAACTTGGATCCTTTTTCTTGTTTAAATACATATTGATACTATAGTGGATATCATTGTGTTTGGATCCAGATTAGTATGACCTCCCATATTGGTATGATCTGAATCCATATAACTAGTTGGAATTTCACTTTGGATCTAATCGTTACTTAAGATCCATGTTTATATTCAGTTTGGTTCATGACGTATTTATATCTGAATTTGTTTGGATATTGGTCAAAAATCCATATCCTATTTATATTGGTTCAACTATATGTAATCATGTTTGCTTTTTGAATATTTGTTGCACTTTCGGGTACATGGTCCATGCTGATATTAGATATGACCTGAATTTTTTATATCCATTTAGCTATTGAATTTGGATCTCATTGTAAACATTATACTCTTTTGGAGCATGATCTAATTTAATTTGTTTAGACCTTTTGTTTAAAATCTATATCCTGCTTATATTGGATCTGAATATATTGTCATTGATTTTTGGATCTAATGATTTTATCAGATTCTAAAAATTGTGTTGTACATATTTAATGTAAGTACCACTCGAGTGCTAAAGGATGAATTCCTTTTGTTCCTTATGAAAGAATATTATCTGAACAAAGACTAAAGAAGACTATATTATGTTCATCCTAGTTTTAAAGGAGTAGTTAAGGATGAAAGGAACTATTATATTATTGTATGTGGGTTATGCTAGGAGGTGTAACGCAACAATATTAGACAATGGGAGATTCAACCTATGATAGGCTTGGCACATGATAGATTTGTTCTATAATTCATTTGGATATTGGTTAAAATCCATATCTTGTTTGTATTAGACCCAATGTATGTTATCAAATTTGCTTTTTGGATCTAGTAATATTGTGATATCTATTATCTTTCTGGATCCAAATAATTCTGCATGGCTATTGGACTAGGTTTTCTTTGGCTCTTTTTTGAGAATGAATTTGTTTTTAGCACATGCTCAAGAGGTGTACTATAACACTCTTGAACTGAAATCTATATTAGTACGAACGCTTTTATTCAAAGACTTGGAGCACTAAAGTGATGGCGGATGAAAAATTTTATTTGCTCATAAAAGTGATGGATTAGTATGGATCTAGATCACATCATCTCAAAGGTAGAGGAAATTTTTATTTCACTTTTTTTTTAAGAATTGGGTAAGAATTGGGCTTTTATTTGGATCCAAACATGGTCGTTGAATCATATTGTATAATATTTCAATATGGATCATTAGTGTTTAATCCACATTAGTCGTATTGCGGATATTTTTGTGTTTGGATCAATGTTAATGTCACATCAATCTTTATATTCATGTACCATTGGGGATTTGATCTATTTATTGCTCAAGATCTACTTAAGATCTACCATACATACAGCTTTGATTCAGATTTGAATTTATTTGGATATATTATTAAACCCATATCTTGTTTGTATTAGATCCAAACATATCATGTTATTTGTTTACTTTTGGATCAAATTATGCTAGCATGCTACTAAGCAAAATTTTTCTTGAAGAATGAATTTGATTTCATTATTTGCTCATGCGGTGGAAGGTAATGCCCTTGAATACAATGAGATCCCTACTAACTAGATTCATGTCAATATCTTTGGAGATCTATAATGCATGTCAAAATGCAAATCTAGAAGTTGAAGAATGTGTTTGCAAATACATATGTATTAGGTACCCAAAGATCCTTCTATAAGAGTATGCTTGCAAATGCATATGTATTTGGTACCCAAACATCCGTAAGAAGGGCTTGTGCTGTTTTCTTGCATGAGATGAAATTATTCCAAGAGTACAAATATAATGATTCTAATAATGATCAAATTTCATTTATTTGATATTCTAATAAGCATCCAGGCTGAAGCTTATTAGGGAATTCAATGATTATCTTGTAGATCAATTTATGGATTAGATAAGCAAATGACCAATTGAATCCAATTCCTCTATTCTTGAGACATTGATAATTTTCACAAAAGTTTAAAGCTCATTAGCTATATTTGAAGTGCTCTTGCATACATTTATTGGTGGAGCTACGTATTTTGACCTTGATGAAATAAATGGAAAGACTATCATGTCAGTATACAATAAAATTGTTTGTGACAACCTGGATATTAACAGTTAGTTATGAAAACTACATAGTGAGTTAACTATTGATAAAGAAAGGACAATATGAAAAATCGCTGTACAATTTAAAATAGTAATTGAGATCATTATTTTACATAAAGTCAAAATAAAGATTGAGAATGTTGCCAATTCGATTAGATGACGATGTAAATGTTTGAAAAGTGGGAGCCTAATTGAATATTTCAGTTATATGATTACACCATTGTAACTGTTAAGCGAGTTACTTTGTGTAAGAATGATGGCTTGTTGAATGACAAAAAAGGGTAAATAGACCCTTTAATTAGACTATTTTTGTTGCATTTATTTTTGTGCACAAAATTAGAAATAAAAAAAGTGTCAAGGATAATTTCATTGTTGAACAAGAAGATAATATTCAAGTACGTTTCAAATTTTTATGTGATTGTTAGCATATTTAACAAAAGAATTCTTGATGATTTATTTGTAAAGCTTGTAGTCCACATGGGACTAATTATTTTTTAGCATGTTAGATGGTAAACTTTTTTATGGAAAACCTTGTAACTAATGCTAAATATATTAAATATTTGAGTTATGTTGGAAAATTAATGATTAAAAAACCACATAACTAAAGAATGAGAAAACTCACAATAGTGGAAGCAAATTGGGAGTTTCATGGCAAAGTGAGAGATGTTGGATAGTGCCATTTCTTCCAGTCCTAAGGGTGGGGGGAGGGGCTCACAGTTAGGAAATAGACTTTGCCAACTAGTTTCCCATTTGAAGATTTTCATTAAAAACAAACTTTGAGTTTACATTATCTTTTTCCTGAAATCTTTCACTGTTCCTAACCGCATGCTGGGCATATGGGGAAACCTATGAGGCTGGTTATATAAGCCCCACAATTACACGATTTAGGGACTCATCTTCAGAATACCTTTGTTTGAGGCTCATAAAAGCAAACCCGGCTAATCTCTTTGCTTCCGTTTCTATTTCTCTTATTCTTCTTCCTCTCTTTAGTTGTTGCTATTACCTGCCCTTCGTGCCCACCTTGGAGCCTCTGCTGTTAACTTTGCCTAGGAAGCAAACGAGGTTGCAGGCGTCTTCCGCCTGCATGAACTCCAACATATATTGTTTATCTTGATTTGGTGCCGTTCCATTAAAGTCACAATACAAAAATTTCCTACAGGATCTCATAGTGGCTATGCTGATCAGGGGCTCAGACTTTGCTAAAATTTAAATGTAATTAAATAGTTCTTGTAATAAGAAAATATTGTAAGATGTTGATTAATATTCACATTTTACGGCTCCTATATCAAACGAAAGCTGTTATTGAAATGTATCTGCAAAGGCAGTCTTAAGTAAGCCTGCATCTGGCCAGCCTGGCCCGATAGCGAGTTAGGCCCGAGCCGGGCCTGACTTGGAAAATCCGAGCCCGAGCCAGGTTTGATTAAATTTAAAAATATATTTTAATATAAAATAATATATAAATATAATTAATTATAATAAAATATTATATATATATATATAAGTTAATATAAATTTTAAAAAGTAAATTTTTAGTCCGAATTGAGTTGAGCCCACCTGGGCCGGCCGATAACGAGTCGGGCCGGCCCAGGTCCCTTTTTCCCGGCCTGATAGGGCTGGGTACCGGGAACGCGGCTGCGGCCCAGCCTTAGTCTTAAGAGAGGAAATGTCTGCATGGTAATTTAGTGATGTTTATTTTTTGAGAAAGCAAATGACATGCAATTTTTTTTATTCTTTTTTTTTTATACTGAAGTTGAGTTTTATCCCCTATAATAAAAGCTACTGTTGAGGCAATATGTGGAAAAAATTAAGAGTTTCTCGACAGTTTTTTTTCTAGGGGATGGGTTTCTTTATTGCCATTGCCTGTGCTATTATAAATAGAATTTCTTCAATTGTAACTATTGTATTGAGCGAAATCCTTAACTTCATCAATTTAAAAAATATTTGAATTTCAAAGAATAAAAAAGTGCTTTCATTGTAATGGCCTTTGTATATTAATGCATGTATTTGATTTATTAGGAGCTATTAGAGCGGTGGAGTACTGCACCCTAAATGGCTGACTTGAACCAAGGATTCGACTAAGACTTTAGGACTTTAAAATTTAACATTCCACAAGGCCAAAAATTATAAGCACATGAGTGAAATTTCTTCAACTCTAAGGGCCAACTTGAAGTCTTGAACAGTTTGACTTGAGAGGGAGTCGCGCTATTTTGATAGTGTTATGGAGGGGGCCATCTTCTCTAAAACTTTAGACAGGGAACTAAACTTTATGCAAAAATCGTCCCTCAAGTTAGATCTTAGGTGGAAGCATGAAGCTTAAAGAAATGCCAAATATAAAACATATATTTTCAATCATATTTTTGAGATTTTGTGCCTGTTTCTTAGTGAAATCAGGAAATAATAATGAGAGATCAATCATAGAGTGTCATTCAGTTCTTGATGATAAAGTTGTGCTCTGTTGGAGACACATGGCCTAGAGACTTGGGTAGTTGAGGAATATATATGACATATATTTGGAGCCAAGAGAAATATATTCAGATTCAATGTATCTATATCACAGACTCGAATCATGATCAAAGATCTAGGGTGAGAAAGTAAATCATAATTGTGACCAAAAATTCGGATTAGAGGTCCATATCGAAGGTTCTGATCAGACAAAATAAATTTTATCGGCAACAATTGAATGAGCATCAGCTTGAGGTTTTCCTCCAAAGCTGGCTTCGCGAAAAAGAAACAGCAAGACATCAGTTCCCAAGTGTACGATGAACTGTGCCATTGGCCTATAAATAGTGTCCCACTCTGTCTGACCATTGGGTGGCGCATTTGCCTCTGAAGGATTATTTTGGTTGCCGATATATTCATGGAGCTCCAGATTGGTCTTGTTCCTCTTGCCCAGATAGATTGATGATGGATTGTTCTGCAGCCAGTAATTACAGGTACTGTTAAAAATTAAGATTCACCCCTTATCTTCTTATCTTGACAAAATATTATCTTAACAATTAGATTTTGAGTTGGTTAGTGAAGCTGTTAAGCGATTCTCTGTTCTCTTACTCGTGTTACGTTCTTGAGCATTCAAATAAATTCACATGGTATCAGAGCTCCTTCTCATCTCCTCCTCAACTAGACGATCCATCTCCACCTTTACTCCAAGATCGCCATACTCGTCATCGATGTAAGGCAAAGCATCGATGGGCTTGCCATACTTCAGCCCGCCGGTCCAGTCTGCCTGTGCCGGACCTTCCAATAGCAGGACCTTCCCTGCTGCCTCCATTGTCCAACAGTGGAGACTACATAACTTTCCGTTCACTTGCACTTGCGCTTTCCGTTCACTTGTGTGCAGAATTCGAGAAGATGAGTCGGGTATTGGGTCCTGAGCATTAAGGAGCAGTCATGGCGGACAAAGGAAAGAACAATGACAGACCGAGAAATACCAACAACAACGAAAATTCCAGGCGCTATCTTTTCCCTTCTATTTGCATCATTCAGATAATGCCAGAAGTGGGTTGGTATCTCAACCACTTACCGGTGATAACTATGCAATCTGGAGTAGAGCCATGATCATGGCTCTATCACCTAAAAACAATTTAGGCTTCGTCAATTAGGGACTATCAAAGAGCCCAAAGAGGATGAGCATAATCGTATGTTGTGGGTATGATGTAACAATCTGGTTCTATCTTGGATTCTTAATTCATTTATTTAGGAGATTCATTTTAGCATCGCTTATGCTACCTCAGTTCAAGCAATATGGTAGGAGTTAAAAGAAAGATAAACTCAGAATCTTGCACCAAGAGTCTTTCAAGTACAAAGTTCAATATGTCGATTACAATAATAGTCCATGTCTGTTACTACATATACAAAAATCAAAGTGCTTTGGGAAGAATTAAATTACTACAATCTTGTGCCTGTGTGTTCATGTGGAGGCATAAAAATTCATTCAGATCAGATTTAAAAAGAACGTGTAATTCAGTTCTTGATGGGACTGAATGACTCATATGATACTATTAGAGGACAGATTTTATTCGCTGATCCCTTGCCCACAGTTGCAGCTATCACGCCGTCAGACTCTCTCACCGCCTTGGCAATATCACATAATCATATTCCCAAAGCCGAGTCACATGACCAAAGTTTTGAGTTTTAGCGCAATAGAAGAGGGCATCAAAGACGACCAATCTGTAGCTATTGTCATAACACATGTCATGTGAAAGATAAATGTTTCAAGTTGAAAGGCTATCCTCTAGGACATCGATTCCATGATCCAACATTCGGCCACCACTAGTTGCAGCTACCATTTATAATCAAAGGCCGGTGGACCTCCATGCAAGTGATGGTACTAATTTTTCTAGCAGCAATGGTCAAACTTCCAGGGAAGTTGTACCTTCATTCACTATAGATGAGTATTATAAACTCTTATCACTTGTTAGAACTCTGTCTGCCTCTATCAATTTCACAGGTAATATATCTTCATCTAGTGTCTTCCATCTTCTTTGGATCATCGATTCTGGAGCAAGTCGGCACATTTGTGCCGATAGCTCTCTACTTAAAAAACCAACCAATTTCTGAGTACCAATAAACTTACCTAATGTACATATAATAACTGTCCATCAAACTAGTGATGTCAAACTACCACCATTCACTCTTGAGAATTCATTGCATATTTCCTCTTTCAAAGTGAATCTACTCTCTGTGAGTCATTTGACCAAGGCACTAAACTGTTCCATAACTTTCTTTCCTACTCATTGTGTCTTATAGGACCTGACATCGAGGACGATGATTGATCGGGGTAAAGAAAGACAAGGCATATGTGAACTCAGTCCAGTGATTTCATCAACAAGCTGCTTTGCTGTGTCCTCCTCTCAAGATATATGACATAGGTGATTCGATCATTTTTCTCTTTTTCATCTCAAACTTGTTAATTCATGTGGAGGTTTGAATTGTGATTTGAATAAAGAAATTTGCAGTGATGCTTAAACTTGCTTGAAATTTGATTTAATAGTATTGAAACATCAAAGCCTTTTGAATTAATACACTATGACATTTGGGACCCATATACTCAGTCCACTCTTACTGGAGCACATTATTTTTTAAGTATAGTTGATGACTATACAAAATCTACATGGATTTTTCTAATGAGACATAAACATGAAACATCTCATCTTTAATTTTTTTTACATGATTAAAAATCAATTTGGAGTCTGTATTAATAATGTGCACTCAGATAATGGGTCTGAATTTTTTTCATATGAGAGAAATTTTTTTCTTTCAAAAGTACGGTACATTATAATTACACAATTGTGTAGCTACTCCACAACAGAATGGATTAGTAGAGCGAAAACATCAACATCTTTCAAAAATTGCTAGTGCCTTGCATTTTGATGCAAATTTATCAAAATGTTTTTGGGGGGAGTGCGTTTTAACATCAACTTACTTAATCAACCGCATCCCAACTCCAGTTTTGGAAGAAAATACACCATTTAAAAAATTGTTTAATAAAAAACCAAACTTCAAGCATTTGCGTGTTTTTGGATCACTTTGTCATGCTACAAACAATGACCACAATAAAGATAAATTTGACCTTAGAGCCCATAAATGAATATTTTTGGGTTACCCTAAAGGACAAAAAACATACAAAGTGTATGATCTAGAAAGTAAAAAGTTTTTTACTAGTTGAGACATTATTTTCTATGAAAATATTTTCTCATTCCAGCAAGTAAGAGAGAACGAAAGTTTGCACGTCTTGCCTTTGCCCATTACCCAAGTTGACGAAGTTAGTCCCTTGGATAACGTTATTCATGATAACAGCGGCCTAAATACCCCTATACCTAAACCAAATCATAACCCATCAAATGTGTCCATTGATCATGAAGATGTACAAATCATTGACCCATTACTTAAGTAATCAAGCGAGGATGTTCAACCACCTCAATCAGTGGATCAAGTTCCATTGCTGAACTTGAGCCCAACGAATCATTGACAAGATCCACTCATCCAAAAAGGCTGTCACCTGGATGGGGGATTTCTATTGCTTTCTTATTCCGGCTCCCTCGACCAATGGTAACTCGATGTCCAGTTCAATGAAAGGCATAAGGTACCCTCTTTCTAACTTTACTTCACTTTCTCGTTTCTCTCCTAAACACACCCGTTTCCTAGCGTCCATAGTATCCACATTTGAACCAAAAACCTTTAAAGAGGTTGTTGGAGATAGAGAGTGGCGAGAGGCAATGAACTTAGAAATTAGTGCACTAAAGGAAAACAACACTTGGACATTGTCCACTTTGCCAAAAGGAGTTAAGCCCATTGGTTGCAAGTGGGTTTAAAAAATCAAGTTCCGATCAGATGGTACTATTGAGCGATACAAGGCACGCCTGGTCATCAAAGGTTATTTTCAACAGGATGGACTGGACTACAATGAGACATTTGCACCAGTCGCAAAAATGGTAACTGTCCGAACTTTACTTTCAGTCACTACGGAAAATGATTGGTTACTATACCAAATAGATGTGAAAAATGGTTTTTTTCATCGCGATTTGCTTGAAGAAGTCTATATGCAAGTTCCATAAGGATATGACTATAAAGGCCAAACTCTAGTATGTAAATTACATAAATCTCCCTATGGTCTCAAACAATATCCTCGAAATTGGTTTCAAAAATTGTCGTTTTGGTGGAGTTTGGATGCAGTGAATCAAAGGCTGACCATATGTTGTTCACTTGTAAACAAGGCCAATTTTTGTTGCTATTCTCATTTATGTGAACAACCTTATTATTATGGGCAACACCAAGGAGCTGATTGACAAATTTAAGCAATTTTTATGTCAAAAATTTTGTGTGAAAGACATTGGTACTCTTAAGCATTTTTTGGGTTTAGAAGTTCCTCGTTCAAGTGCAGGAATTTATGTTTCGCAGCAAAAGTATGCTCTCAACATTGTAAGCAAAATTACTATGATGGGTGTCAAGCCAATGGAATTTTCAATGGAACTTCGCAGCAAAAGTATGCTCTCAACATTGTAAGCAAAATGACTATGAAGGGTGTCAAGCCAATGGAATTTTCAATGGAACAAAAGCACGGACTCGACTCCACACAAAGTTGGTTACTAAAAGATCGAACTACGTATAGAAGGCTGGTAGGATGGCTCATCTATTTAAGTATAATAATGCTTGAGATTCAGTTTGCAGTTCACTTGTTAAGCCCATTCATGCAAACACCACGTGAAATACATCTTCAAGCTGCAGTAAGAGTGGTCAAGTATATTAAGTGGAAGCCAGGACAAGGTATTCTCCTAAGCAAACAAACCAATCTTCAAATTACTGTGTTTTGTGATTTTGATTGGGCGGCTTGTCAAGAAACATGAAGGTCTGTAACTGGTTATTGTATTCTTCATGGTAATTCTCCAATTTCATGGAAGACAAAAAAACAGTCGCTCTTCTACAGAAGCAAAATACAAGGAGATGGCAAATGCGGCATGTCAAGTGACTTGGTTGAAATTCCTGTTGTCGGATCTAGGCGTGAGACATCCACAACTGACAAATTTATACTGCGAAAATCAGGCTGCGACGCATATTGCAACCAATCCAATTTTTCACAAGCGTACCAAACATATAAATTTAGATTATCATGGTATGAGAAAAAATAAATCAAGGTCTAGTGAGGACTAGTTACATTAAGAGCAAAGATTAGCTGGCAGACTTATTCACTAAGGCCTTAGGCAAGGAAGCATTTAATCATCTTCCATCTGAACCGAATGTAAGAAATGTCTACGCTCAGTTTGAGGGAGAGTGTTAAAATTAAGATTCAGCCTTATCTTCTTATCTTGACAAAACCTTAACTTAACGATAAGATTTTGAGTTGGTTAGTGAAGCTGTTAAGATGAGCCAGCCAAATATTGTGGGAGAACATGAGCCAGCCAAATCTCATTGAAACCAAAAACCATGTACTACTTCTTTTGTATAAATGTGTGTAAGATCAATAAAAAAGTGTCAAGCAATTCTTTGTCTCTTCTCGTGTAACCTTCTTAAGCACTCAAATAAATTCATAGGTCCCCTGGTGAAGCTTCCCTACGTCTTCTTATTGTTTTTCCTCCACCAAATGAAGCTTTCTGGCCTACCTGCCAAAACAAGCAACACAAGGAGAATAGGAAAGGAAAAAAAAAACAAAAGGAGAGTGAGGAGTTTGGTGATGGTTTGCGCATTCAAAATATGCAAATTAAAGATTTTTTTAGTCCTATTTCCTCTAAATGAAAAAGGAGAAAGACGGTTGCCTTTGTGGCATCGCATGTGGCAAGACATGGGTTACTATATAAAACTCAGGGATAAGTATAAACTACTTTCTACAATTTCCGAAAGTCCTACTTTTCGCAAAAAATGTCCAAAACAAAAATATGTTAGCTAAGTTAATAATAAAAATATATTAAAGTGATAGAAGGCAATATTTGAAATAAAAAGTGACAAACATTTTCTATAGTTCAATAATTCACTTCAGGACTTTATTAAGTGGTTGTCTTGAATACTTTGGCCCTTATTAAGAACATCACAAAATTTAGTTTTTCTTCTTATAAATTATATATAGGCAAATGATAGGTTTGTACCCTGAGCGGTGATAGCATGGTGGGTGGCAAGGTGGTCCAGTTCTTCTAAGGACTCGTGTTAGTTGTCACTATCACATCTCCGTGCTCTGTACCTTTGAACCATAAAAGGTTCCGAAGCATGTTCTGTGAACCCAGGGACATGGTATAGGGGGGCCAATGGCCTCTTTTAGGGGCAATGAAATGAACCACTCACTCTTATATAAAAAAATGATAGGCATGAAAAAGAAACATTTCTCAAAAAATGCTGATTCAGGCATGAAATGGAAAAAAAAAATGTTTGGAATTTTGGAGATCTCTAGTCTCCAATATGTGGATGAAATTGAACCCCAGTGATACGAAAAGCCGAAACAGTTGCCAATGCTCACACAAAGAAACTACAATGGATTACGATTAATGTTCCAAGAAGTAACACTATATGCAAAGCATAATTTTCTAGCCATGCCGGTCATACTTTTTTCTAAATGACATAAGAATTCAAGTACTACTTAATTTGTAAAAATTGGATTATCCAGGTTAAATTGCCAAGGAAAATGCTGAAACAAATTATATTCGTAGAAGATGTTAGATTGGTTCTTCAAATTCAGTTGCTTATTCACGCAGGATTCCTACTACCTCTTTCAGTTCAATCCTCTAATGAAACTGAAAGATAAGGCAGCCAAAAGTAGTTAGACCTGGCCTCTGTTTCTACAATCCACATATTATGATACTAACAAGAACGAGAGGAGGGAAAACAAGAACAAACTGCACATGAAAATGAACCTTATGTTAATTCCTAAATGAAATTTAACAAGAAGTTAGTTGCCCTAAGGCAGCCTATGCACGCTAGCCCAGCAGATCCACACTTAAAATTCTCAATGTACATGATTATCCATTAACATGTTTGCCTCCAATAGCATGCTGCCTCTGTTAGCAAAAGTAAAAATAAATATCTCGGCAATCACTATGGAAATCTTGGCATTATCAAATCTGGGCAAGGCATTGTGAGTCACAACAATACTGATTTGATTCCAGATGGAGATTTCTGTATATCTGGAAACCAATTTCAGATAGTATGGCCATTCATATTGTGTAACACTTTGCTCTTTAAAGCAACAACTCATACAAATGAGATAAGTATTGAGAGAAAACCATTGTGCATGTAGGCATGCTGCCGCACTACATCTGGAATGAAGCTTTAGAACCAATGCTGATTATCCAATTAACAGGCTACATCTCACTAGCCACAAGGAAAAACTTCATACAAGATACTTATAAAGCAATCTCCATCATATGATCATCTCCAGATTTTCAAGTGCACTTGCTATTCTCATTTTGCCATTTTGGTGAACTGACGACAGCCGATATGTGATCAGCAGTTGAGTTCTTCCTCTTCCATTGATTGAATCCATTGGCATTGGAACAGAAAACTTCCTCTAGCATCATCCATATATGTTGTGGCATCATTTTTGGCCATCATGATCACCATGAATGTTGTGGAACATCATTCCGTTTTCCAACTACAGTAGGCAGGCTCTGTGATCGCTTCTTCTATATATCTTCTCAACTCAGTATGTAAAGCCCTTATATTTTCCTATCTTGTACAATGAACCATGTGTTCTCGTATATAAGTGTTCATAGGGATTGTCTATACATGTTTACACACACACACACACACACACACACACTCACATGTAAATACATATAGAAGTCCAGTTATATATATATATATACACACTCACACACACAGACAGATACACACTATTGAACTTAATTAACTTGTCAATGACGTTATGAAGAAGTAAATAGTATGCAATAAGGAGAGGGTTACTACTTTTGCATCGATATAAGAGTTAATAAAAACTAACAATCGGGGCATTACAAAGGATAGTCAGCAACTGAAGAGCCATCATCAGTAAATTTGTAATTTCTGCTTTTGTATAGGCTTGTTTAACACTATTTGGCAACATTTTGGCTTTCCATTTGCTGAAACCCTAGGGAGGAGCTTCCTGCAACAAGAATTTGGAAAAGGAAAGAAATGCACCACTATTTTACTATATTAGTTGTGGGTCAGGTTCAAAGCTTGGTACTGACTGGTCGTAATTCTTTTACCATCTCAACCTTACAATAATTTGATAAAAAAACAGTACATTAAAAATCAATTTCAATTTTCAACAAAGGATGCACCAAAAGTTGGGTGCATTTACATTCTCTTCAAATTGTTTGTACACTCAGTTATCACGAAGCACATGAACCAATTGCATCATTGAAAATTAAAGCATTTGATGTGGCCTCTTCAAGCGCACTCACCAAACAAAACCTTTCAGGCAATTTCTGGGTTTGGCTTTTTTTTGCTCTTCTTTGCCAGCATCTTTTCATATGACTTGCAAAAAACAAAACCTTTCAGGCCACTGATTGTCTTCTTTCCTTTAACTCACTCCTCATAGATCTTGTTCTTCTATTACAAAATTTTAGCACATGCATGTTGAAGGTGCTCTTACAGTTTTTCTATTACAAAAATGTTAGCATACTTTTTGCCTAGCTACATGTGCTGTCCCATTTTCTTGAAAATTTCTTGCAGTTGCTGTGATTGCTTCTTTTCCTTTTCATTGGATCAATAGTTAATTACCTATGTTTAGCAACCTTTTTTAAGCTCATTCGACCAAGAGTTAATTGCCCATGTTTAGAAGCCATCAGTTCCATTTTATTGTATTGTTAGGGCCATCCCTTTAGTCGCCCATTCTCAATCTAGTTATGTTTACTGCGTTTTTTGGTTCGTGTCTGATAAAAAAATCCCCAAATTTTACGCGTCATATGTCATATGTAAGGAAATGCCCTACGAAACTGTGAGGCGGTTTCTCTTTTCCTACATCCCGAGAGTCTATTTCTCATATTTTGGGCATCCCCCCTGTCGTTAGGTGGTCATTAGAGTAGTTTTTTTAGGCACCCACGTTTGCCATCTGATAATTGTTGCAATTCTGCAGCTGTTTCAACTTTATTGCAGCTAAGAAGTCTTCTTTGTCTGACAAATTTGCTGGATCATGCTTAAGTGCTAGTTTTATTTGTCGGTCAACTAGTAGATAGGTTGATAACTTGATAGCATAAATCAAATGTCCTTTTAGGTTTTTATGGATGAAAGTTCTATTTGGTGAATTTTTATTAATAAAAGATGGGTGACATGGATGCTAGAAGTTGGATTCATATGCATAGGTAATATTCAGCTATGTGTTTAAAATAATATTTGTAATTGCATTTTTCTTAATTACCCTAACTAATTACTCATTGTGTTTCGTGGAATAGGACAAGCCACGACTATGTAAATGGTGTAAACATTCCTTGATTTTGCAATTGCAAATAATGCTGTTGTGGAAGGAATACTCAAATATCTTTAGTGTAAAATGGATTAACTGTCTGTATCAGTTCATAAGGATGCATACACGCATATGAAAATTCTACCTTACCAGAACAGCCACCAAAACAATAAACATTTACTTGTGCAGAAAAAAGTACTCATTTGTTCAATGTAGATTGAACCGTGTAAAACCATCGTCAAATCTATTGTTCTCCTTCAAAAACTAATGTGGAATAAACCAAGTAAAACCAGACGGCGGCGAATGGTGGCCGAGTCTGCCAACGGAAGGAAGGAGGCGAGGGGCAGACGGAAAATTTTACAGCAATGCTGCAATGAATTCTTAAGCTGAGTGAAACCAAAAAATAAGATCGCGAGAAGGAGAAGCTTGATACTTTACGAATGGAAGGAGAAATCCTACACCAGACGGAGGCGAGTTGTTGCCGAGTCTACCAACAGAAAGAAGGAAGCAAGGGGTGGACTGATAAATTTTGGGCGCTTCTCCACGCCGCTCTGGGGAGTGTTATGCAGGTGTCGCGGGCGCGGGTGTCACGATCAGTGGTGGATTTGACGGCAAGACGGTTTCTCCTTCGCCGTCTGGCCGTGCTATTTTTCGCAACAAATGGGTATCGGCTGGGCGAGGGATCCACCGGGGTCGCGGGTGCCCTTGTCGCCGCGAGCAGTGGAGCTGAGCTTCTGTTGCCCTTTCCGGTCGGATCATGAGCTCGTCTTCTCACATCCGGTCGGTGGCAGATGCTTCCGATCACAGGGACGAAAGGAGGAAGCGTCGACGGGAGGAAGGTTTCAACGCGCTTGATAGCCATTTATGATGTAAATTAATGTCTTTAAAATAAATATTTTCTACTGATGGTATCATAAAAATTTCATTTCTATATTAATTCTTTCTTTTCCGACTCTATAGGTTCGGCAATTTGCATACATTTTCACTGTAGGATTCACCAGAGACGACAACATATCTAAAGGACATGATTGATATAGAAAAAACATGCATTAAACTTCAATTGTATCCGCACAGGGCCACTTTCAATGCGACAAACATTAAATACGCCAAATTACAAAATTGCCTCGAGGAATTCTGTCAGACAACCGCAGGGGCCACATCATATAACTTCGAGGAATTCCCATCAGTTATTTGGAAACTCTTGATATATAGAAACTCATTAATGCATGATATTAACAGTCATTCTCTTATGAGCTTGTGTCTTAGTATGTATATGAAAGATATAAAGAATATCTCTTTTAATGCACAGTGGGCTGTAAAGTTTAGATCTAAAATTATGGCGTGGTTTACTTGGGCATTAGGCATAATCTGTGGCCTTAGCTTGAGGAAGTTGGGGTCATGATTCAAGGGATTTGTGTCAATGTTAATGACGGGAGAAGATTTCTTATAATCTTTAAATCGAAAGGGTGTGGCATTTTTCGCTCGTGGTCAGGCGAGTTCATGGTGGAATTAAGCAGGTTGTAGGACCTAAGAAGTTCCAGTAAACACTTCACTGAATTTCTATTTATCTTCTTCTCACCATGAACAACTGCGTTTCTTAGTTTCCAAACATTCCACATCATTAAAGGGAAAACCACTCTCCAACATTTCTTGGTCCAATTTTGTCTAAGGGCTCCCTGCACATTAAGCCTGGGCACCCGGCCTGCCACCGGGTACTTGATACCCAGCCCGACTCGGCCCTTGAAAAAAATCTTAACGGGGCTAATCTTAGCGGGGTTGGGCTCGGGCCTTGAAAAAAATCTTAACGGGTTAATTTTATCGGGTCCGGCCCGACCCGATAATTAACGGGTCGGGCCCGGGCTTGATCTATGGATCGAGGACGGCCCAAGAAGCCCGATAACTTATATTATTTTTTTAAATTAACCTAGTTAGGGTTTCTGGTTTTGTAACTTTGTTTCAATGTTTATACTTTCATTCTCCCCTTCTGGGAACGCCTCCTCTGGTCCTTCGTGAGCCCATCGGCTCTTCCTCCCCATCGCCCATCACCCCATCACCGCGGGTGCCGATGTTGCTGCAGTTGTGCCTAGACTTGACTCTCAGCTGCCTCAAGAAGTTGGGAGGGAATTTGATGATGAGGGACAACGACATCCCTGCTGCCATCAAGAGCGGTGATGATGACAAAGAGGAGTTGTTCCCTTTCTTTGAGTCTTTTGGAAGGAGTCAGAGGAGGATGAGCCGGACATTAGTTCAGGATCAGAATCAACAGTTCAAGGAAGAGGAGGCGGAGGAGGAGGAGGAAGGATGAAGAAGATATGAAGGCACAAAATTTCTGCCCAAGACCTGGCGCAGTAGCTGGACATGGCCATCTCACACCTCCTCTCACTCTCTTATGCGAGCCTCACACTTCCTTACCCAACCCTAAACACCCTTTCCTTTCTCCCTTCCCAACCTCACTCGGCCTTGTCTGTGTTGGGACGGTCATTCTAAACAAAATAGCGGAGAGAGTGGAAGAGAGAGAAACCGGCTTGGCCCGTTAATAATCGGGCCGGGCCGGGCCAGGCCTCGGGTATAATCTCAAGCCTGTGGCCCGATTAGTAATTGGTCCGACCTGGCCAGATTATAAACGGGCCGGGCTTCGTGCTAGCCCAATACATTACTCGGGCTCAAATTTGAACATTTTTATTGGGTCGAGCTGGATACATTACTCGGGCTCAAATTTGAACTTTTTTATTAGGCCGGCCCTGCCCAGCCCTGTTGCACATTCCCACTTAGGGCTGCAACCGAGGGTATTGTTTGGGTTTACAGTCGTTGTGTGGGGTTCAACACCCAATTTCGTGGCAATTGGGCCGATGACATGAGGACTTCATGTCAATATCTGGGCAGCGGCTTGAAAATCAAGTGCTTTGACATGAAGAAACTTAACCGTAGAATTAAATAAATTCATGAACAAATGGACGGATATATGCGATCGCACACCTTACCTTACAATTTCAAGCGAGCTGAAATTCAACTTCTAGTAGAGGTCTACTTGGGACTTCCCTGGTGGATGAAAAGAAAGCCTCCGACTTTCTTACACTTTCGATGATAAAGCATTTATTTCGTTTCACATGTTCTCTATTTAGAGAATGCACATGGTCTCTCAAAAGGCTGGGTTGGGCATCAGGCCGGCCAGAGCAGATAAGAGATGGGCCAGTACTTGGGTCGATGGGTCGATGCTTAGTCGTACTCAATTTTTTTTTTTTACATTTTCATTACTAATGCCTGTCAAAGTATTAATATTTTTTAAATTAGTGTCCCTTATTCCAAAATTTCCAGTTTCCGTATTACCCATTTTTATTGATGAATTGTTTTAAGAAAGTTACCAAATGGATAATCGGACGAGCCTATTTGCATGGACTAATTTGTGAAAGTCGATTGGTTCATAACTGGCCAAACAAAGGTCCAAGTGGGCGCACACCTGTCGTTTTTATGCTTAAAAAAAGAGTGGCATATTAGTTACCGTTAGCTCTTCCGACCTCATGTCAAAAAAATGGGCTTCCTACCGCTTCTTTTACGCCTTTTGATTGCAAGGGCATCCTCGCTCTTGTTTTTACAGAGTTCACTATCGATTCAAATTTCCGGAGAAATAATTATGAAGTGGGCTTCAAGTGTAAAATATACAGAAGCATATGATATTCTAATATTAGAAAATGATGCTCTGACTCGCAGGGCGGAGGGAGAGGGGGACACCTAAGCATACCCCAACTAACTAATTGAAAAAAAAAACATATATTGAAAAATTTTAAAAATTTTAGTTGTGTGATCCATTTTTTAGATTTGGGTTCACTTTGATCTTATCTGGATCTGAGGTTGGACTGTTTGGTGGCTCTAAAAAAAAATTCTGGCTCCGCCCTACTGACGTGGAAGAATGAAGTGGAAGAATGAAGATGGCACAATGGTGGAGTTCAGAGATTTTTTTTTAAAGACACTAGAGTCATCATTCCAGATTTGGTGTGTATATTTTTTTAATATAATTTCAAGCGCTCTTAAATAAAGCAGGCCACCTTCATCGATATATAGAGCCCCGTTTGATGGGCACGAAATTATCAATCAAAATAAAATTTAAATTTATTTTTTTTTTATGCCCATCACACTTGGGATGAAAAAACTTATGGTTGGATCGGTTTTCAGAATTTTTTTTTGAAAATTTCGTCACACCTGAAAGAGTAAAAAACAAATTCAAGATGAAAAAAACAACCCTTGGCTTCAAATCAGTGCTTCAACAATTATGTTTTCCATCTTTCATCTCTATCAAAGTGAAAAATTTATTTCTTGAAAATCTGCATTTTCTTTTCATGTTTTTAATTCTTGAAATAGGTTTTTAGAAACTTTATTTTTTTACTTTCATATTTCTAATCAGTCAAACGGAGGGTGGAACATGGCAGAGGGTGGAAACCGGTTGGTTTTTAAGCCGGGAAAGGCATAAGCATCATAGCTGGAGGTGGTGACGCAAAGGTTTCTCCCTTTCTTTTTTTAATTATATTTATATATATATGGATATGGTCGGCTGTATTATGAGTTCCAGTAGCACGAGTACTTCTACTACACATTTATAGTCGAAATATAATTTAACGAATCATAAGAATGGAAAAATGTAAAAATTTCGATATACACATTTTATTAAAATGAGTTTTATGGTTGCCTCGAAGAATTTGATTTACACATCAATATTTTTTTTTTCAATTTATAAGTTTGGATATATTAGTGCATTTTCACCGTTGAATTCGCTCGACCCAAACATTAATTTTTTAATGGTTGAATGCCCGACAGCCCTCTTGGACAGCATCTTTCAATAAAACATGATGGATGCACTAAATGCAAAATTAAACCTGTCTCATTAATTTCTTGATAGTTTAATCAGGCCGTATATATATTAATTGTTCAAGTTTTTTGTTGAAATGTTTTCTATTTTTCATATTTTTAAATATGTTGTAACAGACATAAACTAAATTAAAATCTGTTGGAAAAACACAACACAATTTTGATGAAATAATTCAAAAGCTTATGTTTCGATTTAAATTATCAATTAATTGACTAAATTTTTGGGTGAGTGAGAGGAGTATTTTATTATATCATTTAGAAGAGAGCAGAAGCTCTCAACCAACCCATCCTTTCTTTAAAGTATATGATTTACTTTTGATGTTTGAAGTGTCACTCTTAACTTGCAGCTTAGAGGCCCTCATCACAAGATTTGAAATAAAAACTGACCACCTACCTACTCTTTAGAGACAAATGAGATCTCCTTCCGTGCTGTCTCATAAAACCCCATAATACACAAATTTCTCTTCAACTTAGAGAATAAGGGGTGAAAAAGAAATCAAACTTGCTTGATATTCCTTACAAGGTATCTTCATGTTTATACAAAAATCTCTCTTGAACTTAGAGAATAAGGGGTGAAAAAGAAATCAAACTTGCTTGGTATTCCTTACAAGGTATCTTCATGTTTTTGTTATCTTCATGTTTTTGTCCTGCAATCAAAATTTGCACATGGTTTTGTACAAATATCTGGTAGAAAAAAAAAAAACAAAAACATGTGCAAAGAATGAAGTGCCAATGAACTAAATTATTTTCCTGCCAGGCAGGGGACTGTTTGGTTCTAAGTCTGGAATCGAGGCAAGTGAGAATAATCGTTTAACAAATAAAGTAAACCAAACAGTCTTGTGCCTGGCAGGCTATGTTGCAGCGGTACTCCAAAACGAGTCGCGTACCTGTACTGGTACGCCGGTATGGCAAAACAGGTATGGCGGTACGGGGCAGTATGCCAAATCTAGATCTGGGTCAGAACCGGATCCAAACAACATTTAAACAACCAGCAGGCAACAGGCGAAAAGGCAAACCCTTCGACGCCCGACGCCCTTCTCCTCCTCCCTCTTGACTTTCAACAGAAGGTCTTCCGGCGGGCGTTTGGGCAGCTGCAGACTGACAGCGACCGGCGATAGATGGAGAACGGTGACAGACGGTGAGTGGGCGACGCTGACGGTAGGTTTTTCGTCAGTTAGTTTTTGTGTTTTCCCCTTTTAATTTTTAGGGTTCTCAACTTCCAATATGCTTCAATGTTGCGAGATTTGTTCTTCTCTCTAGTTTCCCAACATTGATGGCACATTCTGGTAAAATTTCTGCTCCCTGTTGATCTGTTTTCAATGTCGTCATCTTTTTTAAGAACCTGCTGTTTGCTCGACTGTTCTTACGGCCTCCATTTTCAGCTGCTTCGTATTTTATAGTCTTTGGTTGTAGTCGGTTTGGTTTTGTATGTGGTTTGCATACATGCATTTGTGTAGGGATTTTTCGCCTGTTGAAATGCTTATGTTGTATGCATCTTTGGTCTCTGTAGACAAAAGAAACCAATTATAAAGAGGGGCCGATTTACAGACGAAAAAGCGCCGGTTTGCGTTTTACAACAGCATGGGAGTGGAGAAGAAGAGAAAAGGGGAGTGAGGAAGGGAGAGGGACTCAAGCACTTGGAAGCAAGTGCTCGGAGGTAGATGGTGTGTTGGGGAATGTGTGGATGGAAGAGGATGATTCTTACAGACGCTGGGGAGGTGCTTTTATAGGCACCGGACTTCAAAACAAATTACAATATGGAAAAGGAATAGGATTCCTTCCCGAATAAGCTAAACACAAACAAACAAAAGTAGTTACATTCGAAGGAACTCGAAGGTGGACAGATGTCGTGTGCTAGATGAGGTGGCAGTTGAACGTGTCCAAAAAGCAAAAAAGTGCTATAGTGCGCTACAGTGTCCACCGAAGTGTTACAGTAACTGCTACAGTAGCCGCTTCATCTTTTCTTCAATGAGGATGCCACGTGTTCACTTTTTTGACGTGTGTAATATTCCTTCGTCTTTATTCACACAACATTGCTTTATTTACATAAAGAAGGTCGGCAACTACAATGATCTTCTAGAAGCACCTCGAAACGATTTGCTTCAGGATGTGACCCAGAGCTTATTCTGTAGGGTGCGTCACAGGGTAAATTTTTATGCCGAAAATTTACAAACGTAAAACCCATATTTAGCCTAGAGGGTTTTTTCAGGGTAGATTTTGAGGCGATGATCTACAACACAAATCCTATGTTTAACTTGGGGGATTTTCCCAAAGAGAAGTTTATCACGTTTCTTCTTAAACGGATGATGCTTACGTTTTACATGGGAAGCACTGTACCCATGGAAAGTTTGACCATAACTTACAAGGGTCAAGTTTTACCGGTCTTGACAAACATTAGGTTGCAGGGTTAATGACTCAGCAGCTTCGTCCCTACTTTTCTCTAGTTGTTTCTAATTTCTTCGATAATTTCTTCTTCATATTGTTCATTATCATCCCATTCTACTTCACCATGAACATGCCACTCATCTTCATTGTCGTCTCTGTGAATGATTGCTCCGACATTTTGGTCATCACCAGTCCATTTTGCAGGACTATTGTCATATATTTGGTAGAAGTGTTCACAGACGCCAGGGTTTATCTGTAAGATACTTTGGAAAGAAATGTAAAATTTTTCAGTAAGCCAAGTATCTGCTAGGAAGATGCGTGTATGTTTATCTTCAGCAACCATACAAGTAGATCTTGTCCACCGGGCATGTTGGTCTGCAGCTATGGTATAAGCTCTCCAACGCTTTAGTTGGGAATATATATCTTCAGTAATGAGAAGAGTTCGAAGAGTTTCTTCAGGGATACGGGTCTGCAGGAGAAATTGTGAAGTATAGGTGTTGATTGTGATCTCATGTTTCGCATCACATGGGTATTCATACGAAGGAGGAATAGTTTCAATGTCTAAATTAACATATCCATAAGGCTTTATATTTCCAAGTTTGAACAGCCTTCTTAATGTGTATTCTAGCCGCCAATGAAAATCAAGATGTTTTACCTGCTCTTCTTTTGTAACTAGTACTCGTTTAAAAAATCCTTGCTCCAGAAGAGTTTTGGGGAAAAGTTTTATCCCCTGAATCTCTTGGTCCTGCCACTTTCTAAGGTTCAGAGTGGCTTGTATAATGGAAAATCCTTGATCACATTCACAGAAAGAACTTTCTTCATGTAGGTCATGTCTATGTTTCAGCAAGGCAAATTCTAAACCAGGCTTTTTCTTCTTTGAATGTCGTGCCATGGTCCTTAACAGATTCTGCATGTCAATCTGTTGTTTTCTTTTTGCCTGCATTACCAAATGATAGATCTGTTCCTTGACTAAGGGGATATTTGGGGGAACCGTTTCTCTTTTTTCTCCTAATTTCCTAATTTCTTCTTCAACATGTTCCCTGAGGAGTCTATTCTTTGTTTCTAGAGCTTGTATTTTTTCATTTAACTCTTCTCTTTCCTTTTTTCGCCAACTTATTTCTGCTTGGGCTGCTTTTAGGCTCCTTTCTAAGGTAAGATAAGCATCCAAGCTTTGAGGTCGAAGGGGTATATGATATAGGGATAGTTCGGGCAGAGTTTTGGACTGAAGTTGCCTGTTTTTTAGGTTGAGATGGCCGGCTAATAAAGAAAGGATTTTTGAGTATGAGGGATTTCTTTTGTTTTTCCAAAGATTGTCTAGAAGGACATGATCTTTAAGATCAAGGATTAGGCCTGGGAAGTTCGAAAGACCTAATCTTGGAGAAGTTCGAAAGACCAAATTTGAATGTGGTGGGAAGATTGGTAATCCTAGGTCTAGGTCAATGAGCAACTGGTTTATAGAGGCCATGTTTCCTGAAACAAAATTTTGTGTTAGAGAAAATAATGCATTCTACATTGTCTACCATGGCTAATGTCTACATGCAGATGTATTATTTGAAGAACGAGATGAAGATGCTTGGACCCGTTCTTGTCTCATGTCATTAACTAACTGTTGCATGCTTAAAACAATGTCTAAAAGATCATCACTAGCTTTTCTGATCTCGATGGAGAAAACAGGGTTAAGTTCATGTAACCTTACTCTGGATTGGTCGAGATAACTTACAATTTTATTAAGTCTTCTAATTTCTGACTCATAAACATCAATGTCTCTATTCATCTTTTAGCAGTCTACTTAACATATCTGCTAGATGATTGTTTTCTCCTTTTATGTGTTCAAAAGTTACTTTATAATTTTTGTTTATAAGGGTATCTTTAAAGGATATCCATCTTCTCTGACTTATTCTTTTAGAATTTTTATTTTCATAAAACTTTACAATAGCATCACAATCGGTTCGAACTATTATTTCTTTTTTGTTGAGCAAAAATAACCGAAAACTATTGAGCCCATATATTACAGCAAGAATTTCCTGATCTATACTACTGGAGAGTCCCTTTTCTTTATACTGGCTGCTGCTATATCTGCAAACGACTTCAGTTACTTTGAAAGCATATTTATTGGGTTTCCTTTTTAACACTGCTCCCCACCCATTAATACATCCATCAGTTTCAATTATTAAAAAATCTGAATCGAGGGGTAGATACATTTCTGGTAAGTATTTTATTGCTTCCTTAACTTTTTCTATTTGTTTCATATCTTCTATATTAAAAGTTTTAACCCCAGATTAGCCGAGTTTACTATATAAGGGGCCTACCATTTTTCCTAAGTCTTTAATAAATGGTCTAGCATAGTTTATTAATCCTAAAAATCGTTGAAGACTTTTAATATCATGTATCTCAAATTCCAAAGCTTTAGTTGCTATATGTGGTTGTAGTTTGATTTTTCCATCGCCAATCTCTACACCTAAATATTCTATGTGTTTTCTAAAGAATTGTGTCTTCTTACTACTGATTATAATTCCATTACGTAGAAATTCTCCTAACACTATTTTTAAGTGGCCTATATGATCTGGTTGTGTTTTACTATGAACAAGAATATCATCTATATAAATACACACAAATCCTCTATATTGGCCAAATATCATATCCATTTTTTGTTGAAATATAGCAGGAGCATTTTTTAGGCCGAAAGGCATAACTAACCATTCAAAGCTTCCTAAGGGACAAGTAAATGCAGTCCATTGAATACTATCTGTATGCATTTTTACTTGCCAGAATCCAGATTTGCAATCAAATTTACTAAATATTTTACTATGTTGTATATTATTGATTAGTTCAGTTTTATCAGGAATATCATAAGAGTCTTCTATGGTATTATCATTAAGTCGCCTATAGTCTATGACCATTTGTGATTTTCTATGAACTTGTTCAGTATGTTTATTAACAATAAAGGCAGGACTTCTGTTAGGGCTTATGCTTCTTCTTATGACTCCTAGTTTCAACAATTCATTTATATGCGTTTCAAAATCTTTAAGATTGTCATTCGTAGCATTTATCTTTTTGTTTGAAATAGTAAATCCTGGATCTTTTACCTCTAGGACACATTCTATTTTATTACGATCCCAATGTTTAGTAGGTATTTCTCCTATGATTTCGTCCTTTTCTAATATCCTGAGCAAGTCATCTATTTCTGTACAACCTGTGTCTAATTTATTATAGATTTTTTGTATATTTAAAAGGTCATAATCGGGGTCCATTTCTAATTCTTCCAGGTCATATTCTTCTTTTGGGTAGGCTAGGTCAATTTTTTCTTTGCAGGCTCCTGGAATTTTACAGCTACAGTCTTTAGTTCCATATAATTTCCATTCTGGAACCCAAGAAACCTAGTTGGTAAGAAAAGAAAGGCCAGTTCTGGTTATGACACATCCGGACATATTCTCTAGAATGAAATTTAGTCATATAATGCATTTTGTACTATCATGTAATTGCATGTGTCTAATGAATGTCTTAGGTCCTGGTTGATAGGCAGTATGTTCTTCTTTAGAGAGTCTAAAGGCTATTTTATATTTGCATATTTCTTCATCATATTTGTGTAAGGATCCATCCATTTGTTCTGCCCAAAGTTGTAAGGCAGGGTCTAAACTTCTATGGTATTCTGGCGGAACTAATGGTTTGTCTAAGACCGAGACGCTACATCCTGTGTCTACTAAGGCATCTATTTCTAATTTCCACTTATCTATTTTGAATATACAAGGAATTTTAATAACTGTTCTTCTTTTTTCCCTATGGTCAGTCTTTATATTGGGAAATGTTATAGTAGTTAGTGCCCTTTCTCTTTTTTCCAAAATTATGCCTTTTCCCTTGATATTTGGCATCTCGAAATTTGTGGGATCAAGCTTAACTATCTTATTTTCTAAAGAACCTAATTTTAGTTCAGCTATAGCTAAAGTTTTTTTATATCATCCATTCTATTTTCTATTACAAGAATTCGTTTTTCTATAGTGTCATCTTTTCGTCCAATTTTTTTTAGAAGAAATGAATACTGTCTTTGTTGTAGACAAAATTTGCATGCTTCAGTCATACAAACCTTGCACTGAAATCTTAGTTCTATACTAGGATACCCATTACAAAAGATGCATGGATGGTCGGTACTTCCTGACCTATGTTTTCATTCATGCTGATGTTTATATTCTGTTTTGGCTAAGTTTTTCAAAAAGGAATCCATATTCAGCGTAAGATTATTTGCTAGATATCTTTGGTTTTCTAAGATGTCTTTAAAAATATTATTTCTTAAAGTATCAAATATGAGTTGTAAAAAGACCTGATTTTTAGTATTGTAGGATTCTATGCTTTGTGCTAAGGAAATGTGTAGATCGGTTAAACTATTCAGTTGTTGAGACATAGGGCTACTGTCCTCATTATGAAGTAGATGTTTTCCATTTTGAAAATAACATGTATGACTAAATTGGTTGTTTTTTACAGTACTTTTGGTTTTTTGGTATAGTTCTAAGTTGAGGTATTCTAGCCGATTCATATGGTGGTGGAATGGTAAGTTAATCGTTCAGTGTATATGTTTTGGGTATATGTTAGGATTCAATAGGATTCAAGTACTCTATGTTATACGAAAGAAAATTTTGTAAACTAATTAAACTACTAGTAAATATTTTAGGATTTATTGAAAACACCGTGTTCAGAAATCAAAGGGTACTTAAGATTTTTTGAAATAAAAAGGTTCTAGAGCCTACTAGGTACTCATCTCTTTTAATCCCGCAGTCCTATGTATCATACATACAACTTCACACTCTGTTTACGAGTCTTAAGTTTTAGGTTGGAAAAATTCCTTTCACACGAACAGGGTTCTAAAAACATATAACACATCTATTATAAAAAAGAACAAACTGAAACATGGTACGCTTATGGTATGATTCCCCCGATTTTAAAAACTTGTGATATTCTCCTTTCATAGAACACCATGTGCGACACCTTTGTCATCCCATTCAAACCTCACCGTTTGTGTACTTTTTTCCCTAAACGGCCTCCTCGCCTCACAGGTACTTCTTTTCCACAATAGCCTTTTGGTCTTAAAGGATTTACACAGTGGCTCGTCCAAAGAATCAAGAACTCAAAAACACGGGAATCAGATCATGAACAAAACATGTTACAGCAGGTGCTTCTTTATAAAGCATGGTTCTACGCATAGATCCTGGCTAGGGCCAGAACTTCCAACATAAAACACCAAGATTCATAACAACAGATTAGACAGGCGTATGCAAAGAGACTTTCCCGTTCGGCTTATAACCGAAGCACGAAAGAAAGCTTTAAACACACATAAAAACTTTCATTAAAAGCAGAGCATACTTACAAGACCAAGAGCGTACTAGGCTCTAATACCAATTATACTAGATAAGAGATGGGCAAATGATGCTAGGAAGGCCATTATAGCAAGTATGGAAATTGATATGTCTAACAACAAGGGCATATTTTATTGTGCACCTGATTTCTTGCTAAGCATAAGAGACCTTGAACATATTATCATAGGAATTCAAACTAAAGGATATGAAACATTTACGGGAAAAGCTAATTTACTTGTAAATGTCAGATTCTTAGGAAAAGTGACAAATAGTAGTACTACAAAGTACAAAATCGATACTAAGGCTATAATCGAATCTATGACTAGTAAAGGTATTAGGATGATCAAGCCTATGGCTATTGACCGTGAAGAATTAGAAGGCTTAGATTGGAATATTAGTAAAAATCTAGAAATAAAGACTAAAGAAAAGTAAAAAAAAAAAAAAAAAAAAAGAGAAGGAGGTCGTTAGGTCGTCCAAATTGTTAAAGCATCCATATTTAAGTAAATGTTACAACTTGATCTTGTATGGTGTTTTGGTGGCTTTTGTGTAGATCGTTAGGCCGGTGCTTTCGAACCCATAAGGTTTTTTCAATTTTTTGAATTAATTATATATAATAATATGTCATAATCATCGTATTCATGTCAAGGTTTACAAAATGTCCTACCCAAAGTCCGCGGCCTTTTCATTCCATACATTTTGTCTTTTCTTTTTCTTTTGAAAGCTGCGTCAAAAAGAAAGGTGGCATTTTGGTCATTAAAAAAAATTATAATGTTTTTATTCCCTCTCTTTTTCATAAATGACCAACTCTAAGCCCCTCACCCACATCCTTTCCTTCCAAGGGCCGAAGGCCGAACGAACCTACGCTTCCCAAAAAAATGCGTTTGCTTCTCTCCGTAGAAAAGTTATTCCAGATCATCTTAAACCTATGGCTTGTCTACTAAGTCATCGGACTCTTTTAGTTTGCATCGAGTCGGGTGTGCACCAGACATGGGTACGGTTCCGACTCACACTCGAGCGCAGTTAAAATGTTATATTACTAAATTACTTATATAATATATGTTGTTTTGATATTTTTCTATGCAATACAATTATTCAAGTATGTCACATACATGAATAACTAAATTGTAAAAATATGTTTATTTTGTTATATATATAATAAATTAAAAAAATAATAATAAAATACCCTCACCGCACTGCACTTAATTTTTTTGAAATGTGCCATTCTGTCACCCACACCGGCACCCGCACCTTACAATATGGTGACATAGCTCATCTATCTTCCCTGGAGCCGATGTTCCCATCGTCCTTCCGTGACTTTAACCTGGCGAGGTCTAAGATTCTAACTCGGTACATCCCCTGCCGTCTCGCCCGTCGCTTAGTGTGCCTGGTAAAGGCACTGCCTGCTGCTTGGCTTGACCTTCCTTTGGCTGCAGTCTTCTTCCTGACGGCCATCGCTGTGCTTCTCCCTTTGTACTGGCAGACCTTTGCTCTTTACCAGGGAATGAGTGGGATCTGTCTAAATTATCTTCGGGTGGTTTCCCTATTCATCACAACTGTGGCAGTTCTAGTTACAGCGGGAGTATGCATGAGGTATCTCGTGTCGCTTTGACAGGGGAAGAAGGAGCACCCAGAACAGAGTTTTGATCGGTTTGGTTTCGTGCAACGATTGGAGTGGAAGGTGTTGGAGCTTTGCGATGAATCAAGATAGCGACCAAACAAAAATGCAGAAATCGAAATAACCATTCATAGATCTGTGTGTTTCATAGGGCGGAAGTAGAACCTGTAAAGGCGACCACCGACTGAATGTCGGCGGCTGTTGGTAGAATCGCTACAGTCCCCATAGAGTCGTTCCCCGCAATAGGTTTCTCTCCTTAGCCATAGTAGCCCAGTGATGGGGACAGACAATTCACGTATGGCTAAGGGGACCGATTACCCAGACGGTAAAAACTGAATGTGTCTAACACCATCACAAGACACAAGTATTTATACTTAAGTGTTCGAAACAGATATGGACCCATATCGACGCAGGACTATCCAGATGGGGAAATCCCAACAATCTCTCACTAGTCCAAGTCGATATCAAGGGTAAACAAACCGAATGGACTAGCCTTAAAATCCATTCCAAGGTCTCACCTTTGTTGTCTTACAAAACTTCTCAATAAACAAATGAGAATACAAAACAAATAGACAACAAACTTAATAAGAATCAACAAACTGTATGTGATCACATTCATAAATGTTTGCATAATAGTGTGTTTACATTGAACTACACAAACTCATCCTCTTAATATGTTCAAAAAACATACCAGATGCTAGCGCTTTAGTAAGAGGATCTGCAAAAATACACACTAGTTGATTCTCTGTTCTTTCCTTAACAACAAAATACTTAAGTTCTATATGCTTACAAGAAGTAGTATTTTTTTTGTTTTTGGAAAAAGACACTGCAGCTTCATTATCACAGTGAACGTTAAGTGGTCTGTCAATAGATTCCACTATCTTGAGCTGTGAAATGAAGTTCTTTATCCAAATTGTCTGCGATATAGTCTCATATAATGCAATGAATTCCGCTTCTATGGTATGAGCAGCAGTCACAGTTTGCTTTTTGCTCCCCCATGAGATGGCACCTCCTGATAGAAGGAAAACAAAACCAGTAGTAGACTTTCTACTATCGGTACATCCTCCAAGATCGGCGTCAGAATAGCCAATCACTTCTAAATGGTCAACCTTGCGATTTGTCGACATGTAATCTTTTGTCCCTCTCAAGTATCGCATAACTCTCTTTACGGCCTTCCAATGTGCCATGCCTGGATTAGACTGAAATCTACCAAACATGCCAATAACAAAGGAAATGTTAGGGCTAGTGCAAATCTGCGCATACTGCAAGCTGCCAACCGCTGATGCATATGGAATGTTGATCATTTGTGCCTTTTCAAATTCGTCATTTGGACAATCATTTAGGCTCAATTTATTACCTTTAGCTATGGGTGCCGAAATGGGAGAACAATTCTCCATCCCATATCTCTTAAGAACTTTATTGATGTATGCTGATTGGAAGAGACTTAAAACACATTTAGATCTGTTTCGACGAATCTCAATGCCGAGAACAAATGAAGCCTCACCCATGTCCTTCATCTTAAAATTAGATGCGAGAAAATGTTTGGTTTCTGTTAGCAATTGAAGATCATTTGAATCAAGTAAAATGTCATCAACATATAAAGTCAAAATTATGAACTTACTCCTACATGTCTTAAGATACACACCGATATAAATAATGTTTTCTATAAACCCAAAAGTCATAATGACCTCGAAAAACTTAATGTACCATTGACGTGAGGCTTGTTTAAGGCCATAAATATATTTATTAAGCTTGCAAACCAAATGATCTTTACCACTCTTAGAAAACCCTTGAGGATGATCCATATATACCTCTTCATTCAAATCACCATTTAAGAAAGTCGTTTTCACATCCATTTGATGTTGCTCTAAGTCAAAATGAGCTACAAGTACAAGGACAATTCTCATTGACTCTTTAGCAGAGACAGGTGAATATGTCTCATTATAGTCAATGCCCTCTATTTGCATGAATCCTTTAGCAACCAATCTTGCCTTGTATCTCTCTATGTTGCCTTTACAGTCCCTCTTGGTCTTATAGACCCATTTACACCCTACGGGTTTAACTCCTTCAGGCAATGACACAAGGCTCTATGTCTGGTTTTTAGCCATAGAGTCAAGCTCTTCTTTCATGGCATTAATCCAGTGCATGTATTGTTTGCTTTCAACGGCTTCAATGAATGTGAAAGGGTCATCATCAACATCTATGAAATCACTAGGCTTTTGTAGGTATACCACATAGTCTGATGATATGACAGATCTCTTAGCTCTTGCAGATCTATGAATAGGTAATTGATCATTTTCAATTTATATGTCTACATCCTATTCATGTTCATCAGTATGATCTACATTTGATTCATCTGAATCTGATGCATTACCTATATGATTTGCATTCATGTCATCTGGGGAGACAACATAATCATACACATTTATATTCTCTTTATCAGGTTCACTTTCAGTATCCTGTATTTCCTTAAAAGTGAGGTTTTGTAATGCATCTAATCTAAATGATCAATCTTCCAGGAACTTAGCCTTATCTGTTTCCACAATATGTGGTATATGAGATGGACAATAAAACCCATAGCCTTTCGATCTTTCTAGATAACCAATAAAGAAACCACTGGTTGTTCTAGGATCAAAGACTTTTATGTAAGAGTTGTACAACTTAGCTTCAGCAGGACATACCCATATATGCATATAAGAGAGCCTGTCCACAATTCGTAAGGAGTTGTGGGAACAACCTTAGTTGGAACCCTATTCTATATATGCACTGCTGTCCTGAGAGCTTCACCCCACAAGGTTAGAGGGAAAGTTGAATAATTTAAGATAGCTCGAACCATTTCTTTAAGCGTACGATTTCTTCTTTCAGCAACACCATATTGGTATGCGCTGCTTGGCATAGTGTATTGAGGCACAATGCCTTCTTCCTTTAGAAATCGTGCTAATGGTCCCTCCCTTTGTCCCATCTCAGTGAACCTACCATAATATTCACCACCTCTATCTGATCTAACTATCTTGATTACCTCACCGGTTTGTTTCTCTACTTCTTTCTTATATTCCTTGAAAACTTGACACACTTCGGATTTTTTAAAGATTAAGTAGAGATACAAATACCGAGAATAGTCATCTATAGAGGTGACAAAATACTTTTCGCCTGTGTAACAAGGAGGGAAAGGTCCACAAACATTTGTGTGAACAATTCCTAATCTTTCAGTACATCGCTCAGCACCTTCTTTATATGTGTTAGTTTGTTTTGACTTTATGCAATCTACACATATGTCGTTATTTGTAAAATCAAGAGATCGTAAGATCCATTCATTTATGAGTCTTCTTATTCTCTTTTTAGAGATATGACCCAAACGGCGGTGCCATAACATGTATGAATCATCTTTTATGGTACTACGCTTATTGCCAATTATATTATGACTAGAAACCAATGATTCAGGAGATTGGATCTTCACATTTAACTTGTATAAACCATCACACAAAATAGCAGAACCAATTTCAACAAGATCTTTATAAATGAACATCTTTGAATTCTCAAACTTTAAACAGAAATCAAATTTGACTAGTCTTGATATAGAAATCAAGTTTCTACTATATGATGGAACAAAGAAAACATCATGAAGATCCAAAACAAAGCCAGTATCAAGCTTAATCTGGCATTCTCCTATAGCCTTCACATGTAAGCGCATTTTGTTTCCTGAGAAAATGCTCCTCTCATGTAGCCTTGGTTCCCTTTTGCTCAGAAAGTCCTGTAAAGAATTGGCAGTATGCACAGTAGCACCAGAGTCAATCCACCATCTATTAATAGGAACATGTAACATATTACTTTCAAGTGAAACAAATAACATGTTACCTTTCTTCTCTAACCAATTCTTGTACTGGATGCAGTCTGACTTCTTATGCCCCTTTTTCTTGCAAAAGAAACACTTTATAGGAGCCAAGTTAGTCTGCGCAGTTTGAGAAGCAGTTTGACTTATTGACTTCTTCTTGGCACTCCTTTTCATTAAACTTTTCTTTATGCCAACTTTACCAGCCCTAGAGTGAGAAACCATATGTGCGCTTTGCAACTTCTCACCCTTCATTCTTTCCTCCTCTTTAACACACTTAGACATCAATTCATTGAATGTCCATTCAGTATTATGTGTGTTGTAACTGATCTTAAAAGGAGTGTATTCAGCTGGTAATGAGGTCAAAGTAAAGAATACCAAGAATGATTCAGAAATATTCAACTTCATGTCATTCAATTGAGAAGCAATGTTCCACATTTCTAACATATGTTGGCGAATGTTACCCCCTCCTTGATATTTCATAGATATTAGCTTTCACATTAGGGTACTGGCTCTGGCTTTATGAGAGCTGACAAACTGAGCCTCAACTGCATCCAAGAACTCTCTCACCATTCTACAAGGTGGGATAGCACCACGTATGTTCTTAGCGACCCTTGATTGCAAAAGCAACAAGCTTAGTCGGTTAGAACGCTCCCACTTGTCAAACTATACTGTTTCATTATGTGTACTTTGTGGTGTAAGAGGAGGTGGCTCAGGTCGCCTCAAAGCCATATCGAGATCCATATACCTCATTGTAAACACAACATTTACTTTTCATTCAGCATAATTCGAATCATCAAGTAAATGGATAAAATTTGAGCCGTTAAAATAAATAGAACCAGGCACTGCAGATGACAAAAGACATCGATAAGTTGACATGCATCATATGAAACAAACCATATGGAATAGTAAACTAAATAAAAGGCTCTTTATGTCTACTATTTCCGAGACAAATACTAGGGGTCATTAGGATACTATTTTGGTAATATACCTAATACGCACATGTATTCCGTCTTAACTTTATCTAGTAGAACTAGGAAATGTAAATTCAAACTATAGTTAAGCATAACACCTTTGGGTGTAAAATGACAAAAATATGTAATAATCTATTTTCCTATTTTACTCTACTCATTCTCTTGAACATAACACACAACCTTTGGGTAATTATGTTACTTCAAATGAGAATAAATACAACATGAAACACTAATGTGCCTTTAAATCATGCACAGTCACTTTGGTGAGGTATGACATGATTTAAATAATCATATGCTCTTTACATTAGCGTTATCGTACAAACTTTATGATCATGCAATAAAACTAACTTTAGCATAATCCTAAACAAAACATGATATAAGAATATGTCATAATAACACATATAAAATGAAACACACAGATCATTTCTGCATAATCAACTTAATACTGTCTAAATTGTTCATTAAGGCTCCATAAAACATAATGAATCGGTCCCGTATCGATCTAATATGATCGAACCAATTCATTAAACACCTTAAATGGACATAAAACCACATATACCAGCTTCCTCTAGCTTAGAACCGGTCCCATATGAGTCCATGTGAAAAACTAGATGAACCGGTCTGAAAAGGGAAAGAACCGGTCTCAAACAACTCTGAATCAGTTTGAAAAGGCCAGAATCGGTTCTGAAACTGAATGAACCAGTCTGAAAATCAACTGAACCGGTCCAGAAAAGATTCAAATCGGCCCGAAAATGCTCGAACCGGTCCCAAAAAGGCCTGAATCGGTTCTGAAACGGACCGAATCAGTTCTGTTTTAAAAAATCAAGCTATGTGGATACGGTTCGGGTCCGACCGGACCCGACCCGATCCGAAAGTTCAAAAGACGAAGCAGGCGTAAGGCGGGAGGCAAAGAGATTTTTTTTTTTTTTTAAACATGATAGATCCAAATCGGGCCTATCAAGACCCGACCCGATCAGGTCGTGCGCGGTTTCGGGGAAGGCCGAAACGCCTCGCACCGCCTCTACCCTAGCCGAACGGCAGAGGCAATGGGGGCGGCTGGATGCGTTTCAGCCGGCCCTCCCACTGGCCGTTGGAGGTTTCTGGCGGTCGCCGGGTGCTGAACGGCACTAGGCGACACCACCGGCCACTCCCTTTGGCTGGTGGGTGAGGATGCCCTCGCCCCCTCTCCTTTGGAAGCGGTAAACGGAAATGGGAGGGGCGGTCCAGCAGTCTTTATTTCCGCCGCTTGTGGAAGGTGGCCGAACGCCGCAGGGCTCCGAGCGGTCCATCACTTCCGCCGCCTGAGGATGGCGGCCGGACGTCGCATGAGCACAAAGATGGAACTCGCCCAACGTCCATCCTTCTTCCCGTTTCCCCCTTTTCCCTTTCCCTGTTGTTCTGTTGCAACAGACGATAGCTTCAAGAAGCACGTCCGACGCCTTTCCCAGTTCTTTTCTCTGTGGCTGCAACGGGAACCCAACGCTTCCATCGCCCATTATGCGACAGAGAAAGGAACAGGCACGCCAGTGCCTTCTTCTTCCACGTTTATGCCCTATTCCCTTTGCGTGAACAAAAAAACGATATGCAAAAGGGGAAAGGCGCAACAGAAGCATGGTGTGGGCCCATAACCCATTGTTGGAGCTTTGCGATGAATCAAAATAGCGACCAAACGAAAATGCAGAAATCGAAATAACCATTCATAGATCCGTGTGTTTCATAGGGCGGAAGTAGAACCTGTAGAGGCGACCACCGACTGAATGTCAGCAGCTGTTGGTAGAATGGCTACAGTCCCCATAGAGTCGTTCCCCTGTGAAGGTAGCGGTGGCAGCGGTGGCAATGGCAATGGGTTTCTCTCCTCAGCCATAGCAGCCCAGTGATGGGGACAGGCAATTCACGTGTGGCTAAGGGGACCGATTACCCAGATGGTAAAAACTGAATGTGTCTAACACCATCACAAGACACGAGTATTTATACTTAAGTGTCCGAAATGGATATGGACTCGTATCGACGCTGGACTATCCAGATGGAAAAATCCTAACAGAAGAAACAAGCGGTTGTCTTCGTGGGAAGGCGCCCTCGGTTGCTCTCTCAAAACGCTTCGAAAGAATTTGGTCCTCTCCCTGTCTCCAGCACCTATTTGCTTTTCGTGCTGTTTGGCGTGAGTGTTCGTGTGTTTTTCTTTGGAGAGAGTCACTTGTTAGGTGTAGCAGGGCAAATAAATTCTGCTGTAGTGCTGTTGTAATTTCTTTGTTCCTATTTTTTCTTCTTTTCGTTATGTTCTGCTTGGTTTTTCTTCCAATTTGGTTCAAATCAAAGAAACGGTGGTATCCTGTTGGGCCTGCTATCTTTACATCCATGTGTCAGTACTCTGGAGCGAAAGGAAAAAGACGGCTTTGCAAAAAGACTTGAAACGTCAAAAGTTTAGGTATAATCTGATATCTCATCTCAATCCTCTCTCTAGTAAATGCACCGAGTAAGGAAATTCAGATCTATATATTTAAAAGATCTGACCCATTTGCACTTTAGTTGGAAACTTTTATTGGCGTTGGAGCTCGTCATGGTCTATATGGTATGTAATCCCTCGTTTTGCTCAAGATGAGCAGAAAGTTGTTGATCTTAACTTTTAACTGGATTAGCTAGTTTGGACCGGAATCCCATGTTACAGATTATATGAATTTTATCAGGGTGATATACCGCCGAGGCTTATCTGATCCGAACTCAATTTAGTACATAAGAAATAATGATTTGGTGTGGCCTTTTCGGCAATCATTTTCCCCCAGAAAATTGTTATTGTATGCAGAAAAATTTAGACTCAACAATATCAATCGAGAAAAAAAATATGAAAGCTAAATGTTAGTGACTTGTCATATGAGAAAAGAAAGGACAACAATCATGTTAGGATGTACTTGCTTCACACTATGGTGCCCATAATTGTTGAAAAGTTCATTTTTCTCTCAACAGTAAGGACATTTGAAAGGCTGCACAAGACTTGTATTGTGATCAATACATATATCCATAACATTGCTCATACATATGAATTGCATAAAAAATACACAATCATAAGAAATGGATTTTTAGTGATTATTTGGGAAAGTTGAAGGCAACGGGGAATGAGGTTGACTCATAGGTATGCCCACTTGTGTTCCACTAGATATATATAAGATAAAAGATTAGTCAAAGATGTTCTAGTAATGGGCTAAGCTTCAATTAGGTCATGAAAATTAAAAAGCCAAATTCTTATTGTTGTAGAGTTCCTTGCATCAAAGTTGAACTAGATTTAAAAAAAAATGGAAAACATAATGGACATAACTATAGAAGTCAAACTGAAGGGAGGAAATTGAAAATGAAGCAAAATAAACAAAAGTAGTAGAGAGAACCAACAGAAAGGAAACCACAAAATACAATTAGGGTTTCATTAAAGCAAAGGCTAAATACAAATTCGCCCTAAGAACCTTTATATAGATTGAAAGTGGATGCACTGATTCATATCCCAATAAATAAACATGAAATAAAACCAAACTTTCACAATTGGAACTTTTCTTGCTCCCACTCTGGATCACTTATGAACAGCGAGCTACCTACGCTGAATAGCATTTTTTCCACTATTAGCCCCACAAAAGAGGACCTGCAGACTTAATCTGAAGGGTTTGAGAGATTTTCTTACAACCGTTAGGAGAATGGAGGATAGCAAATAAAACTAGCAACTATATAACTCAAGAGGAGTTTTTGAGTGCACATGTGCTAAGAAACTAGGCCACACTTGACAGTGACACTTAGGTTTGAACTAACACCTTTTCTAAGGAACATCAAAATCTTATATAATACTTGGGTTCTAGATTCCACGGGTAGCTATCAATGATCAATAATATATAGTAGTTACATGATTTAATTTAAATATGATTTAATTCAAATCAATTTAAAAGCAAATCTATTACACGCTGCAAACAGGTCACCTGTTTCTTTAGAAGGTCTTAGAGAAACACAATATTTGAAGCGTTTTAGTGATGGCAAGGCTCTTTATGTTCCATCTCTTGTGTCAAATTAAATGCCAGGTAGCAAGGTTAGAAGCACATACAATTTCAAGGCTGTTTTGGGGTGTGGCAATTGGTGAAGAATGGTGAATGGACTTTATAAGTTCAAGGAAAATAAAAGAGCCAGGTTTGCTGTTTTGTATTGTGATAAAACACTGTTGTGGCATCTTAAACTTGATCATGCATCAATAATGCCTTAAAAAGGACTTTTGTCCTATTTAAATTTTAGCACTCATGGGCACGATATTTTAGTTATGCTAAACATTTGAGGGTCTTATTTCCTTAAAGTTTATTTTATTGTTTGTGGTCTAGTAGTAACGACCATGGAACACGCTATGTGTGGACAAAGCTTTACTCCAGTGCCATCAAATGTTTGATTCAAAGAACTGCACTTAGCACCCCTCTCCCTGCTCATGAAATGGTTCTCGGGAAATGCAGGAACTTGCTAAATCCTGCTTTAACAATGGGCCGAGTGAACTGCATGTGTCCTGCCATAGGGGAATCACACCTATCAAATGAATGATTTAAGACTTGTCCATTTTCGTTTTTCGACACACCTTTTAGCTCATAGTGGAGCAAGCCATAGCGCTCTGAGTCATTAAGAAAGGGGGCATTTCTGATCGGTTGGATTGGGTCCTTCATGCAAGCTCAAGGAATCAAGAGCAGCAATAAGTGTCTGTAGCTGTACAAGGATATACAGGTAAAAATAACAAAAAAAAGAAGAAAAGCCTAATGGTAGTTTCCACCGTCTGTCCAGGGTTGAGCACTAGGATTTGACGGCGGACTTGAAAAGCTACCTACAGATGATTTACTCCCAATTTCGAGCCAGGGCATCTGGAAATGTCCAGCCTAGTTCTTTCTCGGTCCGTCTGAAGAGATGAGGGAAGGGTTCCGTATGATTAGCTGGGTGCACCTCAATAGGTTGGTTGTCACCCGGTGTAATTGAGAAGTCGATGTATCGCTCCCTTGGAAGTTCTAGTTGATAGGACTATCATATAACCTTTATATATAATTTATTCCTGCAAAATTGCATGTTAATTTGTATAATGAAGTCAAAAGATAAAGTGCTTTCAATTTCCAAAACATTTTATAAAACAATAGTAACATGATTTGAATATAAAATTGAAGCAACTGGGACATGCAATGGGATTGAATTCAAAAACCAATTTTGTTGACTTCAAAAAATTGCATGCAATTGATCATCAAAGCTTTTGTATGAAACTCCCCAACAAATTAATGGACTGCCACTAAGGAAAAATGGTCACTTGCATGAAGTAAGTAGTTAGATCCTTCATGTTTCAAATAAATGTTCCCAAATGATATTGGATTGATCATGCTGTGTCTTCTGCATGTTACCTCATGAAATATAGGACTCAAAATAAAAAGTTGGGATACAAATCATTGCTAGAAATTCTAAAAGGTAAGAGACTCAAGAAGGAGCATCCTAAAGCTTTTGGATGTGTTGTATATGCTTATGATTTTTCTCACTCACCAGAAAGTTTGAATTCCAACGCTATCACATTTTTGTTCTTAATTATTCTTCAATAAAGAAGGGCTACAAATGTGACCAAATCAAATGGGAATTATTGCATACTTCTCATGATTAAATTGAACGAAGGAATTCCTTATTTTGCATCCACTTTTCTTGGAGAGAAAAATCTTAATGAAGCAAGGTTATGTTATACATTTCCATAAACATGATAGGTTCTCGCTATGTCTATTTCCTATAAATGCTATTTCAAGTTAACAATTTATTAGAATGGCTGAAGGACCCATCATGGTTTCTCAAGAACAAGGTACTGAACCTCATTTTTGAATGATTATGAAGATTCACTGGCCCACCTAGTCATTTATGAGATGAGCTGACAAATGGCGTTATAGCTCATCCAATTGAAAATTATCTTATTTATGATTATATATCAAAATGTTATGCAGCCTTTTTGAATTCCCTACTACTCAACTTGAGTGAAAAAAAAAATGTTTCTAGAAAGCAAAACATGATGCATTGGAAGATTAATGGAGTTGCACTCAATTTCAATTGCAAATTTGAATTAGGTGTTAACAATTCTTCGTTTAGTGCAACATGAATGAAGAAATGTATATGTATCTGAGAAGTTATATATGGCTTAAAGCAGTATCATTATGCTTAGTTTTCTAAATTGAGTTTAGCTGTTCAGCAAAAAGGATTAAAGTAAGTAACGGTGACAAGTATTTTCTTATACATGCATCAAAATGATATTACCCTGATTTTTTCTTTTGTCGATTATTGTGATCACTAGAAGTGACATGAAAAACATTGTTGAAATTAATGAAAGAATATCTTCGAAATGTACTCGAACATCAATAACTTGGGAGCTTTTACTTTTGAGATTCGTCCATTGCATTGACATAGATATATATAGCACACTCAAATAAGGAAATATTTCTATCTTAAAGAAGTTATGAATTAGACATACTAGGAATGCCTAGAAAATTGGGAAGCAACGATATTAGCATACCCCAACACTTCAATAATAAACTTCTATTATTCATTAAAGTGAAACTTACAAAAAAAGATCACATGACCTTAATTACCCAAACAAAGCACCACTCCACACATGAAGCACACGTGCTCACTTCAACCCCGACAAAAGGGTCAGAGGCCCCTATTGATAGGGATGACTGTGTCGTTGTTGCAGACTCTCCATCACATTCTAGTAATATTTTATTATTATTATTTGAAGACATCCTCAGCAGGAGAGGTTGTTAAAATATTTACACCCTTCACCCTTCTTGAGGTAGATAGACGAAATGCACAGCATATATATCTGTGTTTCTTGAGCTAAATATTAATGAGTCTTTGCATTACCTTGCTAAGAATCACCACCTCCATTAACTTGGCTTTCAGGAAGAAGGAGAAAAGAAAGCGGGCCATAGAAAAACTCGAATGTCCCTCCACTGCCCAAATGCGAATGAGAGATAGAGAAAGAGAGGCATCTTTGCCGTTTATGAGCACCATTTTAATTGCGGAAATGAACTGAGAGAAAAGTACCAAAGTATATGCCTTGCCTTGCTTCTCCTTCATGGTGGTCCATTGAATAAAATTTTCTTTGGCTCAGTTTGACATTGTCTTTTTCCTTAACCCTCTTTGTTAATGTTGGATGAGTAAATAAACTATTATGTTAAGAAGAACACAAGAAATATATCTCTGTGAATGCACTTGATTTATCTCTTCTAATTTCTAACATAAAAAATCGCCTTGGGTTCATATAACCAAACTAATCATATGAAAATAATATCTCATCAACCAATAAGTTTGATAAAGCAAAAAAAAGGTTTGTATGGTCAATTTCTCATAGAAACTGTAATCAAAACATTGACAATACAATTGGTTGATGAGATATTATTTTCATATGATTAGTTTGGTTATATGAACGCAAGGCGATTTTTTATGTTAGAAATTAGAAGAGATAAATCAAGTGCATTGGAAAATTTTATTCAATGAACCACCATGAATGAGAAGCAAGGCAAGGCATATACTTGGGTACTTTTCTCTCAGTTCATTTCTGCCATTAAAATGGTGCCCATAAGCGGCAAAGATGCGTCTTTTTCTCTATCTCTCATTCGCATTTGGACAGTGGAGGGACATTCGAGCTTTTCTATGGCCTGCCTTCTTTTCTCCTTCTTCCTAAAAGCCAAGTTAATGGAGGTGGTGACTGAACTTTAGATGCCAAGACACCTTATATAATTGTCACATCCCAAGGCATTAGCTCCATTTGCTGCTCGTTTTTTTCCTTGTTTTCCCATAGTAAATATCATATCGTCTGAAATTCCTTGTATTGAGGAGAAACCATGCACACAGTAAGACAAGCATAAGGCAAAGGAAAACAGCTTTGCAGAAAATACGTGACCAGCAAAGATGCAAAGACACCTTTGTGGATATTTAGGCAAAATTATGCAACCAAGTAAACTGTTGTAATAATGATCACCAACCCATGCAATTTGAAATTAAACGATCAATAAGAACAAGACAAATTGAGATTTTGGCTCCTAAATGCGAGATAACTTGACTGAAGGACAGCCCAAGCGACTAGAAAAATAAGGAGTTTCTGTTTGCTTAAGGAATGACATGCCTACATGTTCTCTTCTTATGCTCCTGTGGCTGACACAAAATATAACACAAGAACAACATGACACATTAATCCATCACTTGTTTCTACACAAGGTCACAAGGCATGATACAAGGCAACATAAATCTAAACACACACAACAATAAAATTTTGAGCACACCAAAAGCCTTTCTTACACACTTATAACCCACCCAAAGGGCTATATATATACATGACACACACAAAAAGCTGACAAAAATAAATCACACGACTATTGATGTTGCCACCATGGTCATAATTGACATATGCATTGAAAAATAAAAACTGAAAATTAAAGTAGGACAAGCTGAAGAGGCACCTATCATGCACACGATGGAGTTGTTGGGGAACCAAAAACTTGGATGGTTCACCTTCTTCATAAAGACAACGACACGTTTTTTGCATTAACTTTTATCACTCCCCCTTAATGCAAAGTTTGAGACACCAATGTAAGACCAAAACTTCACAAAATTTGGGTATAAAAGTGTCTTAGTAAACCCATCCACAACTTGCTCATTGATTGAACAATACTTCAACACAATTTGACCTTTACCAACAATGTCACAAATGAAATGATGACAAAGTTCAATATGTTTTGTCCATCCATGGTAAATCAGATTTCTTGTCATTGCTATATAGTTGCCTTGTTATCACAATGAATTGGTGTTCGTTGAGTTTGACTTTGACCAAGATCTTTCAGAGCTCAACGTATCCAAATTGCCTGACAAGTAGCTGCAGATGCAACAATATACTCTAACTAGACTTCTAAACAATGTTTCATTGGCCTTAGCAGTCCCATCAGACAAAGTCAAATTTTTACCAGCGTTCATGGGAGTAATGAGCGACTTGCAATCTAACATATTATACCTCTTAGGTAGGTTTAATGCATATTTCTGTTGTGAGATAAAAATGTCATTATTTGTTTGGACAACTTGAAGACCAATGAAAAAATGCAATAAACCCAAATCTGACATTTCGAACTCACTTATCATACTATCCTTGAATATGTGAATGAGCACATCACTTGATCTCATGTATATAATGTCATCTACATAAACATATACCACAAGCATGCCAATACCTTCATTTTTCTAAGTATAATGTGAGCTCATTCTCACAACGTCGAAACCCATTTCTGTGAAGATATGTGTCAAGCCTCCCATACCATACTCTTGGTGCTTGCTTGAGGCCATAAGGGGCCTTCTTCAGCTTATACACTTTCTTCTCCTGTCCACTTATGACAAAGCCTAGTGGTTGATGTACATATACATCTTCTTCTAAAGTACTATTTAAAAAAGCAGATTTGACATCATATTGAAATACCTTCCATTGTAAGTGAGCTGTTAGTGCCAATACTAGTCTAATAGTCTCAATCCTCGGCCTCCATGACAGATAGTTGAGCAGGCTTTTCAAGGACAGGGATAAGTATGACATTTTTGAACCTTCACTACAACCCTATTCAAAATGACCCTACATCCAAGATTTGGGCCCTCGATGTTGTTCTTTGATTTGGGCCCGATTTTAACTTGCAAGCCGGGGTCACGTGATCGTCAAAAGAGGGCAAGTAAAGAGCCAGAAGTAAGCAAAACTAACCCAGATTGAGGCTTTCATTTATCAATAATGGGCCAACATGAGGGACAACTCCTACTCATCCTTCCACCTGTGTGAGCGTCATCGCAGAAGTAGCAGAAGTAGTGGACCATGACTGTGCCATCTAGAGTGAAAGGGCCTATCCAGATTACACCGTCATACTCCACTTCTTTTGCTACAATGTCATCATGTTGGAGATGATCCATCCAAGCCATGTATCGTGGCCCACTTTGACAAGCCACAGGAGTCACTCACCCCCTAAGTGTGATGAAGCTCATGCAGGTGGAAGGGTGAGTAGGAGTTGTCCCTTATGTTAGCTTATTATTGATAAATGAAAGCCTTAATCTAGGTTAGTTTTGCTCACTTCTGGCTCTCTACTTGTCCTCTTTTGATGGTCACCCTGGCTTGCCAGTAAAAACTGGGTCCAAATCAAAGAACAACATCAAGGGCCCAAATCTCAGATATAGGGCCATTCCAAACAGGGTTGCATTGAAGGTTCAGAAGATGTTGTACTTATACCTATCCTTGAAAAGCCTACTTGGCTATTTGTCGTGGAGTCGAGGATGTCGTACTTATTGTCTTCTCGTAAGCTTGAATCAGGAGCACGCCCAGAGCATCCTACCTTCGTGCAGCCCTTTCCTCATATACACATCTACTTCCCTCGTTCCTCCTCCTCCACTGTTTCTACCTCTTTGCCCATGATGAATCCTTTCACTTTGCAGATTGAGACACATCAACAACATGTTATGTCCAGTTATGAGCCCCTCGGGATGTAGCTCATTGGTGTTCAGGTTTGCGGGATTCTTAGTCTTCTACCAGTCTGCTTGGTGGAGAAGTTGGCCGCTGACTGGCTCTACCTCCCTTTGCTTGCACTCTTGTGCTTGCTCGCCGTTGTTTTCCTTCTCTCTCATTCCTACTGACTACTATTTGCTCCATATCTGTGAATTAGTGAGGTCCGCCTTAACCACATTCTGACCATCTCCGTGCTTCTTACAACACTTGTGCTGCTGATCACAGTTGGGTGGTGCAATGTACATCTCATCATGCTTTGACCGGCAAGGACGAATACAACATCTGCTCCCCATCCTCCTCTGTTCTCTCACACGTATATTTGGACAAAAAATATAGTGGATTTATAGGCTGTTGTAATAAGATTTGAATTATTTACGCTTATTTGAGTACTCTTCCATACCATTTTGAATGTCATACTTGCAGGTTGTTATGATGTTTAAATCTTATTATCTTCTAGGTTCTCACCCGGCGACTGATCATGCTGGCATGTCATGGTACCAGTCTCAGAGCAGGGCTATTCCAAGAGAGCAGATGATGCCATTATTTTATTTCTGCCTTTGGTCATTTTGCTGTATAAATGCTTCACATTTTGGTTTAGAATATGATACTTGTACATATAGGTGATCCTTGGTGTACTATAGCTCAGATTTATAATATGATGTTTTAATAAATTGTCTTATTTCATTATGCATTATTGCACTCCTGTGTTGCTTTTATATGGTAGAGCATATTACTCGCTTGGGACAAATCATACTACGTACCAACCACACAATTAAGCAACTTTTATACTATTCACGTAGACTATTTTAATGCTATGATAAACCCAAATGTTAAAACATGTAGGTGCCCTAACCCTTCTTCATGTGCAGACTTTGCAAAATTTTTACACTGTTTCCTAGGGTGGAACACTGGTTAGACAAGTAAATAGAGTTTGTATGTTGTTTTTATAGCAAAAGTTTGAGTGGGAAGCCAATTTAAAGAATTTAAAGGACAACTGCTTTAAGCAATTATATCTACCAAATAATATGAAAGCAGGTTACAGATCACGTATAAGAGATATTTGAATGGATCATGATCTTGGTGATTAGGAATGGATGAGGTTGGTTACTTGCTAAAATGGGAAGTGTGAAAAATGGCTAGGGAGTTAAATTCTTGACTGATCATTAGAAACAACATCTTTTAGTTTATCAGGTGCGAAATGAATTACTGGGGAGAATCAAGGCGTCCATTGATATTTCATTTGAGGAAGCTCTAGTTCAGTACAATGACGAAGGCATAGGAGTGTTCCCCTCCACATGGATTCATCACATGATCTTAAGATACATCTGGATAGGAGGGGACAGTTGACTTTCAAAAAATATAAATACTAGATATATATAGGGTACTTATTTAGAAAAATCTGAATTCGAATTCGTGAACCTCCTTGGTTAGTTACTTCACATCTACTCTAGATCTGATGGAATGTCATATGAATCCTATCTGATTTCATAATCAGTTAGACATTTTTTTCATACCTAACGTTTAAAAAAAAATCAATCGGTTTCGTTTTTTGGTATATGATCATTTGGAACAATTCAATCACAAATCTATCCAAATCCATTCCATTGACATTCTTTAGAAAACTAAAAAAATTGAAACGAAGGAAAAATAAATTAATTTAAAAAATGTTCAACACCTATGGGCGTGAAGGAGCTCTCTCCCTCTCGTTTTTTTAATCCAACAATTTATAGCAATATCGGGCCCCACACTAACACAGAAGTGCAGTCAACGTAGTAAGGGTCTGAAGGCACCAGAAGCGATGGAGGAAGAGACACCTATAAGCAACCTTCACGTCATGACCTTCAGCTATGATCCTTATCATCTGTTGCTGCACAGAAACCAGCTGGTTTCCACCGTTGGCCATGTTCCACCTTCTCGTTTCACACATTTGAAATATGAAATTGAAAAGAAGTTTTTAGAAACTTATTTTAAGAATTAAAGAAATAATAACAAAATGCAGATTTTCAAGAAATAAACTTAAATCAAATGCTAGATAATTCCATTATTTTCTGGATTCATATTCAATTGAGAGACAAGGAAAAAGACAGAGCAAGGGAGGGGCAAAAACCGGTTCACTTGGTTTCTACAAAGAATCAATTTGAGGATTTGGTTACTATACGTCACCTAACCTAACTGGTTGCACTACCTGTAAGAAGAGAGAGAGACTCAAAAAACGGACATGGAGTTTTTCTTCTAATATTAATTCATGATTTTTTATTTTTCTGTTTCTATTAACCGTCAATTTAGAAAAAGATAGAAGGCCGAAGTGGTTTCTTATAAGTTTGCCACCTAAAGGCACAAACCAATTTCTATATCTATGTAACGTGTATCTGTTTCGGATTTTCAATAGTGTTTCTATTAACCTTCAATTTATAAAAACTAGAAGGCTGAAGTGGATAAGTTAAGCACCTAAAGGCACATAGCAATTTCTATATCTACATATATGTGAAGTGTTTTACATTTTCACTTAAAAAATGGAGATGGACCATTTCCAATATGGATACAAAACCAACATCACTACTAACTGAATTATCCATTTTTTATATTAATATACATCCAGCCATACTTTCCTTTGCTAGCGTTCCTATCTAAGTACCAATTTTGAACCAAGAGAACAGTAAAAACATGAAATTTTGAAGACCTATACTAGCTTTTGTTACTTTTGGGTTTTAAATAGCCGTCATACTAAAATGTGAAAACGCAAAAATAGTGAGAGCAATGCATAAGAACACAAACAAGGAGAGTTGTACATTGAGTTGTGGAACTCATATATGTGGCTTTGAATATTCAAGAATGTATAGTACTAAGGTTGAAGAACATGGCTTTGGATGGTCACCAATGTGAAGCAATGGGCACTTTATAGTACATAATATATGATACTTTTAGGAAAGAATCATTAATGGTAGGTGACCAAATAAGAAATGGGGGAAAATATGAAAATAAATCTTTTTTTTTCTTTTTTTGAAACAAAGAAAATTTGTAAACTTTGGATTGTATCATCTTCACTTATTATGACACTCGATACTATCTATTTTTTAATTTGTTTTTCCAATTTTTCATGATTAATGTCAATGAGTGTCAAATTTGATTATCTATGTGGGCAAAGTTTATAAAGACTTTTTTCCCACCTTTACAAAGCAAAGATTGATTGGTGGAATTGTATATACTAAGAAAAATGTTGTTATATAGTAGGAATACTTGAAAAGCAAAAGCGGAAGATGATAAAAGGGAATCCTTGGTGCATATTTTCTTTCTAGTCATGGGTAAGTACCTACGCAAATGGTTGGGCATGACGCTCCCGTGCAACCAAGTAGACAATACATGGTCAATTTCACTAATAAATAACTAAAAGATGCAATAATTTATATGTTTAGACTAAAATCAAATGTAATTCCACCATAACTGCATTGAAACAAATCAACTTGGAAAATAAGAACTTCTCAATTTGGTAAATGTGTTAAATCTTGCATTTATTTTTCCAAGGCAAATAAAAATGCCCTCCGTTTTGGTTCACAAATAACTTGTATTGGTAAATGTGAGGCCATATGTTTCCACATAATTCTCCGCACTATAGCTGATATTTATCCTTCATTAAGTTTTTACATCCGTCTTTATCTTTTCTTTTTAACTGGACAAGTTTATTTTTTAGGTAAGGCTGTTCAGATGCAAACCTGTTGGGAGATAGCTCCCTTCTTTTTTATTAATAAAGAATGAAAAAATTAAAGTACATCCTTGAAAAAAAAAAAGAAGTGATTGAATACTAGCCTAAAGATTAGGCCAAAGGATCAACAGGAGACTTAAAGACCTCCTTTGCATGATTTGCAACTCCTAATTATAGTCCTGTTCTTAGCCATACGTAGGGGCGAGTACCTCATGCCTTGCCTTTTATAAATCCTGAACTGTTTGTTGCAACCTTTGCTTCCCACAACTAGGTTCTAGGGATGTCAAAGGATCAAATTCGAATGGGATAAACTCATAATCATATCCGTTCTAATGGATATTTGCATGCTTGGATTAAAATTCGTATTAAAATATGAATAAAAAAAAATCATATCTGAATTTGAATGTGAATCTGGCTCTATCGTAACGTTTTAATTATCTATGTGGATAGTATGAAAGTTGCTTAATTTCTTGATTGGTACATAATAGGGTTTGTCCTAAGTAGATAATGTGCTCTACCATATAAAAGCAAAGCAGGAGTCTAATAATGCATGATGAAATAAGAAAAATTTATAGAAACAACATCTTATAAGTATGAGCTATAGCAAAACATGAGGCATATATACACCAAAAGCCCCCCCAAAGGCAGAACTGAAATAATGGCATCATCCATTCTCTCAGAACACTCTCTCAGAATAGGTACTGCTCCCAAACTGATACCTTGATAAGTGAGCATGTTCATTCTCCTGGTGACGACCTAGAAGATAATAAGATTTAAACATCATAACAACATGTGAGTATGACCTAATCTCCAACAGCCTATCGTTTAGATAAAGCAAGGCTTTGTTGAGTCAAAGTAAGTTGCTGGCTAGTGCTGTCATTATCAGCTTACAGCTGTTGACGAATCACTGGGTAAGAAGTAGCGGAAGGCAACCCCTATAACTCCTGGGAAGAATACTTTGAGTTCAGGTTGGCTACTTACAGCAGCAAAGGACTATACTCCACTAAACGAGGGGGATAGAATTTGTGTCTCATATAGAAAGAAATGACCAGCAGGCCTAAGCCACCGCTGAGTGAAGCTTTGATCAGCTAGCCAAGATTTCATGGCGGTAGAAAGAGAGAGTATATATACATCCCCAATTGCTTGCCCCGCCCATGGGTTTTGACAAATGGACCAAGTGGACCCTAAGCAATTTTAAGCAGCAGGCTTAGATTGTACACGAGCCATCTTACACCATTACCATCCACCACCTGTGTTTCCCTTTTGGCTGTAGATGAAAGAATCTTTCAATGAAAATTAAGACTTGGAGACACTTGATGTTTTTTCCCTGGTGGTGGATGGAATGAAAAAATGGCAGCTCCTTCCTTGCATCATCAAATCCCCACTAACTACCATCTCAACAGAAGAAAACTGGGAAGAAGTTCCAGACTGCCAGTCGTTCCCCCACTGTATTCACTTCTTCTTTATTTATGCAACTCTTGAGATTCGGAACCAGTGATTTTGTAAAGCTTTCAGAGGTTTTTTAAAGTGGATTAGTGTCTCAACATGCTAGTTCTTCACTCTTGTTACTCTTTAGTTTTCTGCTTCTTCTTTGAACTTCTATTTTCCATTTTCAATTGTGTTGGCAAAACCGCGGGCTGTTGCCACCTTTAATTTGTCCTCTTCTTTTCCTGTTTGTGAAGCTTTAGTTTTGTTCCAAATGGTTAATGATGATTCGACGTGAAGGGTGATGCTAGTATCAAGAGCAAGTAATATAGTCTTCTTGGCCAACAGTTGGCTTTCCTTGACCAAGAAAATGATTAATTCAACTGGTTGCAATTTGATAGTTACATTAGCAATTTGCCTTAAGATCCCTGTAGTTGGTACTTTTCCTTCCGTTTGTAATTCCCTTGAATGAAAATGACAGCTTACTGAAGCTATGTTCCACCAAGAATTATGAGAAAATTAACCTACGAGACAATTCAACACTTAGCGAGAGTTTTACAGTTGTTTGTGTTTATTAATGTTGCCACAACATTTGAGAGTCTATAGAGCTTTTGGAATTTCTTTTTCCTTACTTTGTTAATGCTATCATCAACTTGAAATAGAGCACTTCCTTCTTGTCAAATCAATAGTTGAAAGGAAATGAAAAATTGAAGTATGTGGATAGATTTTTCAACCATGGCTGCAAAGTCACACCACATATAGGCACACTAGACATTAAACAAATCTGCGTAACTAAAATTAACCTAAAAAAACATCGTTTTAGCTTCTTTGCCCTCTTCTTTTGGCTTTCATCACAATTCACAATAGCAAGCAAAATTTGACAAAATTCCACTCGCCGAGCTTTGGAATTTTGTCAAATTTTGCATGCTATTGTGAATTGTGATGAAAGCCACAAGAAGAGGGCATAGAAGTTAAAACCATGTTTTTTTAGGTTAATCTTTAGTTACATGCATTTGTTTAATGTGTCTACTGTGCCTATATATGAAGTGAATTTGAGGCCACGGTTGACAAATCTATCCACATACTTCAATTTTTCATTTCCTTCCAACTACTGATTTGAGAAGAAGGGAGTGCTCTATTTCAAGTTGATATTAGCATTAACAAAGTAAGGAAAAGCAAACCCCAAAAACTCTACTAATTCTTCAAATGTTGCGGCCACACTAATAAAGAAAAAATGGTTAATCAAAAGACAAGTTTTACACTTAGGGAGAATTTTTAGCAAGAGAAAATTAAGCTGTTTGTGTTTTACAGTTGATGATCTAAACCAACAGATGAAATGACACAAACGCCCGACAGAATTAGAAAACAAGTAGGGAAAATGAGAAGGAATTTGGCAACTTGGGAGTCCAATGATGATTGGGCTTGACATGGGCAAGAAATAAGCTGCTGTCATTGTGTTTTAAAATGTTAATCTAAAACATCACATGAAACAATAAAATCACCTGAAGGTGGAAATCGAACAAAGAAATGAGTGCAAATTTGGCAACATGTTTCGAGCAATGACTAGACTTCCCATGGACAAGAAATAATTAAGCTGCTTCAGTATGTTTTACAATGTTGATCTAGAAGATCAGATAAAAGAGTGCAGTCGGCCCACTGAAATCAGAAATCGAATAGTTTAAGAAGGTTATTTAATTGTAAAGGAACAAAGCTGAAGCTAGATCTCTCATCACCAGTTCTAGGTAGTCTGCAGCTGGTGTTGATATCTGCCATTAAGCTTACCTTGGTCTTCAAGCCCATGCCTCCTGCGCCAGTTTTTAGTAAAGAATAAATTACTTTTATTAGCAGAACAAATTTCAAATGGACCAACTAAAATGCGGGTAGGTGTCGATATTGTAAACTTGGTGAGTAATCAAGTTTCACATGTCGGTAACACTAAAGTGGTTCATTTTATGTGGAATTAATTTCCCTTATACTTCAGTTACCCCGCTAATGAGACATTTCACTTAAAGTGATTGACTTTTCACACCCGCTTCATGAATTCTTTTATTCTTAAAAAAAAAAGAAATTTTTTCAATCACTTATAAAGTAAATTTCCCAATTTTAAAAGCAAATTCTATATAAAAAATCATTTTTGAAAAAAAATAACATTCTGAGATTCGGACCAACCTATTTCAAACACCCCCAACCCAGCTGATTAGTTATTAGCCAATTGTTTGAAATAATGAATCAATCTTAAATAACACAACAATCAAACGAAAACGTATGCCAAGAAAATTAGCAATTTATATAATTTTGTATGGCTCACCATTGCTCTCTTTTGAACACATACTCTTTGTCGATTTTCTATAGCCAGCATCCTGTCATGGATTTTACGGTTGTAGAACAAAAACGATTGAATGGAATAATGAACGGTTCATGTACTTCCTTTCTGCCTCCCTATATCTCTTTCTATGTAGTTGCAGGCTGCTTCTTGATTAAGTACAAAGGCGACAAAGGAAAGCGGTGGACAGACTAAGAAGATAGTTGAAAGGAAAAGAAAGCATCCCACACTTTGGACAGATTTAGAAAGAAAAGAGTACCGGAAAGGAAGTCAATAATGAAAAAGATTATCTCCCTGATATGGCTTTCTATGTCTATCAGGCTGCATAATGTCCATTTTTATAACTCCTCAATTCTGAAATATCGGGAGGCAGAGGGGAAGTACATGAACAGTTCATTATTCCATTTATTCGTTTCTATTCTGCAAGCATAAGCTCCTTGACAGAATGCTGGCTACAGAGAACCAACAGAGAATAGATGCTCAACCGCATAAGAAAGTTATGGTGATCAGCCATACAAAATAATACAAATTGCTAGTTCTCTTGGCACTTTCATTCTTTCATGCAATTGCCCATTTTCTTCATCCTATCTTAAATGAGGAGCCTTCCCACACAAGCCATGTAAAAACTGGCAAATTCTTTGTAGAGCTGAATAGTTCCAGAAATCTTTTCCATGACTGAATCCAGGATCGAATATAAATCAGTCATCCTTGGAGCTGCACTTAAACAGATCCATATTCGATTTTAGGACCGGGCATCCTCAACAATTTCAGGTTTTTCTCCCTCCCTTGGATGCAAGCTGGTATAATACCACCTTTTCTTTGTATATTTGTTGGAATATTTTTTTACTCTAGGAAGTTTGATTTTGAGATTGAGAAATTTACTTTATGAGTAAGTGAACAAATTCGTTTTTGTTTAGAATTAAAGAACAAGAGGTGGGTTTGAGAAGTAAATCACTTTAATGGCTCATTAGTGAGATAAGTGAAGCATGGGGAAAAATTAATTCCATTTAAGGTGAAGCCACTTTATTCTTATGGACATGTTAAACTTGCTAGCTCACCAAGCATAAGTTTACTATATTGACAATAGCTGCATTTAAGTTGGTCCATTTGCAACCTCAGCTGGTCCTAGGATCCAATCTGGATCACTAAAAGTGCGGCTTCAACTTGTTCTGCTAATAAAACTGGTTCATGTAGCATGTGCATGCAAACCGAGATATGCTTATTGGCGCAAGTGGAGTTGATACTCATGTACCTTGAAGCAATGACCAGCTTCACATGTGAGATCATAAAGCTAAGTTGAGTGGAGCTCCAGCTTGACTCTTTTACAATTAAATAACAATTCTTATATGAGCATTGTTGCCAATTTCACTCTCATTTCTGGCCTACTCTATTTCTGCCTTCAGTTGGGCAACTGTATTATGTTATCTAATGTTCTATATTAACATTGTAAACCATAATGGCAGCAGCTTAATTATTTCTTGTTCACGGGAAGTCTGGTCATCCCTGGACTAGGAAGTTGCCAAATTAGCTTTCACTTCCTTATTTGATTTACATCTAGATGATGCTCCAGATTAACATTGTAAAATACAATGTCAGCATCTTATTTTTTATTCATGTCAAGCCCAGTGACAAGCAAGTTGTGGAATCCACTCTCATTTCTCTTCTCCTCTTCTCTCTTGGTTGACTCCTTACAAGATGATGGAATTCTCCAAATTGCACCACTGGATCATCTACAAAAGATAATGATGAAGAGGATCATGTTGAAAATGAAGCCCTAGATCTCTTTGTTCAATGGCTATGATGCAAAGACCCATCTCCTCGAAGATTCACCACCAGATTCTCCATATTTCTGCCACATCAATCTTGCTGGCAGTCGTGGGAAAACCCTAACCCTAGACTTCGTGTAGTTCAGAATTAGAATGGGTCTCTCTGATAATTTGTCGAGTGCTCCATTTGATGGTGTGATGGATCCATCCTCTGGAAGTCGTTTTCTCCATTGCAAATCCCAAAAATGGCACTAAAACAGCTTCCCTTGTAAGAAACCATCACACAATCAAATTGATAACTCGACAAGTGACCGAAGAGACCAAGATAGAGGTATACCTTGTGGAGATGCCAACTGCTTGAAGTCTCCTCAGTTGAATTCGGAACCGCAGGAAGTCTAGGATTAGCTTTGCCCAAGATCATGTCGGTAATATGGAGAATCTGGTTTCCCCCACCTCCAAGGGGACAAGCCATTGCATCATAGATATTAAATATGAGCAGTGGTGGAGACAGGATTTTTTGGTTAAGAGGCTTCGACACAAAGATAATGCAGGTATTGTGTGGGCAGTGGCCTGCACCAGAACCATTTGGGTTTGCTACTGAACTCTGAGGTGGACATGAAGATCTAGGGCTTCATCGTCATGATCTTCTTTATCATCATTTAAAAAAATGGTGGAGGAGATGTATCTGGAGAATTCCATCATCACCTACAGTATCAACCTAGAGAGAGAGTGTGAGAGAGAGTTAAGAGTTTATGAAAGCATAAAAGCTCATAAAATTGGTCAATTATGGTGATAGAAAGAAACAATGGGGAACGTCTGGTCAATATGGCTTGGAGACCTATATCGCTACTAAGTAAATAACCATTTTTTTCTTTTATCAATATACATCCATATATACTTTGCTTTGTTAGCATTTTCTATCTAATTAGAACAAATTTAAAACCATTGTGAATTACCCCAAGGGGTGGTAGTGTACTAAGAGGTAAGGTGGTCCGGCTCCTCTAAGAACTCAGATTCGAGTCTTGGAGTGGTCAATGTCACGTCCCAGTGCGCTCTACCTCTGGACCGTAAAAGGTATCAAAGCATGCTCCATGAAAACCCAAGTGGTTGGGCAAGGGGGAAGGGAGCTGTGGCCTCTCTTAGGGGCAGTGTAATTAACCACTCAGCCGTAAAAGAAAAGAAAAAACCATTGTGAATTAATGGAATAGTAAAAACATGAAATTTTCAAAACCTATTTACAAGCTTTTGTTACTTTGGGGTTGAACCACCTGTTAAAAATATCAAAAATAGAAAGGAACAAGGCATACTGAATGAGATAAGAGGAAGTCATTAACCACCACGATGGACTTCATAAGGGGCTCCTCAGGATGCCTTTTGCCTTCCCCCAACAAACCATAACTAAACGTGATGATATATAGCAGCACAAACAATGCGACACATACATTGTGCTTTGAACATTTTAGATTAATGTGTAGTAAAGTTGAAGAACATCGCTTTGGAAGGTCATCAATGTGAAGTAATGGGCAATTTATAGTACTTAGTATATGATACTTTCAGGAAAGAATCATTTGGTAGGTGACCAAATAATAAATTAAGGAAATATGAAAATAAATCTCATTTTTCTTTTTTCATTAATTGAGAAAAACTGTTGTCTTTAGTAAACTCTACGTTGTGCAATCTTCACTTATCAAAATAGTTAGCACCATTCCTTCTTTAGTTTGTCTTACAAATCTTTCATGATTAATGTCAATTAGTCTCAAATTTGAATATGTAAGAAGACAAAGGCAAGAAAGATTATTTTTATCCCCTTCTTTACAAAGCAAAAAATGATTGGTAGCATTTCAACATACCAAGAAAATGTAGTTGGTGGGAATGCTTGAAAAGAAAAAATGAAAGATTATAAATTGCAATTGCCTTGTTTACCTACCCAAGTTACTGGGAATGTTGGCGCCCCTGTGCCACCAAGTAGAAATATGTCTTGCCAGTTCATCTTTACATGGTGATTTTCACTAATAAATAATGAAAATAAGCAAAAATTGACATGTTTGGACTAAAAACAAAAGCAATATTGCTACCGTCAAAACTGTTGTCTCACTTTTAAGCATAATTAATTTATCCGCAAGAAGTTTCTAGACTAACATAACTTTCTGTCACTTCAAAAACAGATAGTGGATGCTCAATATTGCTTCCACATACTACACATCTACTAACTAGTTGAATCCCAAAGTGTGTTGAAGCTTCTCGAAAATTGTTAGCCACTCATCGAGAGCAAGGAAGAGAGCCCATTTGACTCTTGGAATGGCCTCATTTCTTCACCTCTTTGTACCAGGATCATGTGTCATTGATCGTTTGATTCTCCCCGTTAGTTCATTTTTTGTGTCTTGACAACATTAAACACAGTTGAATAAATTTAAAAACAATGGTCGTATAATCTGTTCTGCTTTCTTCCTAACAGTCATATCTGTTTCCATTAAAAGAAATATGTGTCTGAGGCTGATTTCAACGTAAGAGTACTACTCGTGGAGGACATTGGGAGGGTCTTATTTTTGCAAATCTGCTCTAGAAATTAATAAATTAAGAATAAATGGTGGCCATATAATGTGGCAAACCTTACTTCCTAGGTTATTTCCTCTTTTTCCTCCTTATTAAAGCTGATAAAGCAAGGTGGCATGCTTTGGTACGACGCTATGAAGAGAGGCAAAGGTAGCTATTGGAGGTTCATCTCTCTCTCTCTCCCTCTCCCTCTCACCAGTTTGATGAAATTATTAAATGAAAAGCTATTTGAGGTGTTGTGCTCTAAGGTCCATAGCCTAAATGCTTATGTTTCCTCAAGGTTTGTGTTGTTTACCTTGCTATTTTTTTTTCTCGTTGCTGCCATTTTTTACTTGTTACAGTGTAGACATGTGCTATTCTGTTTTAACAAGATGCTCGTATAAGAGAGACTTCTAAAGCCGAAAACATATGGGGAAGTAGATATTTCTTTTAGGGAGAGTATAAAAAAAATTCATAACAAGGAATATCATGACTTTGATGAGATAACGTTGATGGTTTATTAAATATTTTTGTATAGTTCTTGCTGTTAATAAGTGTAATGTACATATTACCTTAATATCTGCTATGTCAATTATTTCACGTATTTTAATGTATTAGGGAAAACTCTAAGTTGTAAAAACTATTGTGTTTTTTTTTTCAGAACAATTCATTTCAAATGCCCGTGTTACTAAAGATTGAACTGTGTGTTACCATATGCTTGTTGGGGAACCTGACCTGGCTTTTTGCAACGGGAATCAGCTGTTGGCAAAATAATCTATAAGATTGGGATGTACATTATGGAATGATGCTCAGTAACGTTGTTGGTAGTGCACGTAGTAACATTGTGGGTGTGCTACTAAATACCTTTAGTTATGTGTTTTCAGTGTTACTAAATGGTAAATTTCTTGTAGTGTATGCTTGATTTTGTTTTTCAATCACACACAAATAGTTAATGTCTCATTGCTGCACCTTCTGAATACTCATCACATTAATTCCTGTTGCACAACTGTCACTCGTCATTTCCTTATTGAGAAAATTTTTGATGAAATGCCTACTAAAACAGTCGTCTTCTAGACAATGCTGGTGGTTGGACACCACAAGCACGGAAACTTGCTTGAAGTGCATCAACTGTTTGATGAAATGTTGGAGCTATTGTCCCATGGAATATAATGCTTGCAGGATGTGTTCAATGCCGATGTCCTAAGGGGACTCTGTCTCTTCCATGAAATGCAATTACCATCTATGACGAAGTGACAATCGTCAGATCAATAGTTGCTTATTGCTAAAGAAATAGTAGTTTTATTTACAATAATCTTGTAATCATGCTTACTACTTATACTTTGACCAATCATGGAAAACATATGCCTTTCTCCTCTATTGGAAATTTTTGCAGTTACTAACATTAACTCCAACATTTTTTCCGAGACTCCTTTTGAATATTGTTTCTTTTAGACTGACTATAAGTTGCTCAAACTATATGAACTTCAGGCTGAAGTTGAGTACCATTTTCTTATAACTGATTACTAGTGGCTACTATCTGAACCATTTATATTCCTAATTTGTTGCTCATCCTGTAATCAACTAAGCTTGTCACAGCTATTGCTTTGTGGTTATTACATAACTTCCATATGTATTTTGTAGGATAGGAAATGCACTTGTTCTCGGTTGGACACTGGAAAAATAGATGGGTCAAATGCTTGTACAACTTTGTTGTATTCAAATGACAAGTTATATATTGTTTTTCTTTTAAAAATAATAGTTAACAAAATCCAGCCCAAGTCATCGACTTGACCCCCCGAGTCACGAATCAATAATGAACTTAGTCGAGTCCCAAGTCATTGAATTTTAAATCATAGATCAGTTTCTCTCACTGCAACTTTATGTTGAACACTCTTGGTGAGAGAATGTTGTTTGTTCTTGCGTTGAATAAAGGAAGATAGGAAAAGATAATTAATTAGTTCTGCACTGCAGCCGTTAGGTTGAGTTAATGTCTAGACACGCGCAGCACACCACGGCCCCAGTTTTATAGCATAGGAGATGACGCTTTATGAGGAACATCTGATTTTTAAATCGGACGCTTTATTTAATGTTTTTTTGAATGAAAGGGCATCGAGCTGGTTATGTGCACTCCTATGTGGCAAGAAAAACAACCAAAATACCTCCATTTAAATAAAAAAAACTTTTTAAAAAAGATAAAAAAATTTAAAAATTAAACAGTCTAAACTACCCATTATTTTATAAAAGAAATTCTAAAATACCCTATAGTACCTTTGTGGCAGATTTGTTGCATATAATATTTGAGTGGAGAGTGTCGGGATATATGCTGACGTCCTATCTGAGACATCGCGTTGAACAGAGCCTCGTTGGCACTCCATGTGGGGCAGGTGCGACAGTGGTGACGTCAAAAAATTTCGAAGAAGTGGTGCATGAGATGACCCCGTGAACTTGTAAAGCAACAAGAAAAAATACCCAACACAGTCAGTCTAAACTCAGACTGTAATTAACTAGGCCACCGAATTTTCAAGGTAAATAAAAAAACAGAAATTTGGTTTTAATTTCACATTAATTATTTCAAATTATCTAATATTTCCTAGGTTAGTAGATTTCGGACCCAAAACCTGTGTAGTCAAGAAAACACAAATCCAGGTCCAAACCATCCAAATAACCAGGATAGATCCAATTCAATTACACTTTCTTTTCTTTTACTTTTCTTTTAAAAATTCACAAAAGACGCGTAACTTCCACCTATGTTTTGGGAAAAGAAAATTCATTGGACTAATCGTCAAGTCAAATATGACCGAATTTTTTTGGTTGGTTGTGTCCATCGAAAAATCAAACGTAATTTTGTAAAATATTATTTTTATTATTATTTCAATGGCACGAATATGAACCTTGTGACCATAGATGAATAAGTTGATTCAACTGACTATATGACTTCCAAAAACATACACATTCCTTTTAACATTAAATAAATTCCAAGGCAATAGAAGATGTGTTAGTTGAAAACTCTAAAAATACGTCTGCACCCCAAGCGTGGTTTAAATTACTCAAGTCCACCTCGATCCACCGTTCAATTTGAGTTTAGACTGACTGTGTTGGATACAGTCGCACGGTCTTTGTACTGCATAAGAGAGAGAGAGAGAGAGATCCAATCACTTGGGCTAGGTTATATATGTTCTTTCTGGTTTTATATGTCGATGATATATTGCTGGCAAGTAATGATGTTGGCATATTGCATGAAACTAAGAATTTTTGTCAACAAAGTTTGACATGAAGGATCTTGGTGATGCATCTTTTGTATTGGGGATCCAAATATTTCGAGATCGTTCTCGGGGTATTCTTGGATTATCACAAAAGGCCTACATTGATCAGGTGCTTTAGCGATATAGCATGAAGGATTATAAACCAGGAGATACACCAGTTGCTAGAGGAGACAATTTTAGTCTCAAACAGTGCCCTAAAAGTGAAATCAAATCTAAGGAAATGGAAAGAATTCCTTATTAGTCTGTTGTGGGAAGCCTTATGTATGCTTAGATTTGTACTCGTCCGGATATTGCATTTATCTTTGAAATATTAGGTAGATACTTAAGTGATCATGGTATGAATCATTGGAAAATAGCCAAAAGGGTATTGAGGTACTTACAAAGAACAAAATGTTTTATGCTCACATACAAGAAGTCAGATCAGTTGGAGATCATTGGGTATTCAGATTTTGATTTTGTTGGGTGCCAAGACAGTCATAAGTCTACTTTAAGCTATGTATTTCTATTGGCTGGAGAAGCTACATCCGAAAAAGTGTCAAATAGACAGTTGTAGCTACTTCAACCATGGCAGCAGAATTCATAGCATGTTACGAGATATCCAATCATGCTTTGTGGTTGCGGAATTTGTCACGGGGCTGCGGATTGTGAATGGTATAGAAAGACCACTAAGGTTATTGTGTGACAATAATTCAGCAGCCATGTACTCTAATAACAGCAGCAGTTTGTCAAAGTCGAAGCACATCGATATTAAGTTTTTGGCTGTTAAACAGAGGATAAAGAATTGTCAGGTGTCTTTAAAGCAAATTGGGACAAACTCTAGGATTGCAGATCCGGTTACCCAAGGTTTAACACCTAAGGTCTTTCACAAACATGTTGTTCATATGGGGGTGTTACCTTTGGATGATGTGCTGGTTTAGTGAGAGTTTGTATTTTGTTTGCTCTTATGTATGGATACATATTCAGTTTCCTACAGAATAAAGTTTAAAGTTCTTTGGTTCCATTCTGTGTTTATGTTTTTGATTTCCATAAGGTTTTAAAGTTGGACCAGTTGAGAATAGATATGTTGTAATCACATTACATGTAATTCTCATGCTATACATCCATATCAGATCTATGTCATTGATTGTGTTAACATTTGTGATCATTGAAGATTTAGCTAATTTTAATATAGCGAAAGCCGCTTTGGTCCTGTGTTGATATGATCATGGACGACATTAGTGAAAATGACGTTTATTAAGATAGCAGTTATGAGCTCCTAAGGTTTTATGTAATGTTTGAATGTATAAAGACATATTTGGCCCAAGTGAGAGATTGTAAGGATCATTTGGTGGGCCGGCATATGTCTATAAAAAATTTCAGACATTATGGTTGTCTTAATGTACATATTCGCTTAAGTGATTGCATTTTGGGATATTACGTCATTTTATATGGTATGAGGTAATTTTGTAATGTATAAATACCTGTACGCAATTACAGACTCTTTGATGGGTTGAATCTGTAATTGCCCAAAATATAAAATGGTAGTAGTCCCTGGGGTCGTGCAATGGTTGCCAAAAACGTTGGTTTCTAGGGTTGGCTCTTCCCCATCTCAGAGCGTCCGCATGCGCTACAAAGACCCTGGAAGATCATACTGCAATCGGATTGTCCATTTGTTCAGATGGATTCAGGTACGCTTCCGCTACAGTTGTAGTTTTAATTCAATAATTTAGCATGAACATGATCCTATTTAGGGTATATTGTTTTTGTATATGCATGAGGGAAATCTCCATCAAGAATGACTTGACTGTATTCAAGGTTTTCTCGAGGGTAGGCGACGGTTTCCACAGGCCTTTCGAACAGTCACTGCTCTTCTTTTAATTTTTTTTGTTCAGCAATCTATGTCTACTTAGAGGTCATTTGGTTGCAGGAACACACACTGTTTTAAGAACAGAATGTTCTTAGAAATGGTTGATGCATGCCAAATGCTGGACAAAAATTGTGGTGGACAGAGTGTTCTCGGAGAACGCAAAAAGCTGTTCCTACATGTAACGCCCTGATAGGGGCCAACCTAGTGGTCCGTCAGGAGTGGCTACGCCAGATGCCGAGGGCCTTGATCTTCAAAGTGAGGCTAACATTTTTAGTGCGGGAGCAGATTCAAAAGGCATTCAAAATCCAAGTGAGGCTAATTTTCAAGCCTCATGTGCGGCATCGAATGGAGGTAGCGTGCAAATTCAAAGTAAGGTTAAACTCCTCAAGAAAGCGGATCATGATGAAGACCTAGAAAACTCTAGCCTAGAAGCATCGGCAGCTCTAGTGGCCGGTGAGGTGGGCTCGCTTAGAGTGGAGGACACGAACACGTAGGGGCAACCTAGGTGAGGTGGGCACAAGAGCCCACTTGGAGATTCATGAAAGGAGGAGCTCGGGCCAGCCCGAGCAAGGTGGGGCCTAGCACCCAAGTCTTTTATTTCAGTTTGGATCTTTTAGACTCATTTGCTTATAGTACTTTGCTTTGATCCATTTGCTTAGTTTGATTTCTCGTAAGACTCATCCTGAGTCAAGTGTGAACCGGTTCAGCCTACACTATAAAGGTGAAAACCGAGACATTAGTAATTATGCAATTGAATTCAAGTTTTGTTTCTCTCTCATCTTGCGTGTGAGAATTTGGCCCCTAGGGCATGGCTGGTTTCCAGCACTACACCGAATGTTGGCCTTTGTGTGAGTCAGACTGAGGGTTCAACCAGAGGGACGGCCACCGGAATCCATCACCGGAAGAATCAGCGACGGCATCCTCATCTTAGGTGCAAGTTCTTCAACCATAGAAGGACTTAGAGGCCATAGACAACAAGAGGACGTGCGTAGGAAGAGCTGAAACTTGTGGCAGTGGTTGAGGATCTCCGACATGCAAATCGACCACCGGCGGTGATTTGCAGCAGCTAAGTACTTCCTCTCCTATGGTACTTAGTGTAGATCATCGGTGACTCCCAAAGAAGTTGGTCTAATGTGAAGGAGAAAGCACGATCTTGGCTTATGTCAACCTAACGTGTGGGATCCCAAGCGATTCCATCTTTCCTTGAAGATCTGCCCGATCGAGTGATAGATCGATCCACTGGCGCATCCTCTTGCTGATCCAGCAAGCACCTAACACTGGAAGTTGATCTAGAAGGTCTCGGATTGATAGTGTATTCCGCAGACTTGGTTCATCATTGCCATATTGCTGTTTGAAGATGAGGCGTTGAGGAGAAAGCAAAGGAGAAACTCGCTCGGGATTGGCAGGCGGAGTCCAACAACAGACCTCTGATAAACGAGCCATATCTCGTGATTGCCTGGGAGTTTTTGAGCGTGCTATAGCTTGTTGGATCTTGAAGCCAGCTACAACATATCCAAAAATCAGGGAAATATTAGCTCTCTAGATGGGTCAAATTGGCGGTGAAACAGCTCGGGATTTCCCTACCGCAGCACAGCAGCGACCAGCGGCGGTGCCGCTTGATCAGTGGCAATTTCCCGGCGATCCAAGGGGAGTTTGGAGGCGGCTTTGGTACCGTTGGAAAGCTCTAGAACTTGCCTATGACATACTTAAATTTCAGCCAAATCAGATTCATTTGACCATCGAAGTGGAGCTCACTGGACTGTGACCAGAATCCCTGCCGCTGCACTATTTCCGATTTACATTTGGGATAATTCAGGCCAGATTCCGACCTGATTCTGACGGCCCAATTTCGGTGAAATCTTCCCACTTACCCTTCGCATTTGGTTAATTAATTTGATATAATTTAGCTAGTGCAAGGACAGATTCGACCAGTCAAAGTGCAGCTAGGTATCACATTGGAATATCCTAAATTCTAGTGCATTAGGATTTAGTCAACATTTGGTGCCTTGTGAAGGAGATCACCATCTTCCTTATCCAGCTCCAACATTTGTGGAAGGTGGATTGCGCCAGCTGAAGGAGGATGGCAGGTGGCACTCATGTGGGCAAGTCAACCTTCAATGCAGCTACATTTGAGGGAGGTGCCCAAACCGGCAAGGAGGATTACGCTACATTTGAGGAAGGTGATCAACTTGGAAAGAAGACCTTGGCTACCTTTGAGGAAGGTGATTGAGTACCATTTGGGAAAAGAGTCCACGTACCAAAAGAGATATCTTCTTGCCTAATCTCGTCACCTACATTTGAGGAAGGGCAGAGATCTCGAGCTGGATTCTTGCCACGTGGAAGGAGGAGGAGCTGCCATTTGTTCAAAAGGATCTTGCGCATCAAGGAAAAGATTTCCGATTTCCCTAATCTCATCCTCTTATCTTGGAAAGCTTGATCGGTCAAAGGTTCATTGAACCTAGACATCTACCAAGGAGGAAAGAGGATATTCATGCCACATTTGGTGGGACCCAAGCCCCTAAGCAGATCTAATCTCACCCTTGATCCGGCAAGAAAGAAGGAACGTCCACTAAGAGAGAGCAACCTACCTTGGGCATGAACTTCATCAAGGAATGAGCCGATCACACCCCTCACCCGCAGCACTAAGGAGAAGAGCACTTGATTGTCCGGAGAAGGAGAACATACAACGGATTCCGATCAACATAGCTCACCGGAAAAGAAGACACGCATGTGTTGGCGCTTCCAACACTAGCCTCCCCCAATCGACTTGTCTTACTCTTGGGGTTCACATTTGATACGGTGAAGTACACTACCTCCATTTACATTCTTACACCTTGATTGATAGTTGAATGTGCATGCCCTTTGCTTGTTTCCAAGTTACATATTCTTGATCAAGAGTTCGTGAGGAGGCTGGATTGAGGGAGCATTTGAGGCCTTTGGAGATCATATACTTCATCTTGGAACTACCTTTAGAAGGAGTGGACTTGCTTCCTTGACGTGGAGGTTGCTGAAAATACCGAAGGAGGCAGCCATCTATTGTTGCTGGTTATCACCTTCGCTGAGCACGTGGAGTCCCCAAGAGAGGCCTTGGGAGGTAAACACTTGGATCACCCTATAGATCCATGGGAGGGTGCTATTTGCTTTCTAAACCATCCAATGGCACTATCAGCCGACTGGAATCCCTCCAAAGCAACTTGATAAGGAAACAATTTCTGGGTTGAAGACCACCTAGGGTGAAGGACGTGGTATGTACACGTTTAGAGATTGTATGACAAAGTGGTTTGGCATGGTTTGATGAATGTTGACTGAGGAAAAGCGAATTTATGTATCGCAGCGCATTGTATTAGCCTCACATTCCTTTTAGTACATTGTAGTAGGTTTTGGAAACCCCACGGCTGGGAAAAGCTCATACTTGTATTCCAATACCTATATTTTTGCGTCGGGGTCCTGTCCGGCCAGGTAAACCCTACATTGTATTAACATTTAAACCTATAAATGCTTGAATCTCCTAGATCTTGGGAGTAGGTTCGGTGGCTGCAACCTCAACATTTGCGGCAGTTAAGATTGACCCTAACACGCCCTTACCCCCAGAACTTTTTTGCGAAAACATTGCTTGAAACTCTCAATCGCTCAAAACTCGCTGAGCCTTCACGGTCTTGCTCAAATGCTGGTGCTGCACTCTCGTGCATGTAACTCATTTCCTGGTTTGTCTTCGGCAAAGTGCATCTCATTCTTCTTCTCGTTTCACTGTTTTTCATTCTTTACCTTCACTTCTTCCATGGCTTCATTTCTATAAGGAGGGTTGCCCTATCTGAGACCGTTGATCGACTCCACCTATGATTGCTCTGCTCCTCTCTTCAGCCTTCTGTATATCGTGGGCACTTAGTTGCAGGCACTTAAAATAAATTTGTCACCTCCATAGGAAATTGATGAAATTTATGTTTTTTTCCCAAATCACTAAAGAGGGGTTGTACATATTAGGCGTGGGCACCCGGCCGGGCCCCCACTGGGTACGGGGTACTCAGTACCCGGCCCAGTCAGGCCTTGGTCTGGGCTGGAAAAACCCGGTCCGGGCTCGGGTAGGTCTGGCCCAACCCGATCCAGCCGGTATTATTTAAAAAATATTTTTTTTATTATTTTTAATTTAATAATATGTATTTTACTATTAAAAATTGTTTTATAATTTAAAAAATTTATTTTTTTATTATCAAAGAGGTCGGGTCAGGTTGGGTGTGGCCCCTGGTTTCAACTATCAGCTGGGTCCAGGCCCGGGTTTACTGGGCCGGGCGGGGCTGGCCCGGCACGATGCCCACCCCTAGTACCTATTGGGGATTTTTGGAATACAATGGCCATCATCCTCATAATCATCCAAGTGTGGAGTTTGGGATAGGATGCTTTGAATTAGGGCCTCCCTTGAATTTATTGCTATCTTTTCTCAACCTCTTCTAACAATTCTTACCTATGTATATTTTCTCTAATTTTGTGAACAGATGACAATGTATGTATCTTCATCTCCACTGGATTAAGTTTGGAGTTTCAGCTGATCAAGCACAATATCATGTCATTGTTGTTTTTATGATGTATAGACAGCTTTACTTGATTCCTTGTCTTGGCCTCAACACTCTTGACATCTCCCTAACTACATTCCTATTGATGAGAAAGCTTATTTGTCTTCATATTCATACAGCTCTTAATTGTAGTAACTACATTCCTATTGTCGAGAAAGCTTATTATTCATACAGCTCTTAATTGTAGTTGCTACATTCTTATTGTCGAGAAAGCTTATTTTTCTTCATATTCATACGGCTTTTAAAATTTTAGAGATAACTCATTTTCAAATTGCGTTCATCTTACTTGTCCGGTGCTTTCTTCTTTTATTTGATTGTTTTGATTCACACCAAGTGTTTGTCATAATGTCCCAGAAGACAAAAGCAATTAATATAACACTACTTTTCTTTTGGTCGCATAGATTTTAGGTCGTTTCTATGTTTAGAGTGAGAAAAAGAAAAAGAGGGAGAAACTTTGGAAAACATGCAATAAACATGTCCATTGGACAAGACAAGTCAGACTTTTGCCTTTATGTCTTTACAAACAAATACTAGACAAATTTACGGTTTGTTTATATGGACAAGAAGTCATTGTTCTTAGCACACTTACAATACAAGTGTTACCAAATGGTGCCTTAGGGGAACAAAATAAAAAAATATATCCAACCATAAACTTAACCGATTATGTTTTTCATTTATATATACCTAAAAATTTGAATAGTGACTTTGGTTTTTCAGAATTATAACTGGCCATTTACTGAGCACATAAAATTTCATTTCTATATTTTTTTTACAATTTTATATGTTCAATGGCACTGTGGGACACGTACGTACTCCTCCACAAGACAAATCACCCACAAACAATGAATGCAAACACCCAAGGCAAAAGGAGCAGCTGACCAGCGACAACAACCGAACAGCAGGAAAGCCGTGAGTTGCCAAGGCCGACAACCAGTGCCGGAGAGAGAGGGAGAGGACCAAAGTGGGTTCATTCTTCCCCAGTCAAAGCGAGAGGAGATGACCGATGCATGCTTCCCCTGTAGTCACCGCTGCAAGCGCTGTCAAGAGTAGGGAAATCGCCATAATATAATTTAGACGGCTCTCATTAATCCCCAAATAAAGAGCAAGCAGTAGCCGGTGCAAAGAGAGAAGCAAAGGAAAGGTGATCAGGAAAAAGGCTGCAACCAATGGGTGGCGGAGCCAATCTGCGGCCAGCTTCTTCACCAAGGCCACCTGCACGAGACCAATAATCCAGCTGAACTGAATAGCAATGACAGCCAGTCTCATGGAACCCCAATTAAATAGAGCCTGCTGTTGTTGCCTTTCGTTCGGTAATGAGGAAGAATCGGATGTGGGCAAAGACAAGCGAATAATGGGAGCAGGGGGGCAAAGAAGCAAGGGGTGACTTACAGGTGGGCGCCGGGCTGGGCCTCCAGTAGGCCCAGCTTGGGCCCGGGTCCGGGGTGAAAAATCCTGGCTTGGGCCCGGTGGGCTGGCTTGGGTCGGCCCGACTGTTTGGACTAGGGCTTGGTAATATTTAAAAAAATATATTTTTTATTATTTTTAAATTTAATAATACATTTTTATTATTTAAAATACAATTTATATTTAAAAAATTGTTTTATAATTTTAAAAATAATTTTTTATTACTAACCTGGTCGGGTCACGCCGGGACTGAACCCAATACCCGAATATTGGGTCGGGCCCAGATCGAAGTTTCAGACCCATCCGCCAGACCGGGCCCAATGCCCACCCCTAACGGCAATTGATGGGGGCCAATGGGAGGCCCAGCCAATCTGTAGCCAGGTTCTTCACCAAGGCCACCTGCATGAGACCAATAATCCAGCCGAACTGAATAGCAATGACAGCCGGTCCCACGGAACCCCAATTAAACGGAGTCTGTAGTTGTTGCCTTTCATTCGGTAATGAGGAAGGATCAGATGTGGGCAAAGAGAAGCGAATGACGAGAGCAGGGGCAAAGAAGCAAGGGGCGGCTTAGGTGGGCACTGGGCTAGGCCGCTGGCGGGCCCGGCACGGACTCGGGTCCGCGCTCAAAAATGCCAGCCTGGGCACGGGGCCGGGCCCAGTAGGCTGGCTCGGGTTGGCCAGACTATCTAGACCTGGGCCCGGTAATATTAAAAAAATATTTTTTATTATTTTTAAATTTAATAATATATTTTTATTATTGAAAATACAATTTATATTAAAAAATTTGTTTTATAATTTAAAAAATAATTTTTTATTAATAACTGGGTCGGGTTGCGCCGGGCCCGAACCCGATACCGAATATCGGGCCGAGCCTTGATCGGAGTTTCGGACCGGTCTGGCAGACCCGGCCCAGTGCCCACCCATAGCGACAATTGATGGGGAAGAAGAGATTAGGGGCTGTGGAAGTCAAGATGTCCTAAGGAAGCGCCAGATTCGAGATCATGAGAAGATGATGAGAAGGAAATGGTGCTTCTCGCCCTTCCATGAAAGATACCATGGCGTGTTCTTCGTGGCCTGGGAGACTCCCTTCCACTAATTTTTCCTTTGAATTAAAGCTGCATTTTATTAGTAAAGGTTGTTGGATTTTTTTTAATTAAGGTTGCGTGCGCTGTTGCAGCTCACTCACCTTCTATTAAAAAAAAATATATATATAAATAAAAAAATAAATCCACATCAAACAGTTCTCCTTCTTCTAGCTTTTCATTGTGTCACCACTCGTTGCATCAGGGGTCGGGTTGGTCCCCATCATCTTGGCCTAGTGCTGAGGTGTAAACGAAGGCAGATGTTTTTGTAATAAAAAAAAAAGTTTTTTATAATCATTTTATTTTTTATTTTTATTTTTATCTTACCAAAAATTTGTGTAAGAGATGCTTCTGTCGTTTGGTGCACGAAATTTCCTGCACGCACTAGATGCTTTTTTATAACCAGCCTTACTCAAACTTGACCTTTACAGATGCAATTGCGGCATGATGGTTGTTGTCAGCAAGCAAACAAGTACTTACTCAAACTTGACCTTTACAGATGCAATTGCGGCATGATGATTGTTATCAGCATTTCTCGGGTTTGCTTTCTCACCTTTATTACAGTGCTATAACGTGCACATATTGACTGTTAATGGAAACCCTATACTTTGATCCCAATAAAGTAAATGTTATCTCTTGTTTGAGAGAGACAGAGTGTCGGATTTGTTTTCCTTCCGCCCCAATCGTTGAACGACACCAAACCGTTCAAACCTCTGTTCTGCCTGATCGTTCTACAAACAAGTGAATTATGAATGTGAACACAAAACCAAGAGATATTGGGTGAAGGGTTGGCAAAGCCCGAAAGAGCGAAGAATCATGAATATGAACACAAAAAAAAGGTTTTCATTAAAGAAAATAAATAAAACAGCCATTTACACTTTATGTCAACTAGCATACTGTTTATTTAACAGATTGAATTAGATGCCTAGTTAACCAAAAAAACTCCATGGTCAAAATCGCCATTGCTTTTATGTAAAAATGACGGGGGTATCTGATGGTTTGGCATTTTGATTCAAGAACCGAAAACTTCAAATCATAATTCTTCTTAAAAATGGAATGGAATTAAAATTCCAAGTTTCAGTTTTTGAATTTTAGGGAAAAAAACACGTCATTTGTTTAATAATTTTAATTTCATAAAAAATAAGCATTTTGATTTTAAAATTCAACGATTTTAGAAACATTAAACGTCCAAGAAAAAAGATCTTTTTTTTTAATCAAAGCTTTCAATTCAAGTTAAGACTGTCTAGTTTTCATTAACTGATATAAGGGCTCATCAGAGAAAGGAGAACCAATCAGAAAATGGCAGCATTTATATGCATCTGCTAAATTATCCTTCAAATCAAGCTCTTTATTGAACAAAAACAAGAAAAAATGCAAAATAGTTTAATATAGATCTTTTTACAATGTAGATCTGAATTTCCTTACTCGATGCATTTACTAGAGAGAGGATTCAGATGGGATATCAGATTGTATCCGAACTTTTGACGCTTCAAGTCTTTTTACAAAGCCGTCTTCCAAGTACGGCAAAGCTAATTCAGATTTGGATACGTCTTTTTGATCGAATTAAGTTGACAGTCGTTGCTGAAGATTCTGAATTTGAGTACACCTTTGAACCTTGTAATTTTCTTTATGTATTTTAGCATATAAAACTTTTGGATCTTGGTCAGAATCTAATCGGACTTTTCCAGAAATTTTAAATGAAAGAAAACATTACTATAGTGGGTGTTCAAAACTGCTGTCCTGATCCATATGCGGATCTTGATTCTAAAAAGAACCGACCATTTACACTTTAGTTGGATAGGCTCCAAAACTGTTAGCTAATACAAATCAAATGGTGTCAAATAGTTAAATAAACACAAGCAAATTAAATCCTATTTCATAGTACCACCATGTATACACCAAAATTGCAAACAAAAAAATCGACAGATACAAAACTCACTAAACACAGTTGTAATTAGAACTGACACAGTCGTGATAAGTAGAGAAACCACCCGAACATAATTTAGACAGATCTGCCAGTACAAAGTGAGAAGCAAAGGATGGTCATGTGGAAAAAGACTGCAACCAAAGGAAGGCCAAGCCAACCTTTACCAAGCACACTGGTACCAGCCCGACAATCCAGCTGCACTAATAACAATGAGAGTCGAACCTAAGGCACCCCACTGGGATTGTCTTTATTCCAAGTCTAACCTTGTTTTTATAATGGAATATCGATAATGTCCTGAAAAACATTACAATATTACCCTCCTTGTTTTAATAAATGCCAAATAATCAAAATTACATTTTTGCCCATGAAATATTTCTTAATCCCAATTATGGCCTCAAGTCTGAATTAAGTTTTGGTTAGACAATTGCCTCCCTATTCATGTTCACCATTTAATTAGAGTTTTTCTTTTCCTTTTTTTTTTATGTCCCCATTCAAAGATAATCGACAACATTTACAAGGAAGTTCATGTATAAATTGCGCACAATAAATATATTGGAAAACCAGGCGAGCAAGTACCACGTTATGTACATGTTCTCAATTCGATTCTTAGAGGGTGCCTTCTTAGAGCATTGAGGACTATTGATTTTTGCTGGTGATTTAGTTGGAGTTAATAAAATAACCAGATATTGGACACTACTCCATCCGGATATGATTCCGCATTAACTACTTTAAAATGATTGCGCAACCTTCAAGACCTTAATAATCTTCCTGACCTGCCGCTTGTGTTTTTTCCAAAGACATTTGCAATTTTCTCTAATGGTATGTTTCCATGATGTCCAATATTACATGGGCAAAAATGTAATTATCAAAGCCCCACACATGCCTCGATCGGGTCATTTATTCAGGAAGGCTACTTGGGCAACGTTTATGATCTCAGTAACTACCCCAGATTTGTCTGAAAAGTTTCGGATCTCCAAGACCCGAATCACATCGAAGTAGGATGACCTCCTTATCTACCATGTGCTAAAAATCATCCTATTTCACAAATGTTAACAGTTTATAACTGTTCCATAATCTATCTCTAAAAGTTGAACAGATTCACGTATAACACTTATTAAGAACCAAGTCCCTCCTATTCTTTCCTTGACACTGGGATTCATGGTTACTTCACAACTTGGGTGACTCTATTTAACTTAAGAGCATGCTATTATCTGCAGTTCATAGAAATAGTAATTAGAAGAGTCGAACTGATGATTAGACTTTCACCAATCCACCAGCCCAACCAACTACATACACTAGTACTTCCATCATTTTTGACAGATGTAAATGGTCCATCTCCTTCTTTTTAAGTGCAAATGTAAAACACTTCACATAATACACATAGATATAGAAATTGGTATGTGCCTTTAGGTGCTTAACTTATCCACTTCAGTCTACTACTTTTTCTAAAGTGAGGGTTAATCGAAACAGAAGGAGAAAAAGTATTGAAAATGCTCCATTTCCTTTTTCTAAGTGCAAATGCAAAATAGGTACAGGTGAAATTGGTATTTGCCTTTAGCTGGCAAACTTATAAGAAACCACTTCAGCCTTCTATTTTTTCTAAATTGACGGTTAATAGAAATAGAAAAAATAAAAAGTTGTCATGGAGCTTTTTTTTCTAATATTAATTCATGACTTTTTATTTTTCTGCCTCTATAACCGTCAATTTAGAAAAAATAAAAGGCTGAAATGGTTTCTTATAAGTTTGCCACCTAAAAGGCTAATACCAATTTCCACATCTATGTAACGTGTATCTGTTTTTCATTTGCACTTAGAAAAATGAGCATTTTCAATTCTATTTCTCTTTTTGTTTCTATTAACCCTCAATTTGGAAAATGTAGAAGGCTAAAGTGGATAAGTTTACTATCTAAAGGCACATACCAGTTTCTATATCTACGTGTATGTGAAGTGTTTTATATTCACACTTAAAAAAAGGAGGTGAACCATTTTGAATATGGCTACGAGACCTATATCACAACTAAGTGAATATCCATTTTTTATATTAATATACATCTAACCATACTTTCTTTCCTATCTAAATACCTATTTTGAACCAATAAAACAATAAAAACATGAAATTTTGAAGACCTATACTAGCTTTTGTAACTTTCGGGTTTGAAATAGCTGTCATACTGAAAAGTGAAAACATAAAAATAGTGAGGAGCAATGCATAACAATCCAAACAAGGAGAGTTGTATACCTGTGGCTTTGAATATTCAAGAATGTATAGTACTAAGGTTGAAGAACATGGCATTGGATGGTCACCAATGTGAAACAATGGGCTCTTTATAGTACATAATATATGATACTTTTAAGGAAGAATCGTGAATGCAAGGTGACCAAATTAGAAATGAGGGGAAATATGAAAATAAATCTTTTTTTTCCTTTTCTTTAAACAGAGAAAAAATGTTGTCTTTAGTAAACTTTGGATTGTATCATCTCCACTTATTATTACAATTGATACTATCCATTCTTTTAATTTGTTTTCCCAATTTTTCATGATTAATGTCAATGAGTGTCAAATTCGATTATGTATGTGGGAAAAGTTTATAAAGATTTGTTGCCCTCCTTTACAAAAAAAAATTGATCGGTAGAATTGTATATACCAAGAAAATGTCGTTATATAATTGGAATACTTGAAAGCAAAAGGGGAAGATGATAAAAAGGGAATCTTTATTGTCAGTGATGCATATTTTCTTTCTAGTCATGGGTAAGTACCTACCCATCTGGTTGGGCATGAAGCCCCCGTGCCACTAAGTAGAAAATACAAGATTAATTTCACTAACAAATAATGAAAAGATGCAATAATTGATATGTTTAGACTAATAATTGATGTTTTGAATTATACATGTGTTCAAGCCATTTTACAAATTTGTTGTATTCAAATGACAAGTTATATATTGTTTCTGTTTTAAAATTACCGACTTGACCCACCGAGTTAGGAATCAAGAACGAACTCAGTCCAGTTCCAAGTCATTGAATTTTAAATCGTAGAACAGTCTCTGTCAATGAATGCCCTCAGTGCTCTTGTATGTTGAACACTCTTGGTGACAGAATGTTGTTTGTTCTTGGGTTGAATAAAGGAAGATAGGAGAAGATAATTAATTAGTTCTGCACCACAGCCGTCAGGTTTAGTTAATGTCTAAACACGCCCCAGTTTTATAGCATAAGAGATAACGCTTTTTGAGGAACATCTGATTTTTAAATCGGATGCTCTATTTAATTTTTTTTTTAAAGAAAGGGCATCAAGCTAGTTATGTGCATGCCTATGTTGCAAGAAAAATAACCAAAATACCTCCATTTCAACAATTTTTTTTTTAAAAAAGATAAAAAATTAAAAATTAAAAAGTCCAAACTACCTATTATTTTGCAAAAAAAAATCAAAAATACCATCCAGTTTCAAGGCAGATTTGTTGCATATAATATTTGAGTGGAAAGCATGGGGATATATGCTGACGTCCTATCTCAGGCATCGAATTGGACAGAGCCTCATTAGCAATCCACGTGGGGCAGGTGCGACAATGGTGACGTCACAAAAGTTCGAAGAAGTGGTGCATGAAATGACACCGTGAACTTGTAAAGCAACAAAAAATACCCAACACAGTAAACGGGATACTCGCTCAAACATCATAACAACTCAAATAACATTTAAACATCATAGCAGCCTGCGAGTATGACATTCAAAATGGTATGCAAGGGTATTCAAATAAGGGTAAACAACTCAAATCTTATTAAAACTTACTTAAAAAGCCACTGTATTTTTTATCCAAATATACGTGTGAGAGAAAAGAGGAGGATAGGGAGCAAATGTTGTGTTAGTCCTTGCCAGTCAAAGTATGATGAGATGTGCAATGCATTATCCAACAGTGATCAAAACCACCGCAAGTGTTGTATGAAGGATGGAGATGGGCAGAATGTGGTTAAGGCGGGCATCGCTAATTCGCAGATATGTAGCAAATAGTAGCCTGTAGGAATGAGAGAGAAAGAAAGCAATGGTGAGCAAGCACAATATTGCAAGCAAAGGAAGGCAGAGCTAGTCACCCGGCATCTTCTCCACTTAATAGACTAGCACAAGACCAATAATCCCACCCACCTGAGCACCAACGAGCTGCATCCCAAGGGACTCATAATTGGACATAATAAGCTGTTAATGCGTTTGAATCTGCAAAGTGAAAGGATTCATCGTGGGCAAAGCGGCAGAAACAGGGGAGGACAAGGAACGATGGTAGCGGATAGGCATGTGAGGGAGGGGCTGCACGGAGGTAGGATGGTATGGGCCAGCGTCCGAATCAAGGTCATAGGAAGACGATAAATACGAAATCCTCGGCCTCCATGAAAGATAGCCAAGCATGTCGTACTTATCCATGTCGTATTTAACTGATCACTCTCACGAAAAAGAGGGGAAAAAATGGGAAGTGTGTTTTTTGAGGAGAACCTGTTAAGAAAGCCAACAATCTCTGACAGCAGAGAGCCTAATTTGAGGAGTGGTTCAGACTATGACCCAAATTTATGGAGTGATTTCACAATCCATTCCTTTGCTTCTGCTTTTTGATTCTGGAGTTACAAACAACCAAAATAAGTAAATGCTGCAGCGAAATTCAAAATCATCCGAAAGCATGATGAGAAACCCTAAGATCGAAGGCCAAGGGAAAGGGAAGAAGGCGAAAAAAAAAATCAAAAAGCTGCCATGTTTTCAAAGAAAATCGGTTATCCAACAGTTTTCACATCTCTTAACTGCAAACTTTGGTCCGAAAACAACCACATTCTTTTCCCATTGGACAGAAAATATGGTGACGGCCGGTTTGAATTGGCGCCATTGGCATTTTGATTTCAGTATCCCTCGGCTTTCGGATAAAAGGGCATCGTGGTTATTTGCTTGAGGGTGAGGCCAAAATCTTTTTCCTGCTAAATGTGGTGGCTCCGATCGAAATACCAGTGGCCTCAAAATTACAGAAGCATCCTCATGTAAAAGTATCCTTCACAAAATTTATTTTTCACTTCCAATTGCACATTATGACCAATTTAAATGTTGATAACATAATAAAGTATACAAACAACTTGGCACTACATAAAGTTCTTGAGGTCTGTAAAAATTATTTACCAGCAAGATTATTTCATGAAATTGTCTAATTTTTGAAACAGATTGATGAAATAGTCATAAAATAAAGCATGCTCCACAAATTTAAACTAGTGTAGTAGAAAAAAAATTGCACGAACAGAAATAAAGTCACATGATGACAAATTAAGGATAATTTTGGCAAGCGTGAGTACTATTTTGTTATCTACAAAGTGGCGAGGGGCTCCTTTGTCATCTCAGAGCAGCCGTGCCATGGATAAAAAGGGAGAGTGAGTGCAGTGTTGGAGTTGCTCTCTTCTATAGGCGCCGAGTCAAACGGGCCAGCACCATATTTTTGGTCCAACGGGAAAAGAACGCGGTTGTTTCCAGACCAAAATTTGCAGTTAAGAGACGCGAGAACCACTGGATAACGAGTTTCTTTGAAAAAATGACGGCTTTTTGAATTTTTTTCACCTTCTTCCCTTTCCCTTGGCCTTTGATCTTAGGGTTTCTCGTCATGCTTTCGGATGATTTTCAATTTTGCCGCAGCGTTTTCTTCCTTTCGTTGTCTGTAACTCCACAATTGAAAACCAGAAAACCAGAAGCGAAGGGAAGGATTGTGAAATCGCTCCACAAATTTGGGTCGTAGTCTGAACCACTCTCCATATAAAGCTCTCTGCTGCCGGAGACTGTTGGCTTTCTGAATAGGTTCTCCTCAAAAAACACATTTTGGGGCACATTTCCCTTTTTTGCCCCTCTTTTTTTGAGAGCAATCAGTTAAATATGACAGGGATAAGTACGATATGCTTGGCTATCTTTCATGGAGGCCGAGGATGTCGTACTTATCGTCTTCCCATGACCTCGAATCGGGAACTGGCCTAGACCATCCTACCTCCACACAGCCCCTCCATCATAATGCCCAGTCGCTTCCGTCATTCCCCCTCTTCCCTTTTTCTGCCTCTTTGCCCATGATGAATCCTTCCACTTTGCAGATTGAGATGCATCAACGGCGTATTATGTCCAGTTACGAGTCCCTCGGGATGCAGCTTGTCAGTGTTCAGGTCTGCGGGATTATTGGTCTTGTGCCAGTGTGCTTGGTGGAGAAGCTGCCTGCTAACTGGCTCTGCCTCCTTTTGCTTGTAGTCTTGTGCTTGCTCGCCATTGCTTTCCCTCTCTCTCATTCCTACTGGCTACTATTTGCTCCATATTTGCGAATTAGTGAGGTCCGCCTTAACCACATTCTGGCCATCTCCGTGCTTGTTACAACACTTGCAGTCGCTGATCACCGTTGGATCGTGCGTTGCACTTCTCATCATGCTTTGATATTTGGACAAAAAAATATATTGGCTTTCTTAGGCAGTTGTAATAAGATTTGAGCTGTATACGCTTATTTGAGTACTCTTCCACTCCATTTTGAATGTCATACTCACAGGTTGTTATGATGTTTAAATGTTGTTTGAGTTGTTATGATGTCTGAGCAAGCATCACGTTGAATGGTCGCCCCCCCAACAATTAATTTTTTAGGGTACTGTTAGCTCTGCCCCTTTTGGACCTTGGCTTTTCATTTCTGATCATAATCAAGTGAATGGAAAATGCACTCCTCAGAGTTTGATTTTTGAATCTAATTTGCAAACAAATCATGCAACTACTTTTAACTAGAACGAGTACCCTAGCTCAAGTGATTGGATCTCTCTCTCTCTCTCTCATAGTAAAGCTTATGCAGTACATAGAGTGTGTGACTGAATCCAACACAGTCAGTCTAAACTCAAATTGAACAGTGGATCGAGGTGGACTTGAGTAATTTAAACCACGTTTGGGGTGCAAATGTAATTTTAGAGTTTTCAACTAACACGTCCTCTTTTACCTTCAAATTTATTTAATGTTGGAAGGAATGTGTATGTTTTTGGAAGACATATAGTCAATTGAATCAACTTATTCATCCGTGGTCACAAGGTTCATATTCATGCCATTGAAATAATAATAAAAATAATATTTTGCAAGATTATGCTTAATTTTTTTAGGGCACAACCTACCGAAAAAATTCGGTCATGTTTGACTTGACGATTAGTGCAATGAATTTTCTTTTCCCAAAACTTCGTGCATGTTCCACCCTCTCGTTTGACTCATTGGAAATATGAAATTGAAAATAAGTTTTTAGAAACTTATTTGAATAATTAAAGAAATGAAAACAAAATGCAGATTTTTAAGAAATAAATTTAAATTAAATGCTAGCTATTTATATTATCATCTGGATTCATATTCAATTGAAAGACAAGGAAACAAAGAGAGCAGTAGAGGGGCAAGAACCATTTCACTTGGTTTCTACAAAGAATCAAACTGAGGACTTGGTTACTATACGCCATCTAACCTAATTGGTTGCACTACTTTTTTATTTTTCTATTTCTATTAACGATTTGGAAAAAAATAGAAGGCTGAAGTGGTTTCTTATAAATTTGCCACCTAAAGGCACATACCAATTTCACGTGTATCTGTTTTGCATTTGCACTTAGAGAAAGGAAATGGTGCATTTTCAATAGTATCTCTATTAACCTTCAATTTAGAAAAAGTAGAAGGCTAAAGTGGATAAGTTAAGCACCTAAAGGCACATACCAATTTCTATATCTACGTGCATGTAAAGTATTTTACATTTGCACATTAAAAAAGGGAGATGGACCATTTTCAATATGGCCACCAGACCTATATCACTACTAAGTGAATATCCATTTTTTATATTAATATACATCCAGCCATACTTTCCTTCCTATCTAAGTACATATTTTGAACCAACAGAACAGTAAAAACATGAATTTTTGAAGACCTATACTAGCTTTTGTTACTTTTGAGTTTGAAATAGCCGTCATATTGAAAAGTGAAAACACAAAAATAGTGAGGAGCAATGCATAACGACACAAACAAGAAGAGTTGTACACTGAGTTGTAGAACTCAGACATGTGACTTTCAACATTCAAGAATGTATAGTGCTAAGGTTGAAGGATATGGCTTTGGATGGTCACCAATGTGAAGCAATGGGCGCTTTATAGTAGATAATATATGGTACTTTTAGGAAATAATGATTAATAGTAGGTGACCAAATAAGAAATGGGGGGACATATGAAAATAGATCTTTTTTTTATTTGTTTTAAACAGAGAAAAATTGTTGTCTTTATTAAACTTTGGATTGTATCATCTTCACTTATTATGACAATCGATACTATCCATTCTTTTAATTTTGTTTTCCAATCTTTCATGATTAATGTCAATGAGTGTCAAATTTGATTATCTATGTGGGAAAAGTTTGTAACGATTTTTTTCCCTCCTTTACAATGCAAAAATTGATTGGTAGGATTGTATATACTAAGAAAAATGTTGTTATATAGGTGGAACACTTGAAATGCAAAAGGGGAAGATGATAAAAGGGAATCCTTGTTGTTAGTGATGCATATTTTCTTTCTAGTCATGAGTAAGTACCTATCCAAATGGTTGGGCATGACTTGTATTGGTACAAGTGACGCGATATGTTTGCACATAATTTTTCTCACTATTGTGGATATCTATCCTTTAATAAGTTTTTAAATCGATCCTTATCTGTTCTTTTTATCTAGACAAGTTTATTTTTTAGGTTAATGCTGTTCAGATGCAAAACTGTTGGGAGATGGATCCCTTCCTTTTTATTAATAGAGAATGAAAAAAAAAAACATGTGATTGAATACTAGCCTAAAGATTAGGCCAAAGGATCAACAAGAGACTTGAAGACCTCCGTTCCAGGATTTGCAACTCCTAATTATAGTCTTGTTCTTAGCCATATGTAGGGGCGAGTACCTCATGCCTTGCCTTTTATAAATTCTGAACTGTTTATTGCAACCTTTGCTTCCAACATCTAGGTTCTAGGGATGTCAAAGGATCAAATTCAAATGGGTTAAACTCATAATCATATCAATTCTCTTGGATATTCGCATGCTCAGATTCAAATTCAGATTCAGATACGAACGAAAACAAAATCATATCTGAAGTTGAATTTGAATTTGATATCTGATCCGAATTTGATCTAGATCTGAATTTGAATCCAAATTTTGAACACTATCTAACTGATTTCAAAAGGTAAGGGCATTCGATATATGATGTTTTTTTTTTAAACTAAATCTAATGTGAATCTGAATCCATATCTGAATCCCATTGGTTGTCACTTTTTAAATCTGAATCTGATCCAGTTTATTAATCGGATACTATTTTTTTTCATATTTGATTTTTTGGGAATGGTTCGATTGGATATTCGATCTAAATTAGATACATTGACATCCCTAACTTCCATCAAGTAAGTTTAATCATGTTTTCCCTGGGCCCTGAAGCAGTATTGGACCTTGGGAATAAGAGGGAGACAAGGAGAATAAATATATGCATAAGAAATATATGCTCTTGGGTGCTTATTTTCAAAGCCATCTTTTGTACTCCATGAGATTCAATAGAAACCGGTTGTGTTAGCATTGCTCCCATATTGGAAGCCAAGGATTTGGTCTAACGTTGACTCACAAAAGAAGGAAAATCAAACTTATCTGCGTCGTATTGGTGCACTAATTTTTCATGGGCTAGTATGGTTAATGACTAAAATACCTTTAGTTTACACTTGAAAAAAAGGACAAAAAATTAAAATGAAAAAGGTAAAAAGACTATATAGGACATTTTTAACAAATTACCAAAATGTCCTTTCTCCCTCAATGCGTGCAACTTTCTTTCAAGGAAAATATCTCCCTTAAAGCGCACTACTATTCAACGAGCTTATATCCTCCCACATAGAGCTTTGTTTATTTTTCTCGTGCACATTAGTATTCCTATGCTTCCAAATAGCTGTGGAAAAGGAAAGATGCGAACATCGTCTCCTCTGATTCAATTTGACTCACTAAGCCATCATTGCTCTTAGTGTGGATGCATTCTATGCACCTAGAAAAGACTCCGTTTCTTGGGTGCATTTGATGACCCAGAAAAATGTCCGGTGGTAGCCACTTTTTTCATGAAAATCGTGGACTTTGAATGTTTCCACCAATCAGGATTGGATTTGGGAAAATGATCCATGGAAAATAAAGTCAGATTCATCTGTCTTGACTTTTTCCTACCAAAAAATTTCAGATAGTTTCCCTTGACTTCTTTGGCTATGGTTTTTATCGTTAGGGTTGTACAATGAGTCAAGCCAACTCGAGTTCAAATGAGACTTACTTGGTCAAGCTTGATTTGAGCTCAACACGTTTGTAAATGAGTCGATTTCGAGGTTAACTAAAAACTTGAATTTATAAATGAGTCGAGTTCAAGAACTTTAACTTAACTGGAACTAGAATTTATAACTTAGTTGAGTTTGAGTTACATGTAGTATAGGGATGTCGGCATAACCGATTTGAATCAAATATCAAAACAATGAGCTCAGAAAAAAAATCAGATATGAAAAAAAAATATTTGATTAAGAAACGGACAAGATTTAGATTTAAGAAATGACATCGGAAGATTTGGATTGGGATATACATAAATATCTGGCTGGATTTAGATATGGAATCAAATTGGATGTATTTTTAAACAAATATCTTATATCTAATGCTCTTAAATATTGAAAATCGGCTAATTCGGTTCAAATTTCAGATTCGGATTTAGTTACGAATGTAAAAATCAGATTCATATCGGATTCAAAATGTGAAATCAGATTTTGGATTTGAATTTTCTTTGTTCATATTCCTAATATGTGAATATCTGAAAAGACAGATATAGTTAAAGGTGTATCTGATTCATTAAACTTGAGTAAGCTCGTTTAATATAGGTTATCTTTGTTTTTTGTTATAATTTTCAAATTTAAAGCAGAGGATAGAAATGAATATCAACATGCTTCAATAAGTCGAGCTAGAGTTAGGATGCGGTCTATTGACCTTTTTCGCCTGGAACTTTTCGGTCATTTGTTCTTGTGTCCACTGGCACATAGTTCGAGAAGGGAGCAAAGCACATTCTCTAGTCATCAAGTGGTGTTCTTCACCTTGTTCGTTATAGAGACTGCCCTCTCGAATATGATATTTGCGGTTTTAGTTCTGGATAACGCCCACCTTTTTGTTCGCTGAAATGTCACAAAGAAGTGTGGTCTTATGGACGGGCAACGGTTAATGCTTAATGGATATGAGACAGTTGGACTGATGGACGATGCTCATAAATTATATGATGAAATGCCTGAAAAAGTGTAATTTCTTTGGACTGCCATGGTAGCTGGTTATGCAGCTGTACCATTGTTAGCGTGATTGCTGTTGCTGATCACTTCTAGATAGTTTCAGTTGTTGTTAATTGGTAGAATGGTTCATTGTTTATTTTTTTTCTTTTTCGGCTTTTCATCCATCTGTAAAATTTGTACTATTGATGAAACCAATAGATAATTTCATCGGACTTTAATTCGATTCAAATTGCATGCCCAACTTGATTACTAATGATTTGGTTTTTCGTATTTGTAAACAATTATTTTGGCCGAAGAACCTCGAGGGCAGGCTATCTTGTATTTGATTCTTGTAGTTATATGATAGTCTAAAATGTATTACAAGATGAATTTCCAGTTCAGCTGCATTTGATTTTGTAGATATAATTGCATAAAGCAATTGACCTGTTGTTAACACCCCAAATTTTTCAAAAAACTGTATTCCATTTTTATTGAAACAAAATTCTCAGTTGTTTTATTTGGATTTTATTTTTGCACCCTAAGCCCAACCCTAGACCCAAAACAGACTTTCATACCCATAAATAAGTCCAATGCACGACTATTTGATCCAAAACGAATCTCTAGACCATGTCTAAGTCCAAACACAAGGTTCAAATTCAAACACGGGATTCAAATACGAAATCAAACTCTCGGATCTGAATTAGATCCAAAATCCATTGAGAATTTCAAACTCAAAATCCAAAATCAAGATCAAAATGACAAAATTTGATGCTATGAACACCACACGCGCGTGCATGGACCTTCCTTTGGTTTTATGTTTCGATCTGAAGCCAAGACGTGTTTTTGAGCCTAAATCACTCACTAAAACGTGTCGACAACAAATTGAACCCAATTTGGATTTAAAACGAGCTCGGAGTCGCTCAAAACAAAGTCAGCCACCCATTTGTAGAAAAAACCATTTTTTTACACATTTTAAATAAAAAACGTTATGTTTTTTTATATTATCAACCTTTTCTTCTATTTATTAATATATTTATTTCGTTTAATTTTTTTTTACTTGCTTGCGTGTTGCACAGGTGCGCGTGACTGTACGACGCAGTGCGTTGCGGACTGCCGCACTGCTTTCATCAATGTCCCAGGCGCAACAGCCTGTGCACTACACAAGCCCCATTTTCTTTCTTAATCACCCGATTATTAGACCCCAATGAGTGCTTTGTTACAATATTCCATATTTCATGAGTATTTGATTTTCTTCCATACCCAATAGTGGGAGAAATATATTCTCTTGTAACAAACAAAATGATTATGGTTTTATCTTCACATATAAAAACATTAATATCATGTTTTTTAAAAGATTTTCATAAAAAAAAAACTCCCTTTAATAAGGCTTTGGAGACTTAGCATAGACTCTTGCATGAATCCAAGTTCCTCTCCGGCCTACAAAAAATTAAAGTCAGATATTTTGAAATCGTTTGTTGATTTCAACTCTCATGAAAACATATGCGTATACATGCACATCACTATCTCTCTTTGTTCTTCTCTTTTTTTGATTTAACATATTCTTTTACAAATTCTTATACATGTACATATGAATATATATACGTCTCTTTCTCTCTCTCTAGAGCTTCCTTTTCTCTAAAAATATCTTTTTCTTTAACATATCCCTTTCTCTTTTTTTTTTTTTAAATCTTCTTCTCCCTCAACATTTGAGTTAATAATTTATTTTCACAAGCTCTCATATACGTGTGTGTGTGTGTGTATATATATATATATAAGCATCTCTCTTTTCCTTTTTATAAATATTTTATTTTGTGATTTTAAAGTCTCGCTCTTTTTCTCTATTACTCTTGGATTAAGGTATTTTCTCTGTCCATTCTTTTGAATATTTTTTCTCTCAAAATTTTTTCTTTTGCTGACTTCATCAACACTAAAACTCAAGTAATGACCCAATATTGGAATCATGCTTCATGGTCTACAACCTCAATCTAATTTCAAAAACTTTTCTCTCTTCATAGACATATTTAAGACAATTTTATAAATAAAAAAATGAGAAATTTAGATGTATGCGATAGTAGGAATGCCTTTAGATAAATGCTATTGTAGGAATGAATGATTTATTCTTAATCAAGTAGGGTCAATGCATTCATATATTCACATTCATTTATAAAATCACAAAATGATCACAAACACTCCTCTAAAGGAACTTAAGCAAGATGAGATGAAGTTTTAGTTAGGTAGCTACAAAATTAAATCAAAATCTCAAACCTAATAAAACACTTAAGAGAATGCCAAAGTGACTTCAAAATGTGATCTTCAAATGTTTTCAAACAATATTTGTAAAGATTTTCTAATTCAAAATTTTTCAAATGAAAATGTTTTACACCCTCAAATGATTCTTCAAAACTTTTCTCAAAAATTTGAAACATCAAATCTTCAACATTTTCTCAAACACTACACTGCATTTAGAATGAAAAGATGTTTAAGCCAAAACGAAATGCATCAAGAATAAATACAGCCCTTGGATTGGTTATCCCCTGTAAAGGCGCTGGGAATGGTCAGTCCTCGTACCGATAGACGAGTCCCTTTCTCTCTCATTTAAAAATAAAACCTTATTTTCTGGAGCACTCTAAAAACCAAATATTTTGTGGAGATGCAAACAAATTGCGACCGTGATGGGACCCATCATCGCTTGACTATGATTATTATTGATGCATTTTCACAAACTTGAACCTTTCATATATTACCGATGATAAAACATGTCCTATTCTTTGGCATTGACGCCATCGGCATTTCATTACAGTGCTTGATGAATGTGTTTTCTATCTTGAATATAAGACTAATAGAGGAGAATCAATCATATTCACCTAGATCTAGGATTAAATACAACCCTCCTCAATTTAAGACATGATTGAAAACAATGCTTGATCTTCTACTTATTTTAATCTCCAACTTGGAAAACATTGCGTTAGAGACAACCAATTTTGCATGTTTGCTCATATTTTGAAAACTTCTCATACCTATTTGTCCCAATCATCATGTTGTTGGGCTTGGGCCTTAGACGGTAGCACAAGACTAAACCTTACAACTGAACCACACTTAGGGCAGAAAGCCCTCTCATTAGTCCTTTGAGAGGTAACTTGTATATCGACGAGTATCCAAGTAGAAGTGGACAAACCTTGCCCTTAGTTCTCAAATGAAGGAGTCTATGCTTGTACTAAGCCTCTTAGGTAAGATATATTGACATATTTTATATGGAATAATAATAATTGATCAAACCAAACTCAATTAGGGTCCCATGCTCATTTTTCAAATATATGCATGATAAATGTATATGACTTTGAAAAGTACTGGATGTTTATCATTGTATGATGAATGCATGTGTGCCTTCCATACACTCCTTGATCAATTAAATAATTTTACATTTCATATTCCTCATTTAATTCAATGTTTTCTTCGATCATCTCTATGTAATCTTCAACACGACTATGCCATAAGCTCATGCTTTAATCACACTAAAATAGTGACATTGATTTTTAAAATTCTATCATATATATTTAGCCAAATAATTTTCTATCTTCAATACTTATAGTGTGTCTTTCTTCCCTTTCTACCTCCATGATTTTGTTGGGTCATCAATTATTAGCCAATTGTTCGAAATAATGAAGCAATATTCAATAACACAACAATCAAATGAAAATGTATGCCAAGAGATCAACTATCCTGCATTGTCATGGAGGTTATGGCCGTAGAGAAACAATTGAATGGAATAATGAACAGTAACAACCTGACTCACTTCTTGACTTGGGCTCTTGGTCTGATAGATCTCAACCTGCCACCTAGTAGTTTCAGTTTCAGTTACAAAAAGACTAAGAACCATGACAACTAAAAACTTAACAATCCCCTCTATATGCCGTTGAAGATCACTCACAATTTTCATTACGAGACTAAACTTTTAGGGTGTTACAATTTACCTCCGTTAAGGCACATACATTTATTGTAATGTCCTTAACCATTTTCAGGCTCGGGTCCTTGATCTGGTTGATACCAACCCACCTTTTAGTAGTTTAGTTCCAGCCCTAAAGACTAGGAACCAAGACAACTAACTACTTTAATAACCTCTTTTATAAGGCATTGAAGATTTCTCACAATCGTCAATATGAGACAAAACCTTTGAGATGTTACAAACCATCCGAGTTAACGTACACACATCCATACGTGTGAACCTTAGTCCGAGTGGTGAACCATGATCTAATACCACTGTAACAACCTGACCCACTCCAGAGCTCGGGCCCTGGTCCGACAGATTCCAATATGCTCCTTAGTAGTTTCAGTTCTAGCTAGAAAAGAGACTAGAAACCAAGATAACCAACTACTTTAACAACTCCTTTTATAAGCCCTCAAAGATTTCACACAATATTCAACATGAGACTAAACTTTTGGGGTGTCACACCATCATTCCCAGAAATTTGAGTAGGTTAGACTTCCAATGAATAAGAAAGGATTAAGCTACTGCCATTATGTTTTACAGTTGCCTAACTGAAGGTAGAAATTGAATAGGCCAGAAATGAGAGTGAAATTGGCAACAATGCTCTTATAAGAAAGTTATTTAATTGTAAAAGAATCAAGCTGGAGCAGCACTCAACTTAGCTTTATGATTTCTCATGAGCCGCTGGTCATTGGTTCAAGTTGTATGAGCTTTAACTCTCCTTGTGCCAACATAGCATACCTCGGTTTGCAAGCACATGCTTCATGCACCAGCTTTATTAGTAGAACAAATTGAAGCAGCAGTTTTATTAACATCAACTTCCCTTTTGCAGCAGAAGCGTGGTGGGCTTATATACTTGTTCCATGGAACCGACTGTATAGATGTGAAGCTTTGGAATTTAATATAAAAAATCAGCATGGATTTGTGTGGCATGTTGAATTGATTCATTAGCTAATTAACATAACCATGCCAAATGAAAATAAATACAGTAGTTTTTTTTTTGTATGGAGATTCATAAGAAATTCAACTGAACTGCCAGAATTGGCTGATTCACTGATTCAACAGCTAGGCAAACTCAATTCAGTTAATTCAAGTCATTATAACAATAATTTGATAAAAAAAACAGTACATTAAACATCAATTTCAATTTTTCAACAAAGGATGCACCAAAAGCTGGGTGCAATTAAATTCTCTTCAAATTGTTTTTGCACTCAGTTATCATGAAACACATGAAGAACCAATTGCATCATTGAAAATTTAAGCATTTGATATGGCCACCTTAAGCGCACTCACCAAGCAAAACCTTTCAGGCCACTTCTGGGTTTGGCTTTTTTTTGCTCTTCTTTGCCACCATCTTTTCACATGACTTGCAGAAAACAAAACCTTTCAGGCCACTGATTTTATTCTTTCCTTTAACTCACTCCTCATAGATCTTGTTCTTCTGTTACAAAATTTTAGCACATGCATGTTGGAGATGCTCTTATAGTTCTTCTATTACAAAATGTTAGCATATTTTTTCCTAGCTACATGTGCTGTTCCATTTTCCAGAAAATTTCTTGTAGTTGCCATGGTTGCTTCTTATCCTTTTCATTGGATCAATAGTTAATTTCCTACGTTTAGCAACTTTTTTTAAGTTCATTGGACCAATAGTTAATTTCCCATGTTTAGAAGCCATCAGTTCCATTTTCTTGTATTGTTAGGGCCATATGTCTTATCTAAGGAAATGCCCTACGAAACTGTGATGTGGGATCTCTACATCCCGAGAGTGTATTTCTCATATTTTGGGCTGCTTCCCTGCCATTAGGTGGTTATTAGAGTAGTTTTTTTAGGCACCCACGTTTGCCATTTAATAATTGTTGCAATTCTGCAAATGTTTCAACTTTATTGCAGCTAAGAAGTCTTCTTTGTGTGACAAATATGCTGGATCATGCTTAAGTGGTAGTTTTATTTGTTGGTCAACTAGTAGAGAGGTTGATAGTAAATAATGTCTTTTTAGGTTTTCTATGGATGAAAGTTCTATTTGGTGATTTTTTATAAATAAAAGATGGGTGATATGGACGCTAGAAGATGGATTCATATGCATAGGTAATATTTAGCTATGTGTTTACATTAATGTTTGTAACTGCATTTTTCTTAATTACCCTAACTAATTACTCATTGTGTTTTGTGAAATAGGACAAGCCACAACTATGTAAATGGTGTTAACAAGTTCCTTGATTTTGCAATGCAAATAGTGCTGTTGTGGAAAGAAGACTTAAATATCTTTAGTGTAAAATGGCGCAACTGTTTGTATCAGTTCTCAAGTGATGCATATACACACATGAAAATTCTACCTACCAGAACAGCTACCAAAACAACAAACATTTACTTGTGGAGAAAGATGTACTGATTTTGTCAATGTGGATTGAACCTTGTAAACCATCGTTAAATCTATTGTCGTCCTTAAAAAACTAATGTGGATTAAACCGACTAAAAGCAAGGCAGTGGAAGTGATCACCTACACCAGACGACGAAGAATGGTGGCCGAGTCTGCCAACGGAAGAAAGGAGGCGAGGGGCAGACAGAAAATTGTACAGCAATGCAATGAATTCTTAAGAAGAGTAAAACCACAAAATAAGATTGAAAGGAGGACAAGGTTGATAATTTACTAATGGAAGGAGAAATCCTACAATAGACGACAGTCAGTGGTTGCCAAGTCTGCCAACAGAAGGAAGGAAGCAAAGGGGTGGATGGAAAAATTTTGGGCGCTTCTCCACCGCTGGTCTGGAGAGTGTTATGCAGGTGTCGAGGGTGCGAGTGTCACGGCCGGCGGTGGATCCGAGTAATCTGACAGCAAGAAGGTTTTTCCGCCGCTGTCTGGCCGTGCTATTTTGCTCAACAAATGGGTATCGCTGGGCGACGGATCCACCGGTGTCACGGGTGCCGGTGTCGCCACTAGCGGTGGAGATAAGCTTCTGTTGCCCTCTACGGCCGGATCATGAGCTCATCCGCTCACATCCAGTTGGTGGTAGATGCTTCCGCTCACAGGTATGAAAGAGGGAAGCGTCGATGGGAGGGAGTGTTTCAACATGCTTGATAGCCATTTATGGTGAAAAGGTGCGTTTAATCATAGTCTTTCATCTGGCGTGATCGGACGGTAGATAGGAAATGGCATTTTGACATCAGAAATGGTAGAGTTATTCTTCAGTCTCTCTCTCTCTCTCTCTCTCTCTGTATATATATATATATATTGTGTAAAGGAAAAAACATGCATTAAAGTTCAATTCTTTCTGCACAGGGCCACTTGAGGCAACAAACATTAAATACGCCAAATTATAAAATTGCTTCGAGGAATTTTAACTATCAGATAAAGCGCCAATTATATAGAAATTTTACAAGCGAACTTTTTCAAAAATCAACAGCTCTTTGTTTGTCAATTTTGCGTGGTGGGGTGGGCATGCTTGATTTATGCACTTTCAATCGGTCTCAAATGATCTTCTTGTTATTTGGGGTTAGATTTCTTGTTATTTAGAGTTGAACTGGCAAACTCTCCATGGGCCATCTTCACAAGGCCGGAGAAACAGGAGAAACTGGCAAAATTGGCAAACTCTCGATGGGACTTCTTGTGGGCTTGGAAGGGCTTCATGGGGCTGGGATAAGATTAGTCATGATGTTTCTTGGAATGTGGGAGATGATGAAAAGGTTCTTTTTGTGGATTGATAATTGGACCTGGGGTTTATTACTCTATGTTATCAAGGAATCTTATATAATTTTAATTTTCAAAGTTCATACTATATTAAAGATCTATGACACCTTAATATTAAACAAGTTGTCACAGATTGTAGGCTCTTATTTTCTATTGGACTCCATCTCGCCGTGGCTACATCATGTGACGAGTCGAACTCTTATAAGGGAAGGACTTGTTTTGTCCTAATTAGCTTATAATTGAATGACATTATTCAGGGAAAATGATATGCCCCTTCTTTGCAATTTGAAAGAGAACGAGCCGAACGGCCAGCTATAGGTTAGCTTATTCCCAGACGAACCAGCCCATCCATCAAAGCTTGATGAGCTTTGGAAGGTAGGCCCGACCCCCATAGAACGTTTTATCGTTCCTCACTATCCACACATTGTGCTATTAGACTCCAACGTAGAAGAATGGTTTTCCACCCAGCGCTCACACCATCTTCCCCTAACTGGATGGGGAATCAGTACCGATAGTCCCCGCCAAGAAACTCACAGGGAAGCAGGTAATAGACAGAAAAATTGCTCGTGACATGACCTTAATAATCTTTAGTAATTTCAAGTTGCGAGTGCCTCTTTTGCACAGAGAGCGAGCGAGCAAAGACAAATACCAAGCTTGGATCTGTCGATTATGTTATGGTCGGAGTCCCACTCATGGTGATTTGGTTGAATTGGGAGAACCAATAGGTATTATTGCAGGTCAATCCATTGGGGAACTAGGGACTCAACTTACATTAAGAACTTTTCATACCGGTGGAGTATTCACAAGTGGCACTCTCCCAATGATTCGGAAGGGGATAGGTTAGTCTTGGAGGCCTGTGAGGCAGTGGTTTACCCTGCGGCGGATGTCAGTGGTTCAAGTCCACTTATCTCCAGTCCAGCTTGTGATCTTAGCTGAAGGTATATGATAGCACTAAATTGCGTATAAAATGAAAAGATGAAAAAGGAAAGAGCCCTTTTTCATTGAAAGATGAATTGTCAATCAATTTGGATAAAATGGGACGTTGAGAGGAAAATGAGATTATGTTGTTTCCTTCCTTATCAGAGAGGGACCCCTTTTCAAAGCTAAGCTTGTTGATCTACTACCACCATGATGGACCTAAGGCAGGAGACCTTGGGTATGGCCAATCTTCCATCCATATAAATGCTCGTCCTTGGCCTTTTAGGGACAGGTTGGGGCTCCATGAGATCTTAGATCCATCATTGAGTAATGATGATCTATGAGCACATGGTCATTTCCTAAAGTGGGCATAAACCTACACAAGCGGTGGATCATGTGCTTTAATTAAATTCAAAGCGAAGAACAATATTAGGACTTGACATACCACAAATCCTTTTGAAAGAGAGGGGTGCCTACGCCCATCATTCTGGAGGTGTATGTTAGGTGACCATGGATCAATGATGAGATGCAGGCTCCTGAATCAAAGTGGAACTTGATGAGCTGATCCACCTAGACGTCTTGCTTCTTGTATTTGTTCCTAATAAAAGGAACATAATAAAGTAGCACAAAGCCAAACACCCTTTCATAGAGAGTGTTGCCTACATGGAAGTACAAAAGCAGAGAAGCACTGACATCCACAGTGGAAGAGGCATTGGGACTGGTGGGGGAATGTCATCAAGCACACCATAAATGGGGTTCCCCCTTTAGCAAGGCTGTAGAACTTGGGAAAATAGCCCCGTAACTTTGGGGGAAGGGGTGAGCGCCAGCACCTCCCGGTTGAGAGGAAATCGACATTATGTCGTTCCCTTCCTTATCAAAGAGGGGGGCTGGCTGCTGCTCCGGACTAGCGACAAAATTACCTATGAAATGATCATCCAACAAAGACGAATGGAATTTAGCACCAGAAACTATTCTAGGAGATGTTCGAATCTGTTCTGTTCGGATATTGATCGGTCTTGGTTCAACATGGTTTACGCATTACTGGTTCTCGAAAGAGTCAATATATTCATTAACGAAACCGCCCAACGTTCACTTTTTGTTAAGAAGGGCGGGCTGGGCTGCTTGCCTCAAGACATCAGCTTTTCTGCAGTTTGGAACAATCCATACTGCCAGCCCATGTTTATGCTGTAAGGAATGAAAAATCTTTCTCCTGATGCATGAATCAAATGTTTCATTTAATCTGAAAAATCAATCTCTTTCCTTTGCTTTTCTTTTTCAGCCACACACCAGATATAATAGAATATCTCAGCCCAAATGATGGGCTAAAATTGAAATCTCTGACCTTTTCATACTTCTCATTTTATCACGTAACCAACTGCATTCCTAGATAGTAGCGAAGATCATGATTCATTCAAATATCTCATTTATGTCTGTCAGCAGGATTTAAGCAGTTGTTTTCTCCTAGCAAACATGGACCAACCATATCTACGGTGACAAGCTTTGTTGTAAGGCTTACAATGTGGGTTTTATTTAACAGATGCCCAAATCAGCTGGGCACTCCTTTGACAGGGCAGCACCACAACTATAACTTGGTAGGGGCTCTGACAAAGCATACCATGCCTGATTGGCCTGAGTGTTGTGCTGCTACGCATCCTCACTTGGATTGCCATTGGTGCTACTAACAAACATAGGACTGTAACCATGCATGAGGAAACAGGGCAATTTACAAAAGCATCATATGATAAATATGAGATATACAAGTAGCCAAGCATCATCTCTATATATAGATATCACATTATAAACTAAAGCATGGGGCATATATACAACAAAGGACCCCAATACCAAAAGGAATGATGTCATTTACTCTCCCAGATTAGCTGCTGGGATTGGTACCTTGAGTAGTAAGCATGAGAATTTGCCTACTGACAGCGTGGAAGATAATATGATTTAAACATCAGGACAATTTCTGAGTATGACCTAATTTTAATGGCCTTTCATAAGATAAATCGGGGCCTTGTTCAGTCAGTGTAAGTTATTAACTAGAGAGGAAAATATAGTGTACATGGCTTATGGCTATAGGCAATACCTGGCAACATGACTAGATAAAAGGATGTACATGCAATGCATGATAAAATGACTAGTGTCACACCAATGCAATGATATGTACAATACAATCAAGACTCACGGATGTGAGCAAGCATCATAAATGCTGGAGTGTGTTAGATATACATAACGTGTGCTGCAGTATGGTTCTACACATTATGTGGATAATGTGCTTGTGGAAAACCAAGTAAATAGGTGTACACAGAAACAGTACAGACATATTCCTAACGAAAGGTGGCACATAATGTATTGTGATACGCTCCTATGCTAGTAGCACCTATGGCAGATAAGCTCACTTGGAGCAACCATGCTGTTTGGTGGAGTTGGATCAACAGAACACCGCAACCCCCACCCCCACAAGTGTATAGGGCAGACCATTGTTCAGCTTACAGCCATTAATGAATCACTGAGTAGGAAGAAGCATGGGACAACCCCTCTAACTCTTAGTGTTAAAGTTTTTGTGAAAGAAGAGAACCAGAGAGAAAGAGGAAAATGAGAGAAGAGTATATTTTTATTGATTGTTGACTTCACAATATATAGTCTCTTTGATTTTAGTGATATACATTGAAACCTCTAATCTTTACCTAAGATCAAGGATTAGCTCATCTTAGATAAGTTTTCTTAACAAGAAGATTGATTTGCCTTATCTTGATAAACCACTATAATGACTTTTCAACACTCCACTTCAAGTTGACGCTCCTGGGATGCCAAGCGCCAACTTGCTTCTTAAATTATGGAATGTTTCTCATCCCAAAGGGCTTGGTAAACATGTCCACGACTTGTTTAGTTGTGGGAACGAATTGAGTTTGGATGTCTCCATTCTGAATTTTATCTCTCACCACATGGCAATCAATTTTGATGTGTTTCATTCTCTCGTGGAACACTGGATTGGCTAGAATATGAATTGCAGCTTAGTTGTCACGGAATAACATCATGAGCTCTTTGTGGACGATCTCAAGATCTTTGAGTAATGCCTTTAACCAAATAAGCTCCGAAGTGGCGAGAGCCATGGACCTGTATTTGGCCTGTGCAGATGATCTAGAGACTGTTGTTTGCTTCTTGGTTTTCCAAGTGATAGGACTATTCCCAATCATGGTGCAGTATCCACTTGTAGATCTTCGTGTCATTGGACATGAACCCCAATCTGAATCACAATATGCTTTGAGGTCAATCGGCCCCTCTGATGATAGCTTAAATCCATATCCAGCAGTTCCCTTTAGATATTTCAATAATTGGTTCATGGCTTCTTTATGCGGCATTCATGGTTGACTCTTAAATTGGCTCAAGATGTGAACTGTGTGAACAATGTCTGACATTGTTATGGTCAGAGATATTAGTTTTCCAATCACCTTTCTATAATGATTTGGATCTTTGATGATGTCTCCCTTTCATTGTCAAACTTTATGTGTTGTTCCATAGGTGTCTCACATGGTTTTGCTCCCATGTGCCCTGTCTCATGGAGTATGTTGAGAAGATATTTCTTTTGAGATAAGAAGATACCATCTTTTGAAGTAGCTAATTCTATGCCAAGAATATATCTGAGTCTGCCTAAATCCTTGAACTTGAATTTTCATTCATTATGTGCTTTAGAGAATTGATTGCATTCAAGTCGTCCCCTGCAGTGATGATGTCATCCACATAAACTACAATAAATGTATGTCCTTTAGTGCCAATCTTAAAAAATAATGAGTAATCTGCCTTGGATTGAATATAAGCCATGTCTTTGAGAAAGCTAGCAAGCTTAGAAAACTAATTTCAAGATGACTGCTTAAGCCCATATAAACTTCTTCCTCTACATCACCATGTAGGAAGGCGTTGTTGACATCAACTTGAAAAATGTGCCACTTTTGAATAGGGGCATAGTCAGAAGACATCGAATAGTAGAGATCTTGGCAACAGGAGCAAAACTCTCATTGTAATCAACTCCTTCTATTTGTGTATACCCCTTTGCAACTAAGTGGGCTTTGTATCATTCGACAGAGTTTGGAATTTGATTTTGAATACTCATTTGCAGCCTATGGAAACATTGTCGGGGGAAGCTTCATGACAGTCCATGTATGATTGGCTTCTAATGCATCAATTTCAGCCTTCATGGCAACAAGAATCTAGGGTCCTACATGGCTTCGGCAAAGGATGAAGGTTCACATTGCTCAAGGAGGGTAGACATGAAACACTTGCAGTTGGAATTGAAGTTAATGATATCAAGGCATTGTGCAATCAGGTAACAAGTACCTTTTTTGAGGCTTGTCCCCTCACTCTTCAACAAATGGCTGAAACTGGGCAAGACTGAGAAGCATTTGTAGTCTTTAAGATGAGTCGGTATATACTTAGGTCGCATAGATCTGCGAAGCTGGACTGAATCACTATGAGTAGGCTCGATTGATTGAGGAACGGGATCAGGGTTGGTCTCATCATCCTGATTGGATGAGCATTATTAAGAGGTTCACTTGGGTTTGAAAGAAACTCATGCTTACCTGAGACATAATCATTGAATGGTAAAGGAAGAAACACTTGGTCATTGTCCTCAGTGTGCATATTTTTTATATGGAAAATGATTTTCACGAAATTTGATGCCTCTACTATTGAACAACAAACCACTTTCAAGATCATAAACCTTGTAAGCTAATTGACCAGATGGATATCCGAGAAATATGCATTGCCTTCCCCTTAATTCGAACTTGTGATTTTTATGAATATTGTAGGTATAACATAGACATCAAAAAACACACATATGTTTGTAGTTGGTGTGCGTTTGTATAAAACTTCATATGGAGTTTCATTGTTTAATGCACTTGAAGGTAATATATTGATAATGTAAGCAGCAGTGGTGACACATTCTCCCCAAAATTTTATGGGTAGTTTGGCTTGAAAAATCAATGCTCATGCCATGTTTAGGAGGTCTCTATGCTTGCTTTCGACTACACCATTTTGCTGTGAAAGAAGAGAACCAGATAGATAGAGGAAAATGAGAGAAGTGTATATTTTTATTGATTGTCGACTTCACAATATATAGTCTCTTTGATTCTAGTGATATACATTGAAACCTCCAATCTTTAACTAAGATCAAGGATTAGCTCATCTTAGATAAGATTTCTTAACAAGAAGATTGATTTGCCCTATCTTGATAAGGCACTGTAGCAACTTTTCAACACCTAGGAAGAAAACATTGAGTTCAGCATAGCTACTATAGTAGCAAAGTCCTACACTCCACTAGAAAGGGAGATGGAATTTTATGTCCCATATAGAATGGAATTACCAGTCATGACTGTATTGAAGATGAACTATATGCCTAAGGTACAACTCGATGAAGCTCCGATCAGCTAGCTGAGATTTCTGGGTCTTAGAGAGAGAGAGAGAGAAAAAGAGAGAGAGAGAGAGAGAGAGAGTATATATACATCCTCAATTGCTTGCCTTGACCTTTGACAAAGGGATCAGGTAGATCCTAAACAATTGCAAGCAGAGGCTTAGATTCACTTAAAAAAACACATGGATTCACTGGGAAAATGGTCGCTAGCGAAAGTCCTTTTTTACCAACATCCAGATGGTTAATGTCAGTGAAGATTGACTTTCACTAACATATGAAGAAAGATGTTGATGAACATTGGCCTTCATCGATTTATAGGGAATACATGTTGTTGACATTTCATTTTACGGACAGCTAAGAAGCTGACATCGGTAACAATAATGATTTCACCGACACGTACTATCACTCGCATTGGCGTAGGCATTTTCCGACAAAATATTGCCGACATTCAGAGTGTGCATCTGCAAAATTTGCCCTTTCATTAATGCCTTATTACAGAACATCAGTAATATTTAGTTGGTAAAAATTGAACAAATCTTTTATGATACATGAAACTGCGTTGATAAGAATATTACCGACGTTAAGATAATAATTTTCACCGATGTTAAGGTAATAATTGTTGAAATAAAATTTTTTACCGATGTTCAGCGATCGTTGGTTAGAATTGTCACCTATGCCAGCTGGCTCGTAGTTAAAACTATAACTGATCGTTGTCTGACAAACATCGGTGATAGCCTATTTAGTTATGATTTTCTACCCATTGGTAAAGATGTCTACATCAATGCATGTGGTGACACATGTCGTAGAAATACCAGTGATAGTTCTCACCGATATTCTTTTCACTTGTGTCAATGTTGTTTCCTTCTTTTGCTGACATTTTTCAACCGTCAGTAAAATTCCAATTTTTTTGTAGTGTTAAGCAAAAAGGTGTATCGTATGTCCACCCAGATCGCGAAGTAACATTGAACCCTGGGGATGGTGGCAGGAGCCATGACTTTCTCGTTCCCCTTTCATACCACGCAATTTTGTGGGTGGGAACCGCTCTTTGCGTAAATTGTTTCTGAGATAGGTCATACCCTACATTGCCTTGCCATCAGCCCTCAAGAGCTTAACTATCTTACAAGCAATGACTTAAGTTGGAAATCAAACACAAAAATCTCCGCCTTCAAACTTCCACTATATTTAATACAAAAAATGAACTTCTTATCTGGTTCGCAAAAGACTCTGTTTTCTTAGTAGGAAGAAAATTTGCATACTTTGAAAAGCGATAAGTTCCCTCCCACATTTCTGAAGTTAATTTAAAACAAACATGAGTAGGTAATGTCAGTATATCAGGCATTCATCAAGGAGTTAAGAAAATTCAATGCCTTCTTTTATTATAGCAAAACGGTGCTATGTATTCTCTGGCCTTGGAAAGAGAAGACCGCTTCTATCATTCACACATCTTAGATGCCCTTCGACTTGATTCAGACCTTTACATCATTCTCAAACAGGCTGAACTGCAATATGTGAACCCCACCTACGCTTCTCTCATCATCCTATTCTTTTCCACCGCTAAGTGTGAACTCACAACGAGATTTTTTCTTTCCGATGCACGACACTTGTATAAAACTCTCAAACGCTTTTTAGATGGCATGCCTCTCTCTTCAAAAACTAGGCATCTAAGATTCTAACATATCTAATTTACATTAAGTTCATGTTATATCCTTCTATCTAGCATCTTTCATCTTTATTGGCCTCTTCGCTCAATTAATATCATGATCTAAGTAACGGCCCTGGATTTGTCTGAAAGGTTTTGGATCTCCAAGACCCGAATCACATCGTGGTAGAATGACCTCCTTATCTACCATGCACTAAAAAGTATCCTATTTCACCAATGCTAACAGTTTATAACTGTTCCATAATCTATCTCTAAAATTTGAACAGACTCATATATAACACTTATTAAGAATGAAGTGCAGACTCATATATAACACCATGATGTTAATTGAGTGAAGAGGCAAATAAAGATGAAAGATGCTAGATAGAAGGATATAACATGAACTTAATGTAAATTAGATATGTTAGAATCTCAGATGCCTAGTTTTTGAAGAGAGAGGCATGCCATCTAAAAAGCGTTTGAGAGTTTTATACATGTGCCGTGCATCAGAAAGAAAAAATCTCGTTGCGAGTTCACACGGAGCGGTGGAAAAGAATAGGATGATGAGAGAAGCATAGGTGGGGTTCACATATTGCAGTTCATCCTGTTTGAGAATGATGTAAAGATCTGAATCAAGTCGAAGGGCATTTAAGATGTGTGAAAGATAGAAGTGGTCTTCTCTTTCCAAGGCCAGAGAATACATAGATGGGCATGCCTTCTTTTGTTTTTTTTAGTATGAGAATTTTGACTGTTTAGATGCGCACCTTTTTGCTATAATAAAAGAAGGCATTGAATTTCTTAACTTCTTGATGAATGCCTGATATACTGACATTGCCTACTCATGTTTACGTTAAATTAACTTCAGAAATGCGGGAGCGAACTTATCACTTTTCAAAAGTCTGCAATTTTTCTTCCTACTAAGAAAACAGAGTCTTGTGCGAACCAGATAAGAAGTTTACTTTTTGTATTAAATATACTGGAAGTTTGAAGACGGAGATTTTTGTGTTTGATTTCCAATTTAAGTCATTGCTTGTAAGATAGTTAAGCGCTTGAGGGCTGATGGCAAGGCAATGTAGGGCACCCAGAAACAATTTTCACAAAGAGCGGCACCCACCGGTCAATTTGAGTTTAGACTGACTATGTTGGATTTAGTCACACGCTCTATGTACTGCATCAGCTTTACTATGAGAGAGAGAGAGAGAGAGAAAGAGAGATCCAATCACTTGGGCTAGAGTACTCGTTCTAGTTAATAGTAGTTGCTTGATTTGTTTGTGAATTAAATTCAAAAATCAAACTCTAAGGAATGCATTTTTCATCCACTTGATTATGATCAGAAACGAAAAGCCAAGGTCCGAAAGGGGCAGAGCTAACAGTACCCTGAAAAATTAATTGTTGGAGGGCCGACCATTCAACACGATGCTTGCTCAAACATCATAACAACTCAAATAACATTTGAACATCATAACAACCTACAAGTATGACACTCAACATGGTATGGAAGAGTACTCAAATAAGCATAAACAACTCAAATCCTATAAAAACTGCCTAAAAAAGCCATTGTATTTTTTGTCCAAATATATGTGTGAGAGAAAAGAGGAGATGGGGAGCAGATGTTGTGTTTGTCCTTGCCAATCAAAGCATGATGAGATGTGCTCCAACAGTGATCAGTACCACCGCAAGTGTTGTAACAAGCACGGAAATGGCCAGAATGTGGTTAAGGCAGACCTTGCTAATTCGTAGACATGGAGCAAATAGTAGCCAGTAGGAATGAGAAAGAAAGAAAGCAATGGCAAGCAAGCACAAGACTGCAAGCAAAGGGAGGCAGACCCAGTTAGTGGGCATCTTCTCCACCAAGGACACTGGCACAAGACCAATAATCCCACAAACTTGAACACCGACGCGATGCATCTCGAGGGACTCATAACTGGACATAACATGCCATTTATGCATCTCAATCTGCAAAGTGGAAGGATTCACGGTGGGCAAAGAGGCGGAAAAAGGGGAGGAGGAGGAACAACGAAAGCAGATAGGCATGTGAGGGAGGGGCTGCGTGGAGGTAGGAAGGTTTGGGTCAACGCCTGATTTGTGGTCATGGGAAGGCGATAAGTACGACATCCTCAGCCTCCATGAAAGATAGTCGAGCATGTCGTACTTATCCCTTTCACATTTAACTGATCTCTCTCAAGAAAAAGAGGGGAAAAAAAGGGAAATGTGCCCCAAAATGTGTTTTTTGAGGAGAATCTGTTCAGAAAGCCAGCAATCTCCGGCGGTGGAGAGCCTAATCTAAGGACTGGTTTAGACTACGACCCAAATTGATGGAGCGATTTCACAATCCTTCCCTTTGCTTCTGCTTTTTCATTATGGAGTAACAGGCAAGGAAAATAAGAAAACACTGCGGCAAAATTCAAAATCATTCGAAAGCATGATGAGAAACTCTAGGATCAAAGGCCAAGCGAAACGGAAGAAGGTGAAAAAAATTCAAAATGCCGACATTTAAGGAATTTCACCCACTATTTCAAGCTTTGCAGGTACTCTTCATCCTTGAGTTCAGAAGATGTCGTACTTATCCCTGTCCTTGAAATAGTGGGTGAAATTCCTGAAATTTCGGCATTTTGAATTTTTTTGGCCTTCTTCCCTTTCCCTTGGCCTTTGATCTTAGGGTTTCTCGTCAAGCTTTCAGGTGATTTTGAATTTCACCACAGGGTTTTTTTTTTTCCTTGTCTGTAACTTCACAATCAAAAAGTAGAGGCAAAGGGAAGGATTGTGAAATCGCTCCACAAATTTGGGTCGTAGTCTGAACCACCCCCCATATAAGGCAATCCGCTGCCAGAGATTCCTGGATTTCTAAAGAGGTTCTCCTCAAAAAACACATTTTGGGGCACATTTCCCTTTTTTGCCCTGCTTTTTCTTGAGAGCGATCGGTTAAATACGACAGGGATAAGTACAACATGCTCGGCTATCTTTCATGGAGGTCGAGAATGTCATACTTATCATCTTCCCATGACGTGGTATCGGGTGCTGGCCCAAACCATCCTACCTCCGCATAGCCCCTCCCTCACATGACCATCCGTTTCCATTGTTCCTCCTTCCACTTTGCAAATTGAGATGCATCCACGGTATGTTATGTCCAGTTACGAGTCCCTCGAGATGCTGCTCGTCGGTGTTCAGGTCTGCGGAATTATTGGTCTTCTGCCAGTGTGCTTGGTGGTGAAGCTACCTGCTAACTGGCTCTGCCTCCCTTTGCTTGCAGTCTTGTGCTTGCTCGCCATTGCCTTCCTTCTCTCTTATTCCTACTGGCTACTATTTGCTCCATATATGCGAATTAGCGAGGTCTGCCTTGACCACATTCTAGCCATCTTTGTGCTTGTTACAACACTTGCGGTGCTGATCACCATTGGATTGTGCATTGCACATCTCATCATGCTTTGATCGACAAGGACGAACACAACATCTGCTCCCCATCCTCCTCTTTTCTCTCACATGTATATTTGGACAAAAAAATATAGTGGCTTTTTTAGGCAGTTGTAATAAGATTTGAGTTGTTGACACTTATTTGAGTACACTTCCATGCCATTTTAATTGTCATACTCGTAGGTTGTTATGATGTTTAAATCTTATTTGAGTTGTTATGATGTTTGAGCAAGCATCGTGTTGAACGATCGCCCCTCCAACAATTAATTTTGCAGGGTACTGTTAGCTCTGCCCCTTTTGGACTTTGGATTTTCGTTTCTGATCATAATCAAGTGGATGAAAAATGCACTCTTCCGAGTTTGATTTTTTAATTTAATTTGCAAACAAATCATGCAACTACCGTTAACTAGAAGGAGTACTCTAGCTCAAGTGATTGGATCTCTCTCTCTCTCTCATAGTAAAGCTTATGCAATACATAGAGTGTGCAACTGAATCCAACACAGTCAGTCTAAACTCAAATTGACCGGTGGATCGAGGTGGACTTTAGTAATTTAAACCATGTTTGGGCTGCAGACGCATTTTTAGATTGTATGATAAATGAAAACACAAAAATAATGAGAAGCAACACATAATAACACAAACAAGGAGAGTTGTACATGAATTGTGGAACTCATACATGTGGCTTTGAACGTTCAAGGATGTACAGTACTAAGGTTGAAGAACATGTCTTTGGATGGTCACCAATGTTAAGCAATGGGCGCTTTATAGTACATAATATATGATACTTTTAGGAAAGAATCATTAATGGTAGGTGACCAAATAAGGAATGGGGGAAAATATGAAAATTTTTCTTTTTTTTTCTTTTTTTGAAACAGAGAAAAATTGTAAACTTTGGATTGTATCATCTTCACTTATTATGACAATTGGTACTATCTATTTTTTAATTTGTCTTTCCAATCTTTCATGATTAATTTCAATGAGTGTCAAATTTGATTATCTATGTGGGCAAAGTTTATAAAGTTTTTTTTTTCCTTTACAAAGCAAAAATTGATTGGTAGGATTGTACATACTAAGGAAAATGTTGTTATATAGTTGGAATACTTGAAAAGCAAAAGGGGAAGATGATAGAAGGGAATCCTTGGTGCATATTTTATTTCGTCATTGGCAAGTACCTACCTAAATGGTTGGACATGATGCCCCTCTGCCTCCAAGTAGAAAATACATGGTCAATTTCACTAATAAATGACGAAAAAATGCAATAATTGATATGTTTAGACTAAAAGCAAAAGTAATGCTGCCATCACTACATTGAAACAAATCAACTTGGAAAATAAGAACTTCTCAATTTGGTAAATGTGTTAAGTCTTGCATTTAATTTTCCAAGGGAAATAAAAATGCCCTCCTTTTTGGTTGACAAATAACTTGTATTGGTAAACGGAAGGCCATATGTTTCCACATAATTCTCCTCACTATAGCAGATATTTATCCATTATTATGTTTTTAAATATGTCCTTATCTTTTCTTTTTATCTGGACAAGTTTTTCAGATGCAAAGCTAATGGGATATGGCAACCTTCATTTTTATTAATAAAAGATGAAAAAATAAAAATACATCCTTTAAAAAAAAAAGAAACAAGTGATGGAATACTAACTTAAAGGTTAGGCCAAAGGCTCAACAAGAGACTTAAAGACCTCCTTTGCAAGTTTTTCAACTCCTAATCATAGTCCTGTTCTTAGCCATATGTAGGGGTGAGTACCTCATGCCTTGCCTTTTATAAATTTTAAACTATTTGTTGCAACCTTTGCTTCCAACAACTATGCTCTAGGGATGTCAGATGAGCAAATTTGAATGGGATACACTCATAATCATGTCCGTTCTTCTGGATATTTGCATGCTCAGATTCGACTTGATATTAAAACACAAGTAGAAAAAAAATCAAATCTGAATTTGAATGTGAATCTAGGTCTATCAAGCACATGAATTATCTATGTGAATTATATGAAAGTTGTTTAATTTTGTAGTTGGTACATAATAGGATTTGTCCTAAGCAGATAATGTGCTCTACCATATAATAGCATAGCAGAGACTAATAATGCATGATGAAATAAGAAAAATTTACAGAAACATCAGCTATAGTACACCAAGCCTCACCTATATATAAAAATGACACATTTTAAACCAAAACATGAGGCATATATACACCAAAAGCCCCCCAAAGGCAGAACTGAAATAATGGCATTATCTACTCCCTCAGAACACTCTCTCAGAATAGCACTAGTCCTAGACTGGTACCGTGATAAGTGAGCATGTTCAGTCGCCTGGTGACAACCTAGAAGATAATTAGATTTAAACATCATAAAAACTTGTGAGTATGACATAATTTCCAACAGCCTATCATTTAGATAAAGAAAGGCTTTGTTGAGTCATAGTAAGTTGCTGGCTAATTCGGTCATTATCGGCTTACAGCCATTGATGAATCACTGGGTAAGAAGTAGTCGGAGGCAACCCCTCTAACTCCTGGGAAGACGACTTTGAGTTCAGCTTAGCTACTTACAACAGCAAAGGACTATACTCCACTAAAAGAGGGAGATAGAATTTGTGTCTCATATATAACGAAATGACCTGCAGGTCTAAGCCACAGCTGAGTGAAGCTTTGATCAACTAGCCAAGATTTCATTGCAGTGGCAAGAGAGAGGGAGAGAGAGAGTATATATACATCCTCAATTGCTTGCCCTGCCCACGGGTTTGACAAATGGACCAAGTGGACCCTAACCAATTTTAAGCAGCAGGCTTAGATTGTACACGAGCCATCTTTCACCATTACCATCCACCACCTGTGTTTCCCTTCTTGCTGTAAGTGAAAGAATCTTTCAATGAAAAATTAAGACTTCGAGACGCTTGGTTTTTTTCCCTGGTGGTGGATGGAATGAAAAAATGGCAACTCCTCCCCTGCATCATCAGATCCCCGCTAACTACCATCTCAACAGAAGAAAATTGGGAAGAAATTCTAGACTGCCAGTCGTTCCCCCACCTTATTCACTTCTTCTCTACTTATGCAAATCTTGAGATTCAAAACCAGTAAATTTTGTAAAGCTTTCAAAGGTTTATGAAAGTGGATTAGTGGTTCAACATGCTAGTTCTTCACTCTTATTACTCTTCGGTTTTCTGTTTCTTTTTTGAACTTCTGCTTTCCATTTTCAATTGTATTGGTAAAACCACGGGTTGTTGCCACATTTGATTTGTCCTCTTCTTTTCCCGTTTGCAAAGCTTTATTTTCGTTCCTAATGGCTAATGATGATTCGATGCAAGGGGTGATGCTGGTATCAAGAGCAAGTAATATTAGTCTTCTTGGCCAACAATTGGCTTTCCTTGACCAAGAAAATGATTAATTCAACTGGTTGTAATTTCATAGTTACATTACTAATTTGTCTTAAGATCACTACAGCTGGTACTTTTGCTTCTATTTCGTAGTTCCTTCAAATGAAGATGACGGCTTATTGAAGCTATTTTTCATCAAGAATGATGAGAAAATTAACCTAAGGGAGAAGTCAACACTTAGTGAGAGTTGTACAGATGTTTGTGTTTATTAATGTTGCCACAACATTTGAAAATCAGTAGAGCTTTCGGAATTTCCTTTACTTACTTTGTTAATGCTAACATCAACTTGAAATAGAGCACTTCCTTCTTGTCAAATGAGTAGTTGGAAGGAAATGAAAAATTGAAGCATGTAGATAGATTTTTCAGCCATGGCTGCAATTCCACTTCACATATAGGCGCACTAGACGTTAAACAAGTTCGCATAACTAATGATTAACCTAAAAAAACATGGTTTTAACTTCTTTGCCCTCTTCTTGTGGCTTTTCATCACAATGCACAATAGCAAGCCAAATTTGACAAAATTCCACTCATTGAGCTTTGGAATTTTGTCAAATTTTGCTTGCTCTTGCGAATTGTGATGAAAGTAACAAGAAGAGGACATAGAAGTTAAAACCATGTCTTTTTAGGTTAATCTTTAGCTATGTGCATTTGTTTAACGTTTCTAGGGTGCCGATATGAGAAGTGAATTTGCGGCCATGGTTGACAAATCTATCCACTTACTTCAATTTTTCATTTCCTTCCAACTATTGATTTGACAAGAAGGAAGTGCTCTATTTCAAGTTGATGTTAGCATTAACAAAGCAAGGAAAAAGAAACCACAAAAGATCTACTAATTCTTCAAATGTTGTGGCAACACTAATAAAGACAAAATTGTTAATCAAAAGACAAGTTTTACACTTAGCAAGAATTTTTAGCGAGAAAACTAAGCTATTTGTGTCTTACAGTTGTAAATCTTTTATCACCCCAAATTTTTTCAAAAAACTGCATTATTTTAACTCAAACACAAATTCAAAACTCAATTGTAGACACGAGATTTAAATAAAAATTCCAACTCTCGAATCCAAATAAGATCCAAAATCCATGTCTAGACCCGAATTGATTATTTCAAACTCAAAACCCAAAATTGTAATCAAGACAACAAAATTTGAATGTACAAGAGCTGCGTGTGCATGCATGGACCTTCTCTTTGTTTTAGGTTTCAGTCTCAATACAAAATGTGTTTTTAAGCCTAAGTCGCATGCTAGAATGAGTTAACGACTAATTGAACCCAACTCTAATTTAAAACGAATCTGGAGTCACTTAAAATGAAGCCGACCACCCATTTGTAAGAAAAACTGATATTCATACACATTTTCAATAAAAAATGGGTTAATGATTCTTTTTTATATAACGAGGCACTTTTTATTTATTTGTTTATGTATCCATTTCACCTTATTTTATTTAAATTAATTATATCTTATTTCATATTTATTTCGTATTAAACAAAAAAAAGACCAATCACGCGTCGTGCAACATGCAATCGCACGACACACGGTCACGCCTATGGATGCACGTGATCTCGATCATGCGAGCGATCATGTGACACGATCACGGCAAGCGAGAACGGTCCACCGAAGCATTGGGCACTGTTGCACCTGGCACGCAACAGCGCCCGAGGCAAAACTGACCCTTGGTGGCCGTTTTTTAATTTTTTGGGTGGGCAATAGTCCTGCCCACACCCCAAAGGGGTATTTGCAGGGCTAGTGGTTAATCCCACATAGTCAAAACCTATTTTTTAGGAAAAAAATAAAAAAAAATTCAAAAATACTTGGAATTCAGATGAAAATGAAATTTTAAAAAATTCAAATATTGAGTTTTTACTCCAAAACTCCTTATAAATACCCCCACAGTCTTCTCTTTGGACATGAGCTAACCCTTTGAGGAACCTCTAGTACATTCACACTTGACGACCTAGAGTTTTCCTGTAGCTCTCTTCCTCCATTACTCTATTCTTCTTTCCTTCTCATTCCTCTTCGTTTCCAAGCTTGGGAGCAAAACTTCTCCAAATTTCAGTTCTTCAAGGGAGCACAAGGAGATCTCGTGGAGTAACATCTTCATCTTCTTGGTGCTTCACTCAAAGTGAATCTAGGATCATTTGAAGAAAGGGTATTCATTTTCCTATATTCTTGTTAGAGGTATATAACCAACATTCCAATACTTTTTCTTTCCCTACTTTTTCTCTTCTTCATCTTCCCATGGCCATAAAAGATAACTCTCAAACCTTCACTTAGAAGTTAAGAGCTATTCTTGAGTGCATCAGAAGCACAAGAAGTTGAAATGATATTTCATTTTATGATTGGAACATGCTCTTTCTTTTCTTCAGTGTTGCTTTATATTGGTTTCCTTACTTGCTCTCTTCTTCATCCGTGGCAATATAAGATAACTGTCAAATCCCCTTTTCGGAGTCAAGAAGCTATTCTTGAGTGAAAAGAGAGCATGAGAAGATGAGATGATATTTCATTTTACGAATGGAACATGTTCTCTTTTTTCTAAAATGTTGCTTTGTTTTGGAATATTATTCATGCATAGTTGATTGTTTTTTCCATTTTTATATGAATGAACAGTGTGAATGAGTGTTTGGGTTGAGATTCTTCTTTATTATTATGTTGATGTATGAAGTTGGGATTTGTCGAACTCGGGAAAATCCTCATGAATATGTACATGTTAATATGCATGTCATTCTTATGTTTAGTTTTCCTCTTAATCACCCAATTAGGAACCCTAATGAGTGCTTTATTATGTTGCTTGATTTTCTTCCATTTTCAATGGTGGAAGAAATATATTTACTTGTAACAAACAAAATAAAAATGTTTTATGTTAATATATAAAATATTTGAAATCATGTTTTTCAAAAGATTTTCGAAAGCAAGAACCCTCTCTAATGAGGCTTTGGAGACTTAGCTTAGGCTCTTGCATGAGACCAAGTTTCTCTCGGACCTACATAAAAACTGAAGTCGGATATTGTTAGTAGCAATGCCAACTTTAGCTTTTCTCTACCAAGGACTCACCCACTTCACCATTGGAGATACCAACTTCATACAAGGGTGCACATATGCTTTGCAGTTGTGGTTTCTCAAGCACAGGGGACCCCAAGATAGTTTATTCAGAAACACTGATGGAGCATTGATAGCCTTAAAACAATACTACCGTTTGATCGATCAGTTGTATGGAGATGAGATCATTTGGGACTATTGCGATCTTTGTCAAAGCCTGCCTCAATACACTCACCATTATCATGGGTGTAACACACTCTTGAGCTTTTATTTCGTAGTTGATTATTGTGCTGATAGATGCATGATATAATTCTTTCAGAGGTAGAAGATGGTTTTTGTGCATGCACCAATTGGAGTTATTCTTGAATTTGACATCAGCTCTCCTCAATGGGCGGCATTGTTCGCAGTGGCTCGACAAGAGCGGAAGACACAAATATCATACACTTGGTTCGTAGGCCTAGTGGAAAAGAAGGAATACATTGAGTGGTGGGATGCCAACCGACTACTATCCACCCTTCCTTAAAAGTTCATGTTGTCAACCTTACACTCCATATGTTGTCTTCAGTTGTTGCCATCTTTTTTAGTGTTTTCTTTAGATGTAAATTTTGAAACTTTTAATGCAATACGAACCTTCATTTTGTCATCATTTACTTCCAATGACTCTCATTTTCTTGTCTCATAAGATGAGTACTTGAAAGCCAACAAGATGGTTGAAACTAGGGCACAAGATAAGCAAGCTCCTCAAAATGAGGCTTTATCTTCTGAATTTATGCCAAAAATGCTTGGCTTCCCAGAAATTGAGCCAGAAAGATTACATATGTTCTGGTTGTTCATGTTGCGATTCATGAGGGAGAAAGAAGAACAAAAGGCCCTGATGGTTACTCTAAAACCAAAAACTAAAAAGACTATCAACCAAAAGAGAAAGAAGAAAAACAACAGATTTTCTCCTACAGATCGAGATGAAAACCATTTAGATTTAGACTCAACAACTAGTAAGGTGAAAACCATTTAGATTTAGACTCAACAACTAGTAAGGAGGAAAGCACGAATTGCCTCCTCTCAAAAAGAAAAAGACAACAAAAAGCAAGAAAAAAAAAGAAATTATAGAGAAAAGCAGCTTGCCAAGCCCTATCACTACCATAAGATCGGAGGAGAAAGTCTACCAAGAAAGGCAAAAAAGAAAAAGAAATACATCCCAAGCAGTAGCTCGAACAATGAGAGTTCTAAAGAGAAAGTAAAGGACATCAAGGGTAAGAAGAAAAAGACAAAACCAGAATTAGTGAAATCAAGTGACAATGAAAGTCCAACTAAGTGCAAGTTTCATGAAATGGAAAAAAGAATGAACAATATTGAACATAGGGGAAAAGGGGAAGCACTCATACTCATGCGAGGATTACTACATGGGTATTGAGGCAAACATAGACGTGAAGGACTTGCCTAGTGAGTCCGTCAAATATGAAGGAACCACATGCCCACATGTTCATTTTCAACCTTCATCAATGATTGCTACAAGATCCGAACGAATAACAGAGCATTGTTTTGCTACTTTCCAAGGAGCCTTGAAGGCATCGCAGCTCAATTGATACAAAGAGAATGTTAATCCAATTGAACTGAAGGAATTTGATAGATTAGTTAACATGTTTGTCGAGAGATTTGATTAAAATGTTTTCATGGCTCCAAATCTCAGTACTCTCTGCAGCCTTCGCTAGAAGCAAGAAGATAAGGCTCAAGACTCATCTAAAACGGAAAAATCCAATGCAACAAGATGAAGGAAAAATCTCATCTAACCCTTGAAGAATCTCATCTGCAATGCTCCAATCAAGACCTTTACTGAGTTGATTGAAAAAGCAGATTCAATAGAAGAAGGAATTGAGGAAGGCGATTTTGATGTAATCATTGCTCGCAAGTACAAAAAAGAAGGTAAAAGAAGAGGAAAAATGCAATTGCCCGCACACTTCATAGCAAATGCCGACATTCGAAAGGACAACAACAGCAGCTATAAACATTGTAAAGAAGCCAACCACAAGAAGAACATGTAGTTGACCAAAAGAAATGAGGAAGGAAGAAAAAACACCGAAGATGGAGTTATGATCGAAAGCTCACTCCTCTTAGTCAGTCCCGTGAAAAGATCCTACAGTACATTCTCACCAAAGGAACTATCGTCCTCTCAAAATGATAGAGCCTCCAAAAATGATGGGAGGTAATAAAAAAAATTGTGTAAGTTTCATCGTGCTCCTAGACATGACACTGAGGATTGCTTTGTCCTCAAAAATATTATACAAGATTTCATAAAAAAGGATTTCATGGTTGAAGATGATAGTATCCCTGAGGTATTAAGGAATCAATTTCCTGATCATGAGAATGTGGCAGTAGCCACGATCACCATAGGCACTCCACTCCCATATCATCCGTAGGAGCTCATCCGACCTTGTTATGAAAGCAATTCACACAAAGTCATGATAACAAATCAAGGTAAGAAACCTCTAGATTTTATTGCTATGATGAACACCAAGGTAGAAAGTTCATCCACAAGATGCCATAACTCCAAGAACTTTTATCTTACGAGGTGGTGATGATGAATCATCAGATGATTTCTCGTATGAGGATCCATGCTACTTGGAAGATGTCTTCCCCATAGAAGAACGTATGGTTGAGGGAGACTGGATTCGAGCCTCTAAGGACCAATCAATTAACTTTTCAGAAAAGAACCTCTCAAAATGGGGATATTATCATGTAGATGCCCTTTACATTGCCATCTAGCTCAACAAGATGACTATGCCACATGTATTGATCAATGGAGGAAGCAACTTAAAAATTTGTCCTAATCTCACAGCCAAAGCTTTAGAATTCCATGAAGACTGATATCGTTTCGATGATACTAAGATTTATGACGGTTGAAACATGAACAACAAAGGTACCATCGACATGAACGCGATCATCGAACACACCAGTTATTGTATTATATTCCATGTGGTGGATATTCCACCATCATATAACTTGCTCTTGAGACGACCTTGGATCCACCAAGTACGAGGAATCTCATCCACTCCTCATCAATGTCACAAATAGAATTTTAGTCTATCAGTCATCACTGTACATGTTGCGGATCCAGTTGAGAGGTTGGTGCAATCAATGCTTTCTAGGCCAATTGATTTGGTGGATGTACCCAGCATAAACATTGAAGGAAGGACCTTTAGAAGAATGGATCAGAACATGAAAATAGGCGAATCATCCAGGAGTGCCTATACTATTTCAAGCAATCATACGAGTTACCAAAAACAACCTTTGTATGCTCATTTCAGGAAAAACCTTAAGGGCCTGTTTGGTTGGAGGGAAAGGGAAGGAAAGGGAGGGATTGAGCAATCCCTCCTTTGTTTGGTTGGCTAACTAAAGAGGAGGGAAATGGAGGGAAAGGGGCAAAAAGTGTTTGGTTGGGAGGGGAGGGAAAGGGAAGGGAGGGAAATGAAATGATTGTGTAGTGTAAATGCAATCCCTCCCAAATCGGACGGATTGGGAAGGAAAGGAAAGTGAGAGAGGAGAAAAAGTGTTCACTGCCCACAATACCCCTTCCTTCACGTTCTTAATTTTTCAAACATTTTGACTGTTAGGGGTATTATTGTAAAGTATTAACCTTTCCTTTTCTTTCCTTTCTTTTGTATCCAAACAAGCTTTTTAATCACTTCTTTTCTTTCCATTCCATTCCATTCATTTCCCTTCCTTTTCTCTTCCCTTCCCTTTCGTTTCCCTCCCTTCCCATCCCTTTCTTTCCCTCCCTTTTCCTCCTACCAAACAGGCCCTAAGGGATTTCAGTTAGTTTTGAAAGGTAGCTACCGTCCATTCACTGGCATCAAAAATAATGAAGATGACATCTTGTAGCCAATCAGTATTCCTTTTCAAATGAACACTAGAGGATTCAGATATCATAAGAAAATTTGAAGATCTTGTGGGCTGATAGTATTCACCTTTGTTCTCAAATCCTCTCATGAATTTTGTAATCTTAGTTTGTACTTGTCTCATGAGAGGATTCCCTCCGTCTATGAAATATGAATTTTCGATATGCAATGCAAGTAATCTTTTGTTATCAATTTTAATTTTATTCAATTTTTCTTTATTCTCCTCTTTACAGGATGTTAGAACTCAACGTGTCCCAATTTCTTTTTTTTCTTTAGAAATTTTTCCAGAAAGCTTTTATCAAACAAGTAGTCAGTGAAGTAGAGCCTACAACAATACCCAAGTCGGAATTATCGGAATTCACTCAAATTCAGAAACAATAACATCTCTCGTCTTTAGTTAATAATCTAATTGAAGAGACTAACATTGGAACTAGTAAGAATCCTAAAATCTTTCAAATTGGCACCACTTTGTCAATAAATGACAAGAAAAAATTGGTGGACTTCCGTATAAGCCACTAAGAAGTTTTTGTACCTATGAACATATGCAGATTTAGACCCCCAGGTTGTTGAACATTGTTTGCCTCTAAGTCCTAGTGTAAGCCAGTTAAACAGAACTTGTGCAAGCTTGATCCTTGACTAGAAGGGCTTGTAAAAGAATGATTAGAGGACCTACTAAAGGCAAAATTCACTCGTGCCTTTGATTACCTCAAACGATTGGCTAATATCATGGTTGTCCCCAAGAAAAATGGCAAAGTCAAGTTGTGCATCGACCTTCGAGACCTAAATAAAGCCACGCCAAAAGACAATTATCCACTTCCAAACATTGATTTATTGGTAGATAGTATTGCGGGTCATGCCATGTTCTCTTTTATGGATAGATATTCATGATATAACCAAATCAAATTAGCAGTCAATGATCAACCTAAGATCGCTTTGACTACACCTTAGGACACTTTCTATTACACGGTGATGCCATTTGGGTTGAAGAATGCTAGAGTAACTTATCATGAATGTACAAAATCATGGATGCATATGTCGATAACATATTAATTAAATCCAAAGCAAAAGAAGATCACATTGAAACCCTTGCCCAGGTGTTTGAGAGACTCTTACAATACAAGCTTCATTTGAATCCTTAAAAATGTGTATTTGGAGTTGAATCGGGTATACATTTGGGTTTCATGGTCAGTAAGAGGGAGATCGAAATGGATCTTTCCAAAGCTAAAGTGATCATTGATATGTTATCACCTACAAATATCAAGGAACTACGAAGTTTGCAAGGGCGAATCTAGTCCATCAGACGATTTATTACCATTCTAACCATGAGATGCGAACCATTCAACCAGCTGCTGAGGAAAGACATTAAATTTGATGGGGTTTTGAATGCCAACAGTCATTTGAAAGGATCAAGAAATACCTTCTAATAATGAATGACTCAGCATGTGGCACTTTTTGGCACAATACGAGGAAAGAAGTCACATCGAGCATGCAATTTATTACATTAGCAAAACTTTTGTCTGGAATGAAAAGAACTACTCTCCAATGAAAAAAACTTGTCTAACATTGGTTTGGATGTGTCAGAAGCTGAGACATTATTTATTAGCTTGTGAGGTCAAAATACTTTTCAAGCTAAATTCACTTAAGTACATCTTGGAACAGCCATTCCTTAATGAGCACACCACCAAATGGCAAGTTCTACTGATGCAATATGATCTTGAATATGTGTCCCTGAACTCAATCAAAGGACAAACAATTACGGATCAGTTAGCAGACTTTCTCCAATACGAGAAAATCAAAGCGAACGATGAGTTTGTAAACGAACATGTACAAATATTGGAAATGTCATGGTATGGAAGATGTTCTTTGATGGATCCAGGAATGTAATGAGAGCGGGTACAGACATCCTACTTATCACCCTGGAAGATGAAATGATCTCCTCCTCTTTAAAACTCGACATTCCTTGTAGTCATAACATGGTTGAATATGAAGCCCTCATACAAGAACTTCGTTCTTTATTGAGTTTTCAAGTAAAAAGGGTGGATGCCTTTGGTGACTCTCAACTTATTGTCAATCAAATGAATGGAAAATGACAAGTGAAAGATGAAAAGTTGGTGCCATATCAAGAGATCGCTACCACCTTGATCCATCAGTTTGAAGAAGTACAACTATCTCACATAAAAAGGGAAGGCCCTATTGTGGATGGCTTTGCAATTTTAGGATTTACTCTATCTTTTCGAGCTAACAGAGCAAACCGTTCTTTTGAAATTGGAAGGTTATAACACCCTGCTTTTGAAGCGGTGAAGTATGTTCATCATAGCTAAGAGGAGAATATGTCTTGGTATCATGATATCAAAAGATACGTTGAAGGCAGAGAATTTTCAACTGGAATCCCCAAAAATGAACAAAAGCAATTCAGCGTATGTCAGTAAGGTATGCAGGAGTGTTGTATAGGTGTGGGTTTAGTACTAAATACTCTCGGTGCCTCGATGAAGATGAGTCAAAGGAAGTCATTGAAGAGTCACATCGAGGAGACTGTGGAGGCCATGTTGGTTATGAGACCATCACCAAGCAAATAATTCAAACAAAATATTATTCGTTCACTATATAAAAAGTTTGTTACCAATTCATCAAAAGATGTAAAGAATGTCAACTGTAAGCTCCAATGACCCATGCACTACCCTCTCACTTACATTCTGTAACATCTCCTTGGTCATTTTCAATGTGGGCACTTGACGTAGTCTGATCAATATCTCCTGTGGCTTCTAATAGCCATGAGTATTTTCTTGCTGACTAGTTTAACAAATGGGTAGAAGTCATCATGCTCAGAAGAGTAGATGGGTGTCACGTAGTGTCCTCCATTCACAAAAATATTCTCTGTAGATTTGGAGTCCTTCATGATACAATATCTGGTAACGAGTCTCATTTAAAAAATGAAAAAATGAGGCAGTTGACAGCAAATACCGTATCATGCATCATTTTTCAACTCCTTATTACCCCCGAGATAATGGGCAAGCAGAAGACACCAATAAGATCATGATCTGCATCTTGGAACAGATAGTAAAAACTAAAAGAGATTGGCATGAAAAGATGCATAACGCTCTGTAGCCATATCACACCACTATGAGAACTCCTACGAATGCAACTCCAACAGAGCTAGTCTACGGAACGAAAGTGGTTTTACCATTACATGTGTTGAAGTTCACTTCTCTCATAGAGCTTCTCCTAACTCAATATCAACAAAAGAGGCTAATGCAACTCGATTTGCTAGATGAGAAGAGACTAAAACTGGGTAAGCACGCTGAAGCCTATCGCCAAAAGGTGGTTAGACAATTTGCCAAGTCAGTTATTGAGAGATATTTTAAAGTGAATGACTTGGTCTTACGATCTGTGGAATACCTCAGAGGATAACCACGTTGCAACTAGACACCAATTTAGGAAGGCCCATATGCAATGGAAGCCTTGCCCCATAATTCATACCGATTGATTGATGTTGATGAGGTGGAACTTGCCTATCTTCTTAACGCTCTTTACATCAAGAAATTCTATGCCTTGCTCTCTTGTACTCACATTCCAATTAATGACAAATATTTGTGTTTTCTACATTCAATATGCTATTTATTTTGGACAATTTCCAAACGTAAAACGATACGATTACACTGGGCATTTTTTTCTTTTATTTTATTATTATCATTCAAAACTCGAGAGCAACCCACGTAGGTAAGGGGTAAAACCTGGAATACAAAGTAACCCACTCAGGTAAGGGGTCAAACCTGAATTCAATCATGCCCAAACCCACTCTAGGAAGGGGTCAAAGCTAAATTCAATCTTCCCAAAACATGCTCAGGTAAGCAGTCAAACTTGAATTCATTCAATCTCAAATAGCTCATTTAGGTAAGGGGTTAAACCTAAAACATCACTTCAAACATGTTTTGTTTGAAAAATCTGAGGTGCATATCTTTGTCACTAGACAAGAGTAACACCGGCTTAGTAACAAAGAGGGGCATCCATTATCACCCTAATTTTTTTCAACAAAACTGCAATCTTTTTACCCAAACGCAAATTCAAAACTCAACTGTAAATGCGAGATTTAAATAAAAAATCCAACTCTTGAATCCAAATGAGATCCAAAATCCAAGTCTAAACCCGAATTCATTATTTCAAACTCAAAACCCAAAATTGAAATCAAGACAACAAATTTGAATGTACGAGCACTTATGCATGGACCTTCCCTTTGTTTTAGGTTTTGTTCTCATGCCAAAACATGTTTTTAAGCCTAAGTCATGTGCTGGAACGAGTCGATAACCAATTGAACCCAATTCGAATTTAAAACGAGTCCAAAGTCACTTAAAACAAAGCCGACCACCCATTTGTAAGAAAAACAATATTCATACACATTTTAAATAAAAAATGGGTAAACGTTTCTTTTTTATATAAACGAGCCCCTCGTTATTTATTTATTTATTTCTCTATTTCATTATATTTTATTTTATTTCATTATATCTTATTTCATGTTAAAAAACAAACCAATAGAGTGTCACACGACACGAGATCGTGTGTCATGTATACACGCGCGAGCGTGACGCAATCAGGGTAAAGGAACCCATGACGCGATCACGGTAATGCGATCGCATTATGACATCGTGGTATGTGATCGCATTATGCGATCTCTGCCACGCGCTGCAGCTCATCAAGCGCTGATATGCATTGTTCGCCGAGGCGCCAGGCGCTATTGCACCTGTTGCGCAACAGCGCCCGAGCCAGGGCCTGCACACAATGTAGCCCCCTTTTCTTGCAAAACGGACCCTTGGGGTAATTTTTGAATTTTTTGGGTGAGCAATAGCCTGCCCACACCCCAAAGGAGAATTTGAAGGGCTAACAAATCCCACTTAGTCAAAACTTATTTAAAAAAATAAATAAAAAAAGATTCAAAAATACTTGAAATTATTGTGAAATTAAAAAAAAATCAAAATTTGATTTTTAGCTCCAAAACTTCCTATAAATACCCCTAAGGTCTTCTCTTTTAGGCATGCGCTGACCCATCGAGAACCTCTAGTGCATTCTCACTTGAAGACTTAGAGTTTTTCATATGCACTCTTCCACCATTGTGCTATTATTTTTTCCTTCTCATTCCTCTTCTCCTCCAACCTTGGCAGCAAGTTTCTCTAAATTCCAGTTCTTCAAAGGAGCACAAGGAGATCTCTTGGAGCAACTTCTTCATCGTCATAGAGCTTCACCCAAGGCTAATCTAGGATCATTCGAAGAAAGGGTATTCATTTCCCTAAAATCTTTCTTGTTAGAGGTATGTAACCGACATTCCAATCCTTTTTTTTTTTTTCTTTCTTTTCCTCTTCTTCATCTCTCCATGGCCATATAAGATAGCTCTCAAACCTTCATTTCGGAGTTAAGAGCTATTTTTTAGTGCACTGGAAGCATGAGAAGTTGAAATGATATTTCATTTTATGATTGGAACATGTTCTTTCTTTTCCTAACTGTTGCTTTATTTTTGTTTCCTTAATTACTCTTTCCTTCATCTCCTCATGGTCATATAAGATAACTCTCAAATCTTTTTTTCAGAGTCAAGAAGCTATTCTTGAGTGCATCAGAACTATGAGAAGATGAGATGATATTTCATTTTATAATTAGAACATGTTTCCTCTTTTATAGAATGTTGTTTTGTTTTGGAATATTATTCATGCATAGTTGATTGTTTTTTCCATTTATATATGAATGAACAGTGAGAATGAGAGTTTGGGTTGAGATTCTTCTCTATTATTATGTCGATGTTTGAAGTTGGAATTTGTCCAACCCGAGAAAACCTTCACGAATATGTACATGTTAATATGTATTTTCATGTCATTCTTACGTTTAGTTTCTCTCTTAATTACTTATTTAAGAACCCCAATGAGTACTTTATTATGTTGCTTGATTTTATTTCATACCCAATAGTGGAATAAATATATTCACTTGTAACAAACAAAATAATAATGTTTTATGTTAGTATATAAAATATTTGAAATCATGTTTTTCAACAGATTTTCGAAAGCAAAAACCCTCTCTAATGAGACATTAGGTACTTAACTTAGCCTCTCGCATGAGTCCAAGCAACTCTTCGGCCAACATAAAAATTGAAGTCGGATATATTAAGTCATTTCTTGTTTTTTAATCTCATGAAGACACATACGTGTATGTATATATGTCATATACATATATGTGCACATGATGATGTTCTTTATCTTTCTCTCTCTATATATCCACATTTTATTTTACAAATTTTTATATACACATGTATGTGTATATATGTGTTCTATTTTGTCTTTCTAGAATTTTTTATCTCTCTCTTCATGTTAAATGTCTTCTCCTACAAACTTCTTATATATGTATATATATATATATATTTCTCTATTTCTTATCCTCTAAAATCTCTCCTTCTCTTCAATTCAATATCATCTTTTTATAAACTTTGATATGTGTACGTGTGATAGTATGTACACGTATATGTGCATTTCTCTCCCCCCTCTCTCTCGCTTTTATGAACTTCTTTTTCCATTCTATTTAAGTTAATACTTCATTTTCAAAAGCTTTCACATATATATATACATGTACGTATATGCATATAAAATACTTATAAAGATACGTATCTCCCCCTTTTTTTAAATCTTTCATTTAGTGATCTTTCAAATCTCTCTCTCTCTCTCTCTTTCCTTTTATGGGAGTATTTCATATTTTCCTTTTTTTTTGGATATTTTTCTCCAAAGATCTAAGGTTTTAACTTCCTATTTGCCAACTACACTAACACAAAAAATCAAGTAATGACCTAATATTGGAATCATTTTTTATGGTCTACAACCCCATTTCATTTTTAAAAACTTTTCTCTTTTCATAACAACATTTATGGCAATCTTATAAATATAAAAATGGAAAGATTATATGTATGTGATGGTAAGAATATTTTTAAATGAATGTATGGTAAGTTTCCTTTTAATCATCCCATTTAGAACCCTAATGAGCACCTTATCGTGTGGTTTGAATTTCTTCCATACCCGACGATGTAAGAAACATATTCCCTTGCAACCAATAAAATAATGACATTATAAGTTTATATAACTTTGGGGACTTTGCTTAGACTCTTGCGTGAGTCCAAGCTTCCCTATGGCCTATATCAAATTTGAAGTCGGTTATTTTTCATTTTTTGATTTTTAATCTCATAAAGATACATATGTATATGCATGTCATATACAAATGTTTGCACATGATGATTTCCTCCATTCTTCCCTCTCTAGGTTTCCATATCCCATTTTACAAATTTTCACATATACATGTGTTGTATTTCCTCTCTCTAGAATCTTTTATTCATCACTTCAAGTTAAATGTCTTCACTTACTAATTTCTTATATATATATATATATATATATATTCTTCTATTCCTTTCCCTCTAACATCGCTTTTTCCCTTCTAATCAATACCCTTTTTTTATAAACTTTCATATACGTGTATGTGTGATAATATATACACGTATATATGCATTTCTCTAAAATCTCTCTCTCTCTCTCTCTTTCTTTCTATGAGAGTATTTCAACTTTTCCATTCTTTTAAACATTTTTCTCTCATGATCCTTCTATATGCCGGCTTCATCAAGACCAAGGTTCAAGTAATGACCTAATATTGGAATCATGCTTGATGGTTTACAACACCAATCCCATTTCAAAAACTTTTCTTTCTTTATAAAATATTTATGATAACTATATGAACAAAAACCTTAGATGTACATTGTGGTTTGAATGCCATAGATGAATGTTGTGGTAGGAATGTTTTATTCTATTCTCATCATATAAGATCAACGCATTCATGCATTCTCTTTCACTTGATATCACTTATGACCACAAACAGCTCTCCAAAAGAATTTAAGCAAGATGAGATGGAGCTCTAACTAGGTGGTAACTGGAGTAGAGCAAAATCTCAAATCTACTTAAAGTCTTAAGAGAGCACTAAAGTGATTTCAAAAAGAGATCTCCAAAGTTTTCCAAACATCATAAAGAATGTCTCAAAATCACAATATTTTACACTCTCAAAAGATTCTTCAAAACTATATCAAAATCTTGAAACATGAAGTCTTCAACATTTTCAAACACTACACCGCATATAGAGTGAAAAGATGTTTAAGCTAAAATGAAATGCTTCAATAATAAACCATAGCCCTTGGATTCGTTACCCTCGTTAAAGGCACCAAGAATGGTTGATCATCGTACCGACAGGCGTGTCCCTTTCTCTTTTATTTTCAAATAAAAATCTCATTTTTCTGGAGCACTCTAAATACCAAAAATTTTGGGGATGCGAACAACCACCAGTTGTAGTACCCTGCAGCTGATGTTGATATGTGCCATTAAGCTTACCTTGGTCTTCAAGTCCATGCTTCTTGCGCCAGTTTTAGCAAAGAATAAAACACATTTTATTAGCTGAACAATTTTCAAATGGACAAACTAAAATGTGGCTAGGTGTCGATATAGTAAACTTATACTTGGTGACTAATCTAGTTTCACATGTCGGTAGCACTAAAGTGCTTCTTTTTACGTGGAGTTAATTTCCCTTATACTTCAGTTGCCCTACTAATGAGACATTTCACTTAAAGTGGTTGACTTCTCACACCCACTTCATGAATTCCTTAATTCTTTTTTTTTTTTTAAAAAAGAAATTTGTTCAATCACTTATAAATAAATTTCCCAATTTTAAAAGAAAATTCAATATAGAAATTCATTTTTGAAAAAAATAACATTCTGACATCGGACCAACCTATTTCAAAGACTCCCAACCCAGCTGATTAATTATTAGCCAATTGTTTGAAATAATGAATCAATCTTCAATAACACAACCATCAAATGAAAACGTATGCCAAGAAAATTAGCAATTTGTACTATTTTGTATGGCTCATCATTGCTTTCTTTTGAATACATATTCATTGTCCGTTTTCCATAGCAAGCATTCTGTCCTCGATTTTATAGTTGTAGAACAAAAACGATTGAATGGAATAATGAACTGTTCATGTACTTCTTTTCTGCCTCCCCATATCTCTTTCTATGCTGTTGCGGGCTGCTTTTTGATTAAGTACAAAGGCGACAAAGGAAACCGGTGGACAGACTAAGAAGATAGTTGAAAGGAAAAAGCAAAAACCTCCCACAATTTGGACAGATTTAAAAAGAAAAGAGTATTGGAAAGGAAGTCAATAATGAAAAAGATTGTCTCCCTGATATGGCTTTCTATGTCTATCAGGCTGAGTAATGTCCACTTTTGAAACTCCTCAATTCTGAAATATCAACAGAGGGGGAGTACATGAACTGTTCATTATTCCATTTATTCATTTCTATTCTGCAACCATAACAACCTTGGCTGAATGCTGGCTACAGAGAATCAACAGAGAATAGATACTGAACTGCAGAAGAAAGTATGGTGATCAGCCATACAAAAATAATACAAATTGGTAGTTCTCTTGGCGCTATTGTTTGATTGTTGTATTATTGAAGATTGCTTTCATTCTTTCATGCAATTGCCCATTTTCTTCATCCTATCTTGAGTGACAACCCTTCCATCACAAGCCAGGTAAAAACCAACAAATTTTTTGTGGAGCTGAATAGTTCCAAAAATATTTTCCATGACTGAATCCAGGATCGAATATTGATCAATCATCCTTAGAGCTGCACTCTAACAGATCCAGATTCGATTTTAGGACCGGGCCTCCTCAACAATTTCAGGTTTTGCTCCCTCCCTCGGATGCAAGCTGGTATAATACCACCATTTCTTTATTTAATTGTTGGAATATTCTTTCATTCTTTGAACTTTGATTTTGAGATTGGGAAATTTACTTTATGAGTAATTGAACAAATCCTTTTCTTTTTAGAATTAAAGAACATGAAGTGGGTTTGAGAAGTCAATCACTTTAATGGCTCGTTAGTGGGATAAATGATGCATGGGGAAAATTATTTCCATGTAAAATGATGCCACTTTAGTCTTATGGACATGTTAAACTTTCTAGACTTTTTATTTATCTTTCAAGTTAAATGTCTTCTCCTATAAATTTCTTATATATATATATATGTGTGTGTGTGTGTGTATATATATATATATATATATTCTTGTATTCCTTTCCCTCTAAAATCTCTTTTTCTCTTCTAATCAATACCCTTTTTTATATAAACTTTCATATAGGTGTATGTGTGACAATATGTACACTTATATATGCATTTCTCTAAAATCTCTCCCTCTCTCTCTGTCTTTCTTTGTATGAGAGTATTTCAACATTTGCATTCTTTTGAACATTCTCTCATGATCCTTCTATATGCCGACTTTATCAAGATCAAAGTTCAAGTATTGATCCAATATTGGAATCATGTTTAATGGTCTACAATCCCAATCCAATTTCAAAAACTTTTCTTTTTTTATAAAATATTTATAATAACTATAAGAACAAAAACCTTATATGTATGTTGTGGTAGGAATGCCTTAGATGAATGTTGTTGTATGAATGTTTTATTCTCCTTTAATCATATAGGATCAATGCATTCATACATTCACTCTCACTTGAAGTCACTTATGACCACAAGCACCTCTCTAATAGAATTTAAGCAAGATGAGATGAAACTCTAACTAGGTGGTAGCCGAATTATAGCAAAATTTCAAACCTGCTAAGAGTCTTAAGAGAACACTAAAGTGATTTCAAAAAGAGATCTCCAAAGTTTTCCAAACATTTGTAAAGAATGTCTCAAAATCACAATATTTTGCACTCTCAAAAGATTCTTCAAAACTTTCTCCAAATCTTCAAACATGAAGTCTTCAACATTTTTAAACACTACACCGCATATAGAGTGAAGAGATGTTTAAGCTAAAATGAATTTTATCAATAATAAACCATAGCCCTATGATTGATTACCCCTGGTAAGGCATCGGGAATGGTAGATCCTCGTATCGATGGGTGAGTCCCTTTCTCTCTTATTTTCAAATAAAAATCTCATTTTTCTGGAGCACTCCAAATACCAAAAATTTGGGGATGCGAAAAGATGGCGACCGTGATGGTACCCGTCATTGTTTGGCTATGATTATAATTGATGCATTTCCACAAACTTGAACATCTCATATATTGCCAATGATAAAGCATGTCACCTATTTTGGCCTTGACCCCATTGACATTTCATTGCATTGCTTGGTGATTGTGTTTTTGCACATAAGACTAATTGAGTTGGATCAATCATGTTCACTTAGATCTAGTATCGAATACAACCCTCTGCAATTTAAGAGTTGTTTGAAAACAATGTTTGCTCTTTTATTTATTTTAATCATCATCTTAGGCAACACTGCATTAGAGACAACTCATTTTACATGTTTTCTCATATTTCAAAATTTCTCATACCTATTTGTCCCGGTCATCATATTGTGGGGCTTGGTCTTAAGTGATAGCACAAGACTAAACCTTACAACTAGACTACACCTTGGGCGGGAAAGTCCATTTGTTAGTACCATCAGTGGTAATTTGTGGTATATCGACGAGTGACCAAGAAGAAGTTGATGAACCCTACCCTTAGTTGCCTAAGAAAGAATCTATGTTTGTACTAAGCTATTTGGCTAAAGTATATAAGCATAATGCGACATTGGATTATCGTAACACAAAATTATCTCAATTAGGTCCCTATACCCATTTTTCTACAAAAAATATTTCAAATAACGTATGGATGTACATAAAACCTTATGTGATGCTTTACAACCTTATTATGTACCTCTACTTCATACTGTCTTTGTCAACCTAGTCAATCTTCTTTTAATCTAATCTCTACCCTTCAGAGTCATCATTCAAGATGTATTCTTTTCAACACAGTGTCACATTCGATTATTATCACATCCTCTTTGGGGAAGGTCCTGAATGTTCTCCTTATTTCTCTCTTGAGTCTAAACCTTTGGCACCTGAACGGTATCGGTCTTGGCATCCTACCTTCTCTCGAATGTTTCCTTCATACTTTGAAGAATGTGGGCTAGAGACAGTGGCAGCTGGAGGAATGCAAACAGTAGACGAAAATTTATTGCACACAATTGCCGAGCGATGGAACCCAAGGACCTCCTTTTTTGGTTTCCATGGGGAGAAATGACAATATTATTAGATGAATTTACCAAAGTACTAGACCTCCCCACTCTGACTTGTGACCCAAATGATCCATTGAAGAAACAATTGCTCATGAACTTGACTAAGGTTAATGCAAATGACCTGGTACCCCACTTTACTGGACAAAAAACTTGACCCCTAGTGGAAAATCATGACAGCCAAAGCATCAACCTGAAAAATTTGTATGAAGAATTTGGCGTCTATGTTGAACCTTCCACCCTACCTCGAAAAGCCATAAGAAGAATCAAATATTGTATGATGCTTTGCATAGTTGGAGTGACCCTTTTTACTGATGGAAGTGACCTCCTAGATGTGTGTATTGCCCAACTTTTTCGAATATGGAGGCATAGTGGGACCTGACACTTGTCAGTAGCAATGACAACCTTAGCTTTTTTCTATCGAGGACTCACTCGCTTCACCATTGGAGATATCGACTTCATAGAAAGATGCACATATGCTTTGCAATTATGGTTCCTCAAGCATGTGGGCCCTGAGCCAACCTATTTAGAAACACTGATGGAGCATTGACTGTCTTGGAGAAATACAACTGTTTGATTGACCAGTTAAATGAAGATCAAATCATTTGGGACTATCGTGATCATCTTCAGGGTCTGCCTCGATACACTCACCATCAACATGGGCGTCCCACACTTTTGGGCTCTTACTTCATAGTTTATTATTGTGCTGATAAATGTATGTGACAATTCTCTCAAAGGCAGAAAATGGTTTCTATGCATGCACCATTTGGAGCTATTCAAGAATTCGACCTCAGCTCTCCTCAATAGGCAGCATTGTTTGCAGTGGCTCGACAAGAATGGAAGAAACAAATATTATACACTTAGATCGCAGGCCTAGTGGTAAAGAAGTAATATACCATGTGGTGGGATGCCAACCGACTACCATCCATCCTTCCTTAAAAGTTTACATTGTCAATCATATACTCCTTATGTCGTCTTCAGTCGTTGTCATGTTTGTTAGTATTTTCTTTGGATGTAACTTTTTAAAACTCTTAGTGCAATATGAACCTTCATTTTATCGTCATTTCATTCTAATGACTCTTTGTTTTCCTGTCTCACAAGGTGAATACTTGAAAGCCAACAAGATGGTTGAAACCAGGTCGCAAGCTAAGCAGGCTCCTCAAAATGAGGCTTCATCTTCCAATCTTAGGCCAGAAACACTTGGCCTCTCAGCAATTGAGCCAGAAGGCTACCATATGTTCTGATTGTTTATGGAGCGATTTATGAGGGAGCAAGAAGAACAAAAGGCCTTGATGATGGCTCCAGAACTAGAAAACGAAAAAGCTATCAAGCAAAAGAGAAAGAAGAAAAACAATAAATCTTCTCCTACAGATCAAGATGAAGATCATATGGGCTCAGATTCAACAACTAGTAAGGAGGAAAAACCCGTGTTGCTTCCTCTCTATAAGAAAAAGACAACAAAGAGAAACAAGAAGGGAAAAGAAATTATGATGAAAAGCAACTCTCCTAGCCCTGTCACCACCGAAAGTTTGGAGGAGAAACCTAAAAGAAAGAGAAAGTCTACCAAAAGAGGTAAAAAGACAAGGACGTACATCCCCAGCAGTAGGTTAGATAGTGAAAGTTCTGTAGAAAAATTAAAAAGATCAAGGACAAGAAGAAAAGACCAAGCCAAAATTAGTCGAAAGATTTGAACAAAATGCTCCCCTGGCTCCAACCCTCAATACCATTTGTAGTCTCCATAAGAGAAAAAGCTCGAGAATTCATCTAAAAATAGAGAATTGAATGCAACATGATGAAGTAGCCCATTTCTAAAACACAAGCTCTATCTCTCATCAGGAAAAATCTTGCCCAGCCCTTAAAAAGTCTTATCCGCAACGCCTCGATCAAGACCTTTGCTGAGTTGATTGAACAAGCAAATTGAATAGAGGAACGAATTGAGGAGGGTGATTTAGACGGAATCATTGCTCCAAAGTACAAGGAAGAGGGTATGAAAGGAGGAAGGACACAGTTGTCTGCACACTTCATAGCTAATGTTGGCATTCGAAAGGACAACAACAACTATAAGCATGACAAGGAATCAGTCTCAAGAAGAAAATGTAGTTTCCCAAAGGCAATGACGAAAGAAAAAACAAATACCCAAGCTGGAGTTATCACAAAAAATTTACTCCTCTCAGTCAGTCTCGTGAGAAGATCCTACAATATCTCCTTGCCAAAGAAACCATCGTCTTGCAAAAAATGTTAGAGCCTCCGAAAATGATGGGAGAAAATAAAAAAAATTGTGTAAGTTTCATCGGGACCTTGGTCATGACACTGAGGATTGTTTTGTCCTTAAAAACATTCTCCAAGATTTCATGAACAAGGATCTCAAGATTGGTGATGATAGCATCCCTTTGGTGTTGAGGAATCTATTTCCTGACCATGGGAAGGCGGCAATGGCCATTATTACCACAGGCACTCTACTCCCATATCATCCACAGGAGCACATCTGACCTTGTGATGGAAGTAGTTTACATAAAGTCATGATGACAGATCAATGTAAGAAACCTTTGTATTTTATTGCTATGATGAGTAGCAAGACGGAAAGTTCAACAAAAAAACTTCCCATAATCCCAAAGACTTTTATCCTAAAAAGCAGCGATGATAAATCATCAGATGACTTTTCGGATGGAGATTCATGCTACTTGGGTGAGGTCCTCCCCTTGGAAGAGCATAGGGTTGAGGAAGAGTGGATTCAGGCATTGATGGACCAATCAATTACCTTTTAAAAAAACACCTCTTAAAATGGGGTTATTATCATGAAGAGGCTCTTTACATCGTCATCTAGGTCAATGGGATGACTATGCCACATGTATTGATCGATGGAGAAAGTGGCTCAAATATTTGTCCCGATCTCACGGCCAAAGCTTTGAGATTTTGTGAAGAGAAATATCATTTTGATAATATCAAGATCTACAGATGCAATGGTCGAGGCATGAACAGAAAAGGTACCCTTGAGATGAACATGATCATTCAAAACACCAATCATCGCATTGTATTCCATGTGGTGGATGTACCACCATCATATATCTTGCTCTTGGGATGACTTTGGATCCACCAAGTACGAGGGATCCAATCCACTCTTCATTAGTGCCTCAAATGGAATTTCGGCTCACCAGTCATCACCATACGTGCTAAGGATCTGGCCGAAGGGTTCTGAGTTGGTGGATGTACCCACCATAAGAACAAGAAATGATAGACCTTTGGAAGAATGGATGCAAAACATGGAGTAGGTGAATTATCTCGAAGTGACCATACTATTTCAAGTAATCGTGCAAGTTACCAAGAACACCCCTTGTATGTTCGTTTCATAAAAAACCCGAAGGGATTTTAGTTGCTTCTAAAAAGTGGCTATCGTCTATTCACTAACCTCGGAAAGGATGAAAATGGCATCGTGCAGCTGATTAGTATCCATTTTCAGATGAATACCAGGGGACTGAGATATCATTAAGAAATTTGAAAAAGATCTTGTGGGATGATAGTGTTCACCTTTGTTTCAAATCCTCCCATGAATTTTGTAATCTTGTACTTCTTTGGAAGTTCTTTTTGTCTGGTCCTATGAGAGGACCCCTCTATGAACTAAGAACTTCATTTTGATATGCAATGCAAAGTAATCTTTTGTTATCAATTTTAATTTTATTCATTTTTTCATTTATCCTCCTCTTTACAAGATGTCAGAATTCAACATGTCTCAATTTCTTCTTTTTCCTTGGAAGTCCCCCAGAAAGCATTTGCCAAACCAGCAGTCAGGAAAATTGAATCCATGACAATACTCGAGTCAGAGTTACCATAATTCACTCAGATTCAGAAACAAGAACATCCATCATCTATGGTTAATGATCCAATTGAAGAGATTAATATTGGAACTAGCGAGGACCCTAAAATCCTTCAAATTGATACTAGTTTGTCAGTAAACGAGAAGAAAAGATTTGTTCATTTTCTTATAAGTAACCAAGAAGCTTTTGCTTGGACTTATGAAGATATGTCAGGCTTAGACCCACAGTTGGTTGAACATCATTTGCCTTTAAATCCTAATTGCAAGCCAGTTAAGCAAAAGTTGTGCAAGCTTAATCCTCGACTGGAAGGGCCTGTAAAAGAAGGATTAGAAGACCTGCTAAGGCAAAATTCATTCGTGCCATCGATTACCTAGAGTGGTTGGCCAATATCGTGGTGGTCTCATAGAAAAATGGCAAAGTCAGATCATGCATCGACATTCGAGACTTGAACAAAACCACACCAAAAGATGATTATCCACTTCCAAACATTGATTTGTTGGTGGACAATACTACAGGCCATGTCATGTTCTCTTTTATGGATGAATATTCTGGATATAACCAAATCAAACTAGCAGTCAAAGATCAACCTAAGACCGTTTTTACTACACCCTGGGCACTTTCTTTTACATGGTGATATCATTTGGGTTGAAGAATGCTGGAGCAACTTATCAAAGAGCTATAACCGCCGTCTTTCATGAACAGATGCATAAAATCATGGATGCATATATCGATGACATATTGATTAAATCTAAAGCAAGAGAAGACCACATTGAAACTCTCGCCTAGGTGTTTGAGAGACTGTTATAGTACAAGCTTCGTTTGAATCCTCAAAAATGTGTATTTGGGGTTGAATCAAGCAAAGTTTTAGGCTTCATGGTCAGTAAAAGGGGGATCAAGATGAATCTTACCAAAGCTAAAGCAATCATCGATATGCCGCCACCTACCAATATCAAGGAACTTCAAAGTTTGTGTGGGTGAATCCAGTCTATCAAACGATTCATTTCCATTCTGGCCTTGAGATGCGAACCATTCAACCAGCTACTGAGAAAAATTGCCAAGTTTGAATGGGGTTTTGAATGCTAACAATCATTCAAAAGGATCAAGAAATACCTTCTAAATCTGCCAACTCTAAAGCCTCCAGTGTTGGGTAGACCATTGCTGCTTTACATCACAGTGAATGAGTCAGCATGTGGTGGCTAGTCACATCGAGATCTCAATTTATTACATTAGCAAAACTTTTGTCCAATACGAGAAGAAGTACTCTCTAATAGAGAAAACTTGAATAGCATTGATTTGGATGTGTCAGAAGTTGAGACATTATTTATTAGCTTGTGAGGTCAAGATACTATCCAAGCTAAATCCTCTTAAATACATCTTGGAATAGCCATTTCTTAATGGACACATTGCCAAGTGGCAAGTTTTGCTAATGCAATATGATCTTGAATATGTGTCCCAAAAGTTTATCAAAGGACAAACAATTGTGGATTAATTAGCAAACTTTCTCCAATACGAGGAAATCAGAACGAATGATGAGTTCCTAGATGAGCATGTACTAAGATTGAGAACTGTTTTGATATGAAGGATGTACTTTGATGGATCCAGGAATGTGATGGGAGCAGGAATAGGCATCCTACTCTTCACTCGAGAAGATGAAATGATCCCATACTCTTTAAAGCTCGACTTTCCATGTACCCATAACATGGCTGAATATGAAGCTCTCATGCAAGGACTTCGTTTTTTATTGAGTTTTCAAGTGAAAAGGGTGCATGTCTTTGGCGACTCTCAACTTATCATAAACCAAGTGAATGGAGAATGGGAAGTCAAGGATGAGAAGTTTGTGCCATATAAAGAAATTGCCACTTCCTTGATCCGTCAGTTTGAAGAACTGCAACTGGCTCACATAAAGAGAGAATGTAGCCTTATTACCGATGGCCTCGCAAGCCTATGGTCGACCATCTCGTTTCGAACCAATGAAGCAATCCATTCTTTTGAGATTGGTAGGTTAGAACACCATGCTTTTTGAAGCAGTGAGGCATGTTCATTATATCCAAGAGGGGAATGCACCTTGGTATCAAGACATCAAAAGATACATTGAAAGCGAAGAATTCCCAACTGGAATGCCAAAAAACGAACAAAAGACAATTCAACGTATGTCAACAAGGTACTTTATTCTTGCAGGGGTGCTATAAAGATGTGGGTAAAAGTCATCACACTTTGAATGGTAGAAGGGCGTCATGCAGTGTCCTTCATTCATAAAAATCTTCTTTGCAGATTTAGAGTCCCTCATGATATAGTATCTGACAACGAGACTCATTTAAAAAATGAAAAGATGAAACAGTTGTGCAGAAAATACCACATCATTCACCATTTTTCAGCTCCTTACTACTCCCAAGGTAATGGATAGGTAAAGGCCACCAATAAGATCCTGATTTGCATCCTGGAAGAGACAATAGAAATCGGAAGAGACTGGTGGCACGAAAAGATGCATCACGCTCTGTGGGCATATCGCACCACAATGAGAACTCCATCAAGTGCTACTCCAGCAAAGCTAGTCTATGGAATGGAAGTGGTGCTGCCATTACATGTGTTGAAACCCGCTATGAAATTCGCTTCCCTCATAGAGCTTCCACTAAATCAATATCAGTAGAAAAGACTAATGCAGCTCGATTTGCTAGATGAAAAGAGGCTAAAAGCGACTCAGCACGTTGAAGCTTATCACCAAAGGGTAGCTAGACAATTTGCCAAGTCAGTTATCAAAAGATAGTTCAAAGTGAATGACTTGGTCCTACGATCGGTGGTATACCTCAGAGGACGACCACATGGTAAGTGGGCACCAAACTGGGAAGACCCATCTGTTTCTAAAAAAGCCTTGCCCCGTAATTCATACCAACCGATTGATGCTGATGGGGTGGAACTTGCCGATCCTCTTAATGCCTTTCACCTCAAGAAATTTTATGCCTCGCCCTCTTGTATTCACTTTTCAATCAATGACAAATTTATGTTTTCGCATCCAATCTACCATTCAATCTGGATTCTTCCCAGCTCATACGATCCCGTGCGACAAGGGAGATCTCGGCGCGCGATCGCTCATTCGACTGCGTGCATAGTGGTGTGCAGGGCGCTGCTGCGGTCTGTTCACTAACACACACCTGGCGCGTGTCTATGGCTGAGCCAGGGCCTACAAACGGGTGTAGGCCAATTTCTTTGATAAAAACCACCTCCCAAGGGCAGTTTTAGGCTTGTTGGGTGGGCAATAGCCTTGCCCACACCCCAAAGGGGTGTTTGCAGGCTAATGGCTAATCTCATTTAGTCAAAACTTATTTTCTTTAAAAAAGAATTCAAAATTATTTAAAATTTGGATGAAAATGTTGGGAAATTAAAAAAAAAATCTAATTTTGACTATGGCTCCAAAATCATCTATAAATGTCCCTCATTTTCCTCATCTTGAGTAAGGAGCTAGCCTTTGGTTCTCTAGCAGTTTTTCACTTGAGGACTTAAAAATTTTAGTCATCTCCTTCCATTTCCCTCTTCCTCTTCCATCTTCACTCCCTCTCTCCTTCTCCAATGCTTGGGAGCAAGCTTCATCAAGTCACAACTCTCTTGGAGGCCACAACTTCACCATTTAGGAGCTTCAACTCAAGGAAGTCTAGGGTCATTTCAACCTAAAGTGTTCATCTTCCCCAAGTCATTCTCAATAGAGGTATGTAGTCAATATCTCACATCTTTCTTTTTTTATTCTTTTCTCTTCTTCCTCTCTCCATGGCCAAAGGGGTTAGCCCTCAATCTTTATTTTAGAGACAAGAGACTACGCTCAAGTGCACCGGGAGCATGAAAAGATGAGATGATTCTTCATTTCATGATTAAATCATATTCTCTCTTTCATTGAATATAGCATTGTTTTGGTTTCTTCATTTCCTTCATTCTTCATCTCCCCATGGCCATATAAGATAGCCCTAAAATCTCTATGTTAGAGTCAAAACGCTATTCCGAAGTGCACCGGGAGCATGAAAATGTGAAGTGATATTTCATTTCATGCTTGAATCATGTTGTTTCGTTGCTTGAATATAGTCTTGTTTAGCTTCTCCCATTTTTCTCTCTAACTCATTTCCCCATGGCCATATAAGATAGCTTTAAAATCTCCATTGTGTAGTTAAAAAGCTATTCATGAGTGCACCGGGAGCATAGGAAGGTGATATGATATTTCATTTTATGATTAGATCATCCTCTTTTTTCTTAAATGTAACCTTGTTTTAGTTTCTTTCTTTCCTCTCTTCTTCATCTCCCCATGGCTGTATGAGATACTTCTCAATCTCTATCCTAGAGTTAGAAAGCTATGCTCAAGTGCATCGGGAGCATGGAAAGATGAGATGATATTTCATTTTATGATTAAATCATGTTCTCTTTTATTGAATATAACCTTGCTTTAGTTCTTTGTTTCCTCTCCTTTTCATCTCCCCATGGCCATATGAGGTAGCTCCCAAACCTCTATTTTATAATCAAGGAGTTATGCTTGAGTGCACCGGCAGCATGAGAAGATGAGATGATATTTGCATTCTATGATAGAATATGTTATCACTATTACTTGAATATTGTTTTGTTTTGAAGATATTATTCATGCATAATTGTTTAATTTTTTTTCTATTCATATGTGAATGCACAGTGAGAATGAGAGTGTGGTTTGGGATTCTCTCTTCATTATTGTGTTGATTAATTTTTGTGGTTGGGGCTTGTCCAACCTTGGAAAAGCCCTCACGAATGTGTATATGTTAATATGCATTTGCATGTCATTTTGCGTTAGTTTTTTTTTAATCATCCCATTAGGAACCCTAATGAGCCCTTTACATACCCAACGACAGAAGAAGCATATTCCCTTGCAACCAACCAAATAATAACATTCTAAGTCTATATAAATCATATTTTCCAATACCTTTTTTTTTATAAGCTTTCATATACGTGTATGTGTGATAATATGTACACGTATATATGCATTTCTGTAAAATCTCTCTCTCTCTTTCTATAAGAGTATTTCAACTTTTCCATTCTTTTAAAGATTTTTCTCTCATGATCCTTCTATATGCCGACTTTATCAAGACCAAAGTTCAAGTGATGACTCAATATTGGAATCATTTTTGATAGTCTACAACCCCAATCCAATTTCAAAAACTTTTCTTTCTTTATAAAATATTTATGATAACTATAAGAACAAAAACCTTGGATGTATGTTGTGGTAGGAATGCCTTGAATGAATGTTGTGGTAGGAATGTTTTATTTTGTTCTGATCATATAGGATCAATGCATTCATACATTCACTCTCACTTGATATTACTTATGACCACAAGCACCTCTCCACCAAATTCTCCTTGTTTCTGCCACATTAATCCTACTGGCAGTCATGCGAAAACCCTAACCCTAGACTTCATGTATTTGAAAATTCATTTGAGGAGCCTTCAAGCAGTCGGCACGTAGACCACCACTTGGGTCTCTCCTATCGTTTGTCGATTGCTCAATTTGATGGTGTGACGGATCATTCCTCTGCAAGTTGTTTTCTCCATCGCAAATCCCAAAAATGGCACTAGAACAACTTCCCTTGTAAGAGAACTGTCACACGATCAAATTGAGAACTCGACAAATGATTGAAGAGACCGAGATAGACGTATACCTGGTGGAGATGCCAACTGTTTCAAGTCTTCTTATTCGAATTCTGAAGCACAGGAAGTCCATTGTTAGGTTTGCCCAGGATCATGGAGGTAATATGGAGAATCTGGTTTCCCCCACCTTCTGGGGGACACGTCGTTGCATTGTAGGCATTAAATATGACCAGTAGTGGAGATAGAACTTTTTGGTTAAGAGGCTTTGAAACAAAGCTAATGCAGGCATTGTGTGGGCAGTGGCCCGCAGCAGCATCTTGTAGGGCACAAAGATCTAATGTAAATTATGGTAATAGAAAGCTCATAAGATTGGCATAATAATGTAAATTATGGTAATAGAAAGAAACAATGGGGTGCTCTGGTAAATATGGCTTGGAGACCTCTGTCACTGCTAACTGAATAACCCCTTTTTTTATCAATATACATGCATACATACTTTCGTTGTTAGTCTTTTCTACCTAATTAGAATAAATTAAAAACCATTGTGAATTAACAAAATAGTAAAAACATGAAATTTTCAAGACTTATATACCAGCCTTTGTTACTTTGGGGTTGAACCACCTGTTAAAAATCTAAAAAATAAAAAGGAACAATGCATAGTGAATTACAAAAGAGGAAGTCATTAACCACCATGATGGTCTTCATAAGGGGCTCCTCAGGATGCTTTTTGCCTTCACCCAACAAATTATAACAAAACGAGATAATATATAGCAGCACAAACAAGGAGAGGCATACATGATACATTGAGTTGAGTTGAAGTACTGTGAAGCAATGGGCGATTTACAGTACTTGGTATATGATACTTTTAGGAAAGAATCATTTGGTAGGTGACCAAATAAGAAATTAGGGGAAATATGAAAATAAATCTCTTTTTTCTTTTTTAATTAATTGAGAAAAATTGTCGTCTTTAGTAAAGTCTAGGTTGTGCATTCTTCACATGTCATAATACTTGGCACCATTCCTTCTTTAGTTTGAACTACAAATCTTTCATGATTAATGTCAACTAGTATCAAATTTGAATATGTAAGAAGACAAAGGCAAGAAAGGTTATCTTTTCCCCTTCTTTACAAAGCAAAAAATTATTGGTAGCATTTCAACATACCAAGAAAATGTAGTTGGTGGGAATGCTTGAAAAGAAAAAGTGAAAAACTATAAATTGTAATTGCCTTGGCTACCTACCCAAGTTACTAGGAATGTTAGCGCCCCTGTGCCACCAAGTAGAAATATGTCTAGCCGGTTCATCTTTACATGGTGATTTTCACTAATAAATAATGAAAATAAGCAAAAAAATCGACATGTTTGGACTAAAAACAAAACCAATATTGCTACTGTCGCCACTGTTACCTCACTTTTAAGCAAAATGAATTTATCCGCAAGAAGTTTCTAGGCTAACATTCTTTCACTTCAAAAACATATGAGTGGATGCTCCATATTGCTTCCACATACTGCACATCGACTAACGAGTTGAATCCCAAAGTGTGTTGAAGGTTCTTGAAAATTGATAGCCACTCATCCAAAACAAGGAAGAGAGCCCATTTGGCTCTAGAATGGCCTCATTTTTTCACCTCTTTGTATCGGGACCATGTGGCATTGATCATTTGATTCTCCCCACTAGTTCATTTTTTGTGTCTTGACAACATTAAACACAGTTCAATAAATTTAAAAGCATTGGTCCTATTGTCTGCTCTGCTTTATTGCTAACTATAATCACCCCAAAGTTTTTGAAGCCTAAAATCTAATTTGTAGATCCAAAACTCAAGTTCAAATCCAAATCAAGCATTTCAGACCTTTTTGCCTCACATTTTGACAAAAAAACCTATTTTTAGAAGTGATTTTGGTCTTTATGGTAGGCAAGACCAATTTGCCCTTCTTTTTGACAAAGAACCTCCTTTTACAGGGTGATTTTGGTCCTTTTGGTACGAAAGACCCATTTGCCATTCCTTTTGACAAAGAACCTCCTTTTAGAGGGTAATATTGGTCATTTAGGTGGGCAAGACTCATTTGCCTCTTTTTTTGACAAAAAATCTCCTTTTAGAAAGCAATCTTAGTCTTTTGGGTGGATATTAGTATCAATCAAGAAAAGGCTGTTTGGCGAGTTAATAAAGGAAAGCCAAGGCTGCGAGTAGAAGCTAGAAGGTTATCGGTCATTGAAGAATCTGAGATTTCTGCTTCAATTAAGGTCTGTGTTTTGCTGTATGAAAGGTTTTTTACTTGGAGGATTATTGTAGAAAAGAAAATATTCCAAGGTAAAAACTAAAGAGTACCACAAAATAGGAGGGGTATTTTATTCGCTGACTAGCTTTGGTCCAATAAGTATTTTAATCTGTAAAATTTGATAGCCTAATCATCTGTCCAATTTTCCCTCCTCCCATGTGTCCTAGAAGGACTGATCTGCTTACATGCACTTACTAGTGACAAACACTTAAACTTATGTAATCTTTGATATTTTCAAGCTTGCAGGAAGTCATGCGAGTGGAAGAAGAAAGAGGTTCTATGGGAAAGGAGTCTGGAAGGGAGCCAACAGGGGTTGAATTATCCAAGGTTGTAGGATCTGATATCAATGCCATGCGATCATCACTAAAGTGAGGATGGTATAGTAAACATACACTATTAAGCAATTTGATGGGTATTATCTGATCTATCGCATCAGAACATCAGGGTAGAGGTGTTGCCATTGAGGATCTTGTTCAGGTTTGCCACAAGAATATTAGTTGGACAATTGTTTTTCCTGTATATTGCTGGAGTTGTGCTTAATGGAAGATGCCTTCTTCCCATGTGTTTATTGCACAGTCATGGTTATTTCTTGTATGGTGCATCAATTTTTTTGTACATGTGGAAAGTGACAAGCAAACTGCTTGTTTAGAGTATCCTTTTGATATACAAATGACTAAAATTACTTCCATGCTAGGCTGGTGTCCTGTCGCTGTTGCGGGGGATAAAAAATTTTGATCGTTCACAAGGATACCGACTCTCAACTTGCTCATATTTGTGGATCAAGGATTGCATAACAAAAGCATTTGTGAGATACTCAAGGCTGATCCATCTTCCTGCTTGAAATTCTCTTCACATTTTCTTTTATTGTTTTGGATTGGATGCAACAGGGCTTTCTGGAAAGTAGTTTTTATATGAGCAACTATTGATGTGAATCTATCAATGTTTAAAATAGGCATGTATATACACGCATTACTCGTGTTTGAAAAATGAATAAGCTGTTCTCTGAAAGTGCTGGAAGGATCCCAAGACCGGATGAAGTTGTTGAAATTGTTGGGTTGTCTGTTGAAAATCTATCAATGGTTCAACAGGGATCTAAGGATCCTGTTTCTATAGATCAGCCATTTCGCAGGGGCTCCTACACTACACACATGATTAGATTTACAACATAGTCCAACGGTGATCAGCACCGCAAGTGTTGTAAGGAGCACGGAGATGGCCAAAATGTGCTAAATGCAGACCTCGGTAATTCACAGATATGGAGCGAATAGTAGCTAATAGGAATGAGAGAAAAGGAAAGCAATGGCAAGCAAGCAGAATACTATAAGCAAAGGGAGGCAGAGCCAGTCAGCGGGTAGCTTCTCCACCAAGCACACTGGCACAAGACAACTAATCCTACTAACCTGAACACAGATGAGCTGCATCTTGAGGGACTCATAACTGGACATAACATACTATTGATGTGTCTCAATCAGCAAAGTGGAAGGATTCGTCATGGGAAGAGAGGCGAAAACAGTGGAGGAGGATAAACGAGGAAAGCAGACGGGAATGTGGGGGAAGGGTTGCACAGAGGCAGGATGCTCTTGGCCAGCTACCAATTCAAGGTCATGGGAAGATGATAAGTACGATATCCTCGGCCTCCATGGCAGATAGCCGAGCATGCTTTTCAAGAACAGGGATATGTATGACATCTTCTAAACCTTCACTACAACCCTGTTCAGAACGGCCCTACATCTAAGATCTGCACACTCAATGTTGTTCTCTGATTTGGGCCCGTTTTTAACAAGCAAGCCAGGGCCACATAACTATCAAAAGAGGGCAAGTAGAGAGCGAGAAGTAAGCAAAACTAACCCAGGGTCACGGGGCCCATTTGTCTCGGCCCCTATGTGACAAGCCGCAAGAGTCACTAGGCATGTAAGTGCGATGAAGCTCACGGAGGAGAAAGGATGAATAGGAGTTGTCCCTTATGTTGTCTCATTATTGATAAATGAAGGCCTTAATCTCCACTATTGATAAATGAAAGTCATTAGTTTTGCTTTCACCTCCACTATTGATAAATGAAAGCCGATAAACGAAAACGTTAATCTGGGTAAGTTTTGCTTTCACATCCATTACTTATAAATGAAAGCCTTAATCAATAATGGGTCAACATAAGGGACAACTCCTACTCATCCTTTCACATACGTGAGGCTCAACGCACTTACAGGCCTAGCGACTCTAGCGGCTTGTCACATAGGGGCCGAGCCAAGTGGGCCCCATGACCGTGGGTTAGTTTTGCTTACTTCTGGCTCTCTACTTGCCCTCTTGTGAAAGTCATTTGACCCCAGCTTGCCAGTTAAAACCGGGCCGAAATTAGAGAACAACATTGAGGGCCCAAATCTTAGATGTTGGGCCGTTCTTAACAAGGTTGCAGTGAAGGTTCAAGAGATGTTGTACTTATCCCTGTCCTTGAAAAGCCTGCTCGGCTATCTGTCATGGCCAAGGATATTGTACTTATCATCTTCCCATGACCTCGAATCAGGCACTAGCCCAGAGCATCCTACCTCTGTGCTGCCTTTCCCTCACATACCCATCTGCTTCCCTGATTCCTCCTCTACTGTATCTGCCTCTTTCCCCACAATGAATCCATCCACTTTGCGGATTGAGACACATCAACAATATGTTATGTCCAGTTACGAGTCCCTCAAAATGTAGCTTATCGGTGTTCAGGTCTATGGGATTATTGGTCTTATGCCAGTCTGCTTGGTGGATAAGCTGCCCACTGACTGGCTCTGCATCCCTTTGCTTGTAATCTTGTGCTTGCTCGTGGTTGCTTCCTTTCTCTCTCATTCCTACTGGCTACTATTTGCTCCATACATGTGAATTATCGAGGTCCACCTTAACCACATCTGGCCATATCTGTGCTTCTTACAACACTTGTGATGTTGATCACCATTGGGTCATGCATTACACATCTCATCATGCTTTGACTGGCAAGGACAAACACATCTGCTCCCCATCCTCCTCTTTTCTCTCACATGTATATTTGGACAAAAAATATAGTGGGTTTTTAGGCAGGTATAATAAGATTTGAGCTGTTTACGCTTATTTGAGTACTCTTCCATATCATTTTGAATGTCATGCTCATAGATGTTTAAATCTTATTATCTTCTAGGTTCTCACCCCGCGAATGATCATGCTGGCACATCGAGTTACCAGTCTGCGAGCAGGGGCTATTCTGAGAGAGTAGATGATGCCGTTATTTTAGTTCTGCCTTTGGGTGGCCTTTTGTTGTATAAAAGCTTCACGTTTTGGTTTAGAATGGGATACCTGTACATATAGGTGATGCTTGGTGTACTATAGCTCACATTTACAATATGATGTTTCTATAAATTGTCTTATTTTATTATGCATTACTGCACTCATTTGTTGCTTTTATATGGTAAAACATATTACATGCTTAGGACAAATCATGTTATGTACTAACCACGCAGTTAAGCAACTTGTATACTATTGACATGGATGATGTTAATGCTATGTTAAGCCCAAATGATAAAACATATAGGTTCCCTAACCCTTCTTCATGTGCAGACTTTGCAAAATTTTTACATGACTATTGCCTAGGATGGAACACTGGTTAGACAAGTAAATAGAGCTCGTATGTTGTTTTTATAGCAAAAGTTTGAGGGGGGAGCTAATTTAAAGAATTTACAAGCCGATTGCTTTATGGAATTATATCTACCAAATGATATGAAAACAGATTACAGATCACACATAAGAGATTTGATAGGATCAGGATCTTGGTGATTAAGAATGGATGAGGTTGGTTACATGCTAAAATGGGAAGTGTGAAAAAAGGTTCGGGACTTTTAATTCTTGACTGATCATTCGGAACGGCGTCTTCTATTATATCAGGTGCAAAATGCATTATTCATAAGAATCAAGGCGTCCATTGATATTTCATTTAAGGAAGCTCTAATTCAGTACAATGATGAAGGCATATGAGTGTTCCCCTCCACATGGATTCACCACATGAACTTAAGGTACATCTGAATAGGAGGGGAAAGTCGACTTTTAAAAAGTATAAATACTAGATACATATTGGGTACTTATTTATAAAATCTGAATTCGAATTCACGAATCTCCTTGGTTATTTACTTCACATCTACTCTAGATCTAATGGAATGTCATATGAATCCTATCTGATTTCAAAATAAGTTAGACATTTTTTTCACACCTTATTTTTTAAAACAATTCAAACTGTTTCTTTTTTTTGGTATCTGATCATTTAAAACAATTCAATCAGATACCAATCCAAATCCATTCCATTGACATTCTTTAGAAAAATAAAAAAATTAAAACGTCGGTTCAATAAATTTATTTTAAGAACATTCAACACCGAACGGCATGTAAGAAGGTTCGCTCCCTCTCTCCTTTTTTTAATCCAAAAATTTATTGCAATATTGGGCCCCCCACAAACAAAAAAGTGCAGTCAACGTAGTACGGGTCTGAAAGCACCAAAAGTGATGGAGGGAGAGACGCCTATAAGCAACCTTCACGTCACGACCTCCAGCTATGATCCTTATCTTCTGTCACCACGTAGAAACTGACCGGTTTCCACTGTTTGCCATGTTCCACCTTCTTGTTTCACTCATTTAGAAACTTATTTTAAGAATTAAATAAATAAAGGCAAAATGCAGATTTTCAAGAAATAAACTTAAATCAAATGCTAGATAATTCTATTATTTCCTGGATTCATATTCAATTGAGAGACAAGGAAAAAGACGGATCAGAGGAGGGGCAAAAACTGGTTCACTTGGTTTCTACAAAGAATCAAACTGAGGACTTGCTTACTATATGCCACCTAACCTAACTGGTTGCACTACCTATGAGGAGAGAGAGACTCAATAATCGAACATGGAGCCTTTCTTTTTTCTAACATTAATTCATGACTTTTTGTTTTTCTGTTTCTATTAACCGTCAATTTAAAAAAAAATAGATGGCTGAAATGGTTTCTTATAAGTTTGCCACCTAAAAGCACGTACCAATTTATATATCTATGTAACGTGTATCTGTTTTGGATTTGCACTTAGAAAAAGGAAATGGAGCATTTTCAATAGTGTTTCTATTAACCTTCAATTTAGAAAAAGTGGAAGGCTGAAGTGGACAAGTTAAGCACCTAAAGGCATATACCAATTTCTATATCTACGTGTATGTGAAGTGTTTTACATTTTCACTTAAGAAAAGGAGACAGACCATTTCCAATATGGCTACAAGACCTATATCACTACTAAGTGAATATCCATTTTTTATATTAATATATATCGGGCCATACTTTTCTTTGTCAGCTTTTCTATCTAAGTACCTATTTTGAACCAATGGAACAGTAAAAACATGAAATTTTGAAGACCTATACTAGCTTTTGTTACTTTTGAGTTTGAAATAGCCATCATACTGAAATGAAAAACACAAAAATAATGAGGAGCAATGCATAACAACACAAACAAGGAGAGTCGTACATTGAGTTGTGGAACTCATACATGTGGCTTTGAACATTCAAGAACATACAGTACTAAGGTTGAAGAACATGGCTTTGGACGGTCCCCAATGTGAAGCAATGGGTGCCTTGTAGTACATAATATATGATACTTTTAGGAAAGAACCATTAATGGTAGGTGACCAAATAAGAAATGGAGGAAAATATGAAAATAATTTTTTTTTCTTTTTCTAAACTGAGAAAAATGGTAATGTTTGGATTGTATCATCTTCACTTATTATGACAATCGATACTATCCATTTTTTAATTTGTTTTTCCAATTTTTCATGACTAATGCCAATGAGTGTCAAATTTCATTATCTGCATGGGCAACGTTAATAAGGATTTTTTTCCCTCCTTTACAAAACAAAAAATTAATTGGTAGGATTGTATATACTAAGAAAAATGTTGTTATATAGTTGGAATACTTGAAAAGCAAAAGGAGAAGATGGTAAAAGGGAATCCTTGGGGCATATTTTCTTTCTAGTCATGGGTAAGTACCTATCCAAATGGTTGGGCATGACGCCCGCGTGCCACCAAGTAGAAAATACATTGTCAATTTCACTGATAAATAACAAAAAATGCAATAATTGATATGTTTATACTAAAACCAAATGTAATGCTACCATCACTACATTGAAACAAATCAACTTGGAAAATAAAAACTTCTCAATTTGGAAAATGTGTTAAGTCGTGCATTTAATTTTCCAAGGGAAATAGAAATGCAATCCTTTTTGGTTCACAAATAACTTGTAGGCAAATGTGAGGCCATATGTTTCCACATAATTCTCCTCATTATAGCAGATATTTGTCCTTTATTAAGTTTTTAAATTCATCTTTATCTTTTCTTTTTATCCAGATAAGTTTTATTTTAGGTTAAGGCAGTTCAGATGCAAAATTGTTGGGAGATGGCAACCTTCCTTTTTATTAATAAAAAATGAAAAAGTGAAAATACATCCTTGAAAAAGAAAAACAAGTGATTGAATACTAACCCAAAGGTTAGGCCAAAGGATCAACAAGAGACTTAAAGACCTCCTTTGCAGGATTTGCAACTCCTAATCATAGTCCTGTTGTTCGCCATATGTAGGGGCCAGTACCTCATGCCTTGCCTTTTATAAATTCTTAACTGGTCATTGCAACCTTTGCTTCCAACAACTACGTTCTAGGGATGTCAAAGGATCAAATTCGAATGGGATAAACTCATAGTCATATCCGTTCTTTTGGATATTCACATGCTCGGTTTCGAATTCATGTTATAATGTGCATCGAAAAAAAAAATCATATCTGAATTTGAATGTGAATATGGGTCTATCATAGCATTTGAATTATCTATGTGAATAGTACGAAAGTTGCTTAATTTCATAGTTGGTACACAATAGGATTTCTCCTAAGCAGATATTGTGCTCTACCATAAAAAAGCAAAGCAGGAGTCTAATAATGCATGATGAAATAAGAAAAATTTATAGAAACATCATATTCTAAGTATGAGCTGTAGTACACCAAGCATCACGTATATATAGAAATATCACATTCTAAACCAAAACATGAGGCATATATACACTAAAAGCCCCCCAAAGACAGAACTGAAATAATGGCATCATCCATTCTCTTAGAACACTCTTTGAGAATAGACACTGGTCCTAGACTGGTACCTTGATAAGTGAGCATGTTCATTCGCCTGGTGACAACCTAGAAGATAATAAGATTTAAACATCATAACAACTTGAGTATGACCTAATTTCCAACAGCCTATCATTTAGATAAAGGAAGGCTTTGTTGAGTCATAGTAAGTTGCTCGCTAGTCCGGTCATTATCAGCTCACAGCCATTGATGAATCACGAGGTAAGAAGTAGCGGGAGGCAACCCCACTAACTCCTCGAAAGAAGACATTGAGTTCAGCTTAGCTACTTACCGCAGCAAAGGACTACACTCCACCAAACAGGGGGTGGGGGTAGAATTTGTGTCGCGTATAGAAAGAAACGACCAGTAGGCCTAAGCCACAGCTCAGTGAAGCTTTGTTCAACTATCCAAGATTTCATGGTGGGGTGAGAGAGAGAGAGTGTATATATACATCCTCAATTGCTTACCCTGCCCATGGGGTCAACAAATGGACAATGTGGACCCTAATCAATTTCAAGCAACTGGCTTAGATTGTACACAAGCCATCTTTCACCATTACCATCCACCACCTATGTTTCCTCTTTGGCTGTTGGTGAAAGAATCTTTCAATGAAAATTAGGACTTAGAGACGCTTGATTTTTTTTCCCTGGTGGTGGATGGAATGAAAAAATGTCAGCTCCTTCCCTACATCATGAGATCCCCACTAACCACCATCTCAACAGAAGAAAACTAGGAATAAGTTCCAGACTGCCAATCATTCCCCCACTGTATTCACTTCTTCTCTATTTATGCAAATCTTGAGATTCGAAACCAGTGATTTTATAAAGCTTTCAGAGGTTTATTAAAGTGGATTAGTGGTTCAACATGCTAGTTCTTCGCTCTTATTACTCTTCGGTTTTCTGTTTCTTCTTTGAACTTGTGCTTTCCATTTTCAATTGTATTGGTAAAACCATAGGCTGTTGCCACTTTTGATTTGTCATCTTCTCTTCCCATTTGTGAAGCTTTATTTTCATTCCAAATGGTTAATGACGATTCAACGCTAGGGGTGATGCTGGTATCAAGAGCAAGTAATATTAGTCTTCTTGGCCAACAGTTGGCTTTCCTTGACCAAGGAAATGATTAATTCAACTGGTTGCAATTTCATATGTAGTTGGTACTTTCGCTTGCATTATGTAGTTCTCGCAAATGAAGATGACAGCTTACTTAAGCTATGTTTCATCAACAATTATGAAAAAATTAACCTAAGAGAGAAGTCAACACTTAGTGAGAGTTGTACAGATGTTTGTGTTTATTAATGTTGCCACAACATTTGAAAGTCAGTAAAGCTTTTGGAATTTCCTTTTCCTTACTTTGCTAATGCTGACATCAACTTGAAATGGAACACTTTCTTCTTGTCAAATCAATAGTTGGAAGGAAATGAAAAATTGAAGTATGTAGATAGATTTTTCAACCATGGCCACAAATGTTGATGCAATATGATTTTGAGTATGTGTCACAAAAGTCAACCAAAGGACAAGCAATTGCGGATCGGTTAGCAAAACTGTCAACAGTACGAGGATATAAAAGCAAGCGATGAGTTTCTAGATGAACATCTACTAAGATTGAAAACAATCCAGGTATGGAAGATGTTCTTTCATGGATCCAGCAATGTGATTAGAGCAAGATAGGCATCCTACTTATCACTACAGAAGATAAAATGGTCCTCTACTCTTTGAAACTCGACTTTTCCATGTACCCATAACGTGGCTGAATATGAAGCCCTCATACAAGAATTTCATTCTTTATTTAGTTTCCAAGTAAAAAGAGTGCACGCTTTCAGTGACTCTCAACTTATCGTCAATCAACTGAATGGAGAATGACAAGGCAAAGATAAAAAGTTGGTGCCATAATCAAGAGATCGCAACCACCTTGATCTGTCAGTTTGGAGAAGTACAACTAGCTCACATAAAAAGAGAAGACGACCCTATTTGGATGGCCTCGCAAGTTTAGGATGTACTATTTCTTTTCGTGCTAACAAAGCAATCCGTTCTTTTGAGATTGGAAGGTTAGAACACCCTGCTTTTAAAGTGGTAAAATATGTTCATCATATCTAAGAGGGGAATATGCCTTGGTATCATGATATCGAAAGATACATTAAAAGGAAATAATTTTTTACTATAATGCCCAAAAATGAACAGAAGCAATTATGCGTATGTTAGTAAGGTATACAGGAGTGTTGTATAAACTTGGGTTTAGTACCGAATATTGTCGGTACCTTAATGAAGATGAGGCAAAGGAAGTCATTGAAGAGTTACATTGGGGAGACTGTGGGGGCTATGTTGGTTACCAAACCTTTACCAGGCAGATAATTCGAGCAAGATATTAGTGGCTCACTATGCAAAAAGATTGTTACCAATTCATAAAAGATGTAAAGAATGTCCACTGCATGCTCCAATGATTCATGCATCAACCTCTCACTTACATTTTGTAATATCTCTTTGGTCGTTTTCAATGTGGCCATTTGACATAGTGAGACCAATAGCCCCTGTGACTTCTAATGGCCATAATTATTTTCTTGTTGACTATTTTTCCAAATGGGTAGAAGTCATCATCCTCAAAAGAGTGGAAGGGCATCACATTGTATCCTTCATTTACAAAAATATTCTTTGTAGATTTGGAGTCCCTCATGATATAGTATCTGACAACGAGCTTCATTTCAAAAATAAAAAGATGAGCCAGTTGTGAAGCAAATACTATATCATGCATCATTTTTCAGCTCCTTATTACCCACATGGTAATGGGCAAGCGGAAGCCACCAATAAGATCATGATCTGCATCTTGGAGTGGACAGTAGAAACTGGAATAGACTGGCACGAAAAGATGCATGACGCTCTATGGGCATATCACACCACTATGAGAACTCCAATGAATGCAACTCTAATAGAGCTAGTTTGCAGAACGAAAGTGGTTTTACCATTACATATGTTGAAAGCCGCTTTAAAGTTCACTTCTCTCATAGAGCTTCCCTTAACTCAATATCAATAGAAAAGGCTAATGCAACTCGATTTGCTAGATGAGAAAAGACTAAAAGTGACTAAGCAAGCTGAAGCCTATCGCCAAAGGGTGGCTAAACAATTTGCCAAGTCAGTTATTGAGAGAGATTTTAAAGTGAATTTTTTTGTCCTACGATCTGTGGTATACCTCAGAGGACGACCACATGGTAAGTGGGCACCAAATTCGGAAGACCCATAAGATTGATGTTGATGCGGTGAAACATGCCGATCCTGTTAACGGTTTTCACCTTAAGAAATTCTACATCTAGCCCTCTTGTACTCACTTTTCAATCAATGAGAAGTATTTGTGTTTTCCATATTCAATATGCAATTCGTTTTGGATTTTTTCTTGTCGTAAAACGTTACGATTACACTGGGGCATTTTTTATTTTATTTTATTATTATCATTCAACACTCGAAAGCAACCCATGCAGGTATGGGGTAAAACCTGCAATGCAAAGCAACCCGCTCAGGTAAGGGATCAAACCTGAATTCAATCTTGCCCAAACCCCTCAATTAAGTGGTCAAACCTAAATTCAATCTTGCCAAAATGCACTTAGGTAAGAGGCCAAACTTGAATTCATGTTAGCTCAAATAACCCATTCAAGTAAGGCGTTAAAAATAAAAGATCACTCCAAACATGTTTTGTTCGAAAAATCCAGTGTGCTTATCTTTGTCACCAAGCACGGCTAACACCGGCTTAGTAACAAATAGGGGCATCAATTATCACCCTAAATTTTTTCAAAAAAAATGCATTCTTACCCAAACACAAATTCAAAACTCCACTGTAGACACGAGATTTAAATAAAAAATCAAAGTCTTGAATCTAAATAAGATCCAAAATCCAAGTCTAAACCCGAATTCATTATTTCAAATTCAAAACTGAAATCAAGACAACAAAATTTGAATGTACGAGCACTGGGCGTGCATGCATGGACCTTCCCTTTGTTTTAGGTTTCATTCTCATGCCAAAACATGTTTTTAAGCCCAAGTCACACGCTAGAACAAGGTGATGACCAATTGAACTCAATTCAAATTCAAAACGAGCCTGGAGTCGCTAAAACGAAGTCGACCACCCATTTGTAACAAAAACAATATTCATACACATTTTAAATAAAAAAATGGGTAAATGTTTCTTTTTTATATAAATGAGCCTCTCATTATTTATTTATTTATATTTTTCATCTAAATTTATTTCATTTCATTATATCTTATTGTCACAATCCAACCGTTTGACCCTCAACAATTTTTTTTTTCTAAACATAAAGCATTAAGGTGCGACAACACAACAATTCAAAAGGAGGGAGTTATGCCACCAGAAACAATGGGGCAAACTTTCATTTATATAACAATTTCAGTTTATACAAATTTACATCAATGTGTATGACAAAAATACCTCAAACCATATGATTGATGCCTAACAAAAATGAAGACATCAATATAACCCAAAACAAGATGTGCCAGCACTACAAACAACTCAAAACCTCCCGAGTAGGATGTGAGTGAAGCCATCTGATCAACCTGTTGCCCGGCTCCGCCAAAACATGAAAAGGAAAACAACTGAAGGCCTAGCCTTTGCAGTATGACAACAACCCAGGAGAATCTCTAACCCTCTTAAGTAGGGCTCAAATATGAGATAATACAACCATAAAAACAAATCATCATCATATGGTGATAGGGTATAGTCACACCAATTGCCTAGAAGGCATCTCACATATACTATGACATGTAAAGCTCATTCAATGGCCATGATAACACAATTTCAAAACATATGCAAGGCATGCATAAACATATCATTCTTATTCATTTCATTCACATGCACATTATTGACATACATTTCATTCATATACTTTCATTTTCATTAGTTTCAGTGAATTAATAAGTCATGTGGGTGCAAACACAGGCACGTACACACCGCAACCCCCATGGTGGCCCATAACAATATGGATTTATTCCTGCTGCAGTGGTAGAGCACTCATCCATGGGTATGTGAATTCCAAGGAGAGATACTCAACCTTCCCTAGGACACCCAGGTTAGGAAGGCGGGAGCCCAACGCTCCAAGCACATCACACAACAGTACCCTAGGGCCATGCACCGCTTGCGCTCCGAACAGGTGAGACCAAGGGCAAAGGTGGGACAACTCCCAAACACATAGTCACATCCCACTGGCCTCTCATCTCTTATACTTTCATTATTATCATTATCATTGCATATTCACAAAATGACTGGCTAGTTCATAAGGTTGGTTCACTTCACAAGTGTACTCACACCTCCAATTGCCTCCACATGAGGGCCGCACATATCATTAACATTCTTATCTAACCGTCAAAACAATACGTGTACAACTACCGTTCAATTTCATTCAATTGCGTCATTGCCCATGGCAATACATAGGCAACAAATCATAACATTCACATTCATAAAAACTCACATCTTATCAAACACATCAATCACATCTTTCAAAACTTAGCCAAATCTCAGAGAGTAGTCTCGATCCGTGATTGACTCATAGTTGTCCTAGGTATTTGTCATTCCAAAATGCTTTCTAATGCACAATTGGGGTCGAGAAGACACTCGACTCGATACCCCACCTCATCAGTCTTAAGCGGTTATCATTCTAACATGCACATGCAAATGCATAACAGTTTTCAAAACAAGCTTCTAGTAGCTTTTCAAAACAAAGTTTATCACATATCAAATCATTCGCATGCATACATACATTCATTCAGAAAACAGTCATTCAATCACATCACAATCCTAGGATCCAATGATCCTAGGAACACACATTCTCAAGTTGGCCCAGGCAGGATTTGCCTGGAATGCCACCATACCTGTCGGGCGTCCACAAAAAACCCAAAATGTCTCGAGCTTCATATCTAATCACTCTAGGTCTACGGGACGTACCCGATGTACCTGCAAACATATACAAGTGGTAAATTCTCTACTAGTCTAGTTTCGTAATCCATACAAATATAAAACAAAATCATTGAGGTAGATGTCATCACCTCAAGAGGGTGTCGACAGGTAGTGTTGACCTATAAAGCCCTCTAATAGGCCTCTTCTCTGCCCTAGAGGTTATCACCAAAGGGCTCAAGCTTCGCACTTTCGATTTGAACCGATCACTAATCCATTTATCCATTGCTTCCTTAGTTGAGGCGTCAACCTAACATACCTACAATACCCCAACAACAACGTACATGCACCTCAACAAAAACATACTTTACGAATTCTATAACACGGTTCTAAATCTTCTGCACACCACAATAATTTCTGCCATGTTTCCCCAATTGCTTAAAAAATCAACTTATAATGCTAAACAGATAAATGTACACTTGGGCGCTTGCCTTACTCAATATAGTCATAATCTTCCTCCAAAATAGCAACATCGCCAATATGCATTCTAAATCATGAATTCTTATTTCTAGCATGCTCAAACAATAATTATACATGCTCCAACAAAAAATATACAACAATCTAAGCTCAATTAAGCCTTGCTCACCCCAATCTTAGAATCCAAAATGTTGCAATGTTCTCGACAGCCACCTCGACTGTTCGATTGAGTGCCATCGCCAAAGATTGCTGGCTGCCTTCACCACTAACGCCCTCACTTCACTGGTATGAGGGGAAAAAGTATCCCCAAGCTGCAATTCCAAACCCAATGACAATAAGTAGATGAAAAAATAGCATAAGAGAGTTAAAAAGGAGGGTATGCTGAGAGAAGAAGACATTCAGTGGTGAGAATGTGTGTGCAAAGAGGGAGAGTGTGCCAAGAGGGAGAGGCAGATAGAGAGAACAAGAGAGTGTGAGAGTGGCAGAGGAAGTGGGATAGCACGGGCGAGGGATGTACGAAGAGCATGGGAAGAAGAGGGGGACCCAACAGGTAGAATCAGGATGGGGGGTGGGACAGGTAGAGAGGGGAAATCGAGCGAGGGAAATGGGGGAGATGGTGAGGAGCAGAGGAGATGGGGAGGGAGCTCGAGCAGAGAGGGCATAGGAAAAGGAGGGTGCTAATAGAAAGGGGAAAGGGCTGCGTAGGAGGGAGGAGAAGAAGAAGATAGAAAGGAGAGGAAGAGGTAGAGAGAGATCAGAGGCTTACCAGCACCACCATTGCCATCCTCGTCGCCGCCCTACACCACCTCCGTCTTCTTCTTCTTCCTTGCACTGGCACGAGAGGCAACCGGGAGGAAGACAAGGGAGATGAGCCCTCGCATCGGACTCCTTCACGCCAGGGGGTTCGGGTTCGGATCTGGACGCAATCCGGCCCACCTGAAAGTAATGACGAATGTTACACTTATTTCATATTCATTTCGTATTAAAAAAACAAACCAATCATGCATTGCATCATCGTGATTGGAAGATCGTGCATCGTGTGTATGTGCTCGCACATGACCCGATCGCGACAAAGCGATCACATCCGAGTCGGGGCCTGCACACAATGCAGGCCCCTTTTCTTTCAAAACCGACTCTTGGAGGCAGTTTTTGAATTTTTTTTGGTGGGCAATAACCTGCCCACACCCAAAGGGGTATTTGCATGTCTGATGACTAACCCCACTTAGTCAAAACCTATTTTTTAGAAAAAAAATAAAAAAAATTAAAAAATACTTGGAATTAGGATGAAAGTGTTATGAAATTCAAAAAAATTCAAATTTTGAGTTTTGGCTCCAAAACTCTTTATGAATACCCTCCACAATCTTCTCTTTTAGGCATAAGCTAACCCTTGGAGAATCTTTAGTGCATTCTCACTTGAAGACTTTGAGTTTTCCCTTTGCACTCTTCCTCCATTGCACTATTATTCTTTCCTTCTCATTCCTCTTCTTCTCCAACCTTGGGAGCAAAATTCCCCAAATTCCACTTCTTCAATGAAGCATAGAAATCTCTTCAAGCAACGTCTTTATCATCTGAGAGCTTCACTCAAGGCGAACCTATGATCATTCGAAGAAAGGGTATTCATTTTCCTAAAATCTTTCTTGTTAGAGGTATGTAACCAACACTCCAATCCTTTTTCTTTCCCTACTTTTCATCTTCTTCATCTCCCCAGAGCCATATTAGATAGATCTTAAACCTTCACTTTAGAGTTAAGAGCTATTTTTTAGTGCAGTATGAGCATGAGAAGTTGAAATGATTTTTCATTTTATGATTGGAACATGTTCTTTCTTTTCTTAAGTGTAGCTTTATTTTGGTTTCCTTACTTGCACTTTCTTTCATCTCCCCTTAGCCATATAAGATAGATCTCAAATCTTCTTTTGGGAGACAATAAGCTAATCTTGAGTGCACCGAGAGCATGAGAAAATGATATGATATTTCATTTTATGATTGGAACATGTTCTCTCTTTTCTAGAATGCGGCTTTGTTTTGGAATATTATTCATGCATGATTGTTTTTTCCATTTATATATGAATGGACGGTGAGAATGAGTGTTTGGGTTTGGATTCTTCTCTATTATTATGGTGATGTTTGAAGTTGAGATTTGTCCAACTTGAGAAAACTCTCACGAATATATACATGTTAATATGTATTTTCATGTTATTCTTACGTTTAGTTTCCCTCTTAATCACCCAATTAGGAACCCTAATGAGTACTTTATTATGTTGTTTGATTTTCTTCCATGCCCAACAGTGTTAGAAATATATGCCCTTGTGACAAACAAAATATTAATGTTTTATGTTAGTATATAAAATATTTGCAATCATGTTTTTCAAAGAATTTTTGAAAGCAAAAACCCTCTCTAATGAGGCTTTAGAGACTTATCTCAGGCTCTTCCATGAGCCCAAGTTCCTCTCCGGCCTACATAAAAATTGAATTCGATATTTTAAGTTATTCTTGATTTTTAATCTCATAAAAACATATACGTATATACATGTTATATACATATCTGTGCTATTGATGGTGTTCTTTATCCTTTATTTTCTCTCTCTAAAATATTTTCTCTCTCTATTCATGTTAAATGTCTTCTCCAACAAATTTCTTATATACACACACACACACATATATATATAAATGTACATATATAATTGAATGTATATATAATTCTCTCTTTCTTATCCTGTAAAATTTCTCTTTCTTTTCGAATCAATATCCTCTTTTTATGAACTTTCATATATTTGTATGTCTGATAGTATGTACATTTCTCTCTCCTCCCTCTCTCCCTCTTTTTTATGAACTCCTTTTTTCACTCTGTTTAAGTTAATACTTCATTTTCAAAAACTTTCACATACATACGTATACATATATATATATATATATATATTAATATGCATATACATATATACATGTACGTATATGCATATAAAATACGTATAAAGATACGTATCTCTCCCTCTTTTTAAATCTTTCATTGAGTGATATTTCAAATATCTCTTTCTCTCTCTCTCTCTCTTTCTCTCACTTATGATCACAAGCACCTCACCGAAAGATCTTAAGCAAGATGAGATAGAGCTCTAACTAGGTAGTAACCGAATTAGAGCAAAACTTCAAACCTACTTAAAGTCTTAAAGAAACACTAAATCTACTTCAAAAATAATTTTCCAAGCTTTCTAAATGGTATTTATAAAGATTTCTCAATTCAAGATGTTTTCAAATCAAAATATTTTACACTCTCAAGTGATTCTTTAAGAACTTTTTCAAAAGTTTGAAACATCAAATCTTCAACATTTTCTGAACATAACACTGCATTTAGAATGACAAGGATGTTCAAGAAAAAAAAATGTATCAATAATAAACATAACCCTTGAATTGATTACCCCTTGTAAAGGCCCCAGGAACAGTTGATCCTCGTACCGATGGGCGAGTCCCTTTTTCTCTCATTTCAAATAGAACATCTTTTTTCTGGAGTACTCTAAAAATGAAAAATTTTTGGGGATGCAAACATAATCTATAGCAAAAGATGAAATGACACGAATGCCCAATAGAATTAGAATTCAAATAGGAAAAATGAGAGGGAATTTGGCAACTTGGGAGTCCAATGTTGATTGGGCTTGACATGAGCAAGAAATAAGCTGCTGTCATTGTGTTTTAAAATGCTAATCTAAAGCATCATATGAAACAATAAAATCACCTGAAGTGGTAATCAAACTAAGAAATGAGAGCAAATTTGGCAACTTGTTTTTAACAATGACTAGACTTCCCATGAACAAGAAATAATTAAGCTGCTTCAGTGTGTTTTACAATGTTGATCTAAAATATCAGGTAAAAGAATGTAGTCGGCCCACTGAAAGCAAAAATCAAATGGCTTAAGAGGGTTATTTAATTGTAAAGGAACAAAGCTGATGCTAGACTCAGCTTAGCTCTAAGATCTTTCATCACCAATTCTAGGTAGTCTGCAGCTGGTGCTGATATGTGTCATTAAGCTTACCTTGGTCTTCAAGCCCATGATTCTTGTGCCAATTTTTAGCAAAGAATAAAATACATTTTATTAGATGAATAACTTTCAAATGGACCAACTAAAATGCAGCCAGGTGTCGATATAGTAAACTTATACTTGGTGACTAATCAAGTTTCACATGTTGGTAGCACTAAAATGCTTCATTTTACGTGGAATTAATTTCCCTTATACTTCAGTTACCCCGCTAATGAGACATTTCACTTAAAGTGATTGACTATTCACACCCATTTCATGAATTCTTTAATTCGTTAAAAAAAAAAAGAAACTCGTTCAATCACTTATAAAGTAAATTTCCCAATTTTAAAAGCAAATTCAACATAGAAATTCATTTTCGAAAAAAATAACATTCTGACATTGGACCAACCTATTTCAAACACCCCCAACCCAGCTGATTAATTATTAGCCAATTGTTTGAAATAATCAATCAATCTTCAATAACACAACCATCAAATGAAAACGTATGCCAAGAAAATTAGCAATTTATATTATTTTGTATGGCTCACCATCTCTTTCTTTTGGATACATATTCATTGTCGATTTTCTATAGCCATATTCTGTCATGGATTTTACGGTTGTAAACAAAAACGATTGAATGGAATAATGAACTGTTCATGTACTTGTTTTCAGCCTCCCTATATCTCTTTCTATGTAGTTGCAGGCTGCTTCTTGATTAAGTACAAAAGGGACAAAGGAAAGTGGTGGACAGACTAAGAAGATAGTTGAAAGAAAAAAAAAACTCCCACACTTTGGACAGATTTTAAAAAAAAAAAGAGTACCGGAAAGGAAGACAATAATGAAAAAGATTGTCCCCCTGATATGGCTTTCTATGTCAATCAGGCTGCGTAATGTCCACTTTTGAAACTCCTCAATTCTGAAATATCGGGAGGCAGAGGTGAAGTACATGAACAGTTCATTATTCCATTTATTTGTTTCTATTCTGTGACCATAAGCTCCTTGGCAGAATGCTGGCTACAGAGAATAGATACTCAACCGCAGAAGAAAGTAATGGTGATCAGCCATACAAAATAATACAAATTGCTAGTTCTCTTGGCGCTTTTGTTTGATTATTGTATTATTGAATATTGCTTTCATTGTTTCATGCAATTACCCATCTTCTTCATCCTATCTTGAGTGAGGAGCTTTCCCTCATAAGCCAAGTAAAAACCGGCAAATTCTTGTAGAGCTGAATAGTTCCAGAAATATTTTCCGAGACTGAATCCAGGATCGAATATGGGTCAATCATCCTTGGAGCTGCACTTTAACAGATCCAGACTCAATTTTAGGACTGGGCCTCCTCAACAATTTCAGTTTTGCTCCCTCTCTCAGATGCAAGATGGTATAATACCACCTTTTCTTTATTTATTTGTTGGAATATTTTTTTTACACTATGGACTTTGATTTTGAGATTGGGAAATTTGCTTTAAGAGTAATTGAACAACTTTTTTTATTTTTTTAGAACTAAAGAACATGAAGTGGTTTTGAGAAGTAAATCACTTTAATGGCTCATTAGTGGGATAAGTGAAGCATGGGGGAAATTAATTCCATGTAAAACGAAGCCACTTTAGCCTTATGGACATGTTAAACTTGCTAGCTAACCAAGCATAAGTTTACTATATTGACAATAGCCACATTTAAGTTGGTCCATTTGCAACATCAGCTGGTCCTAGGATCCAACCTGGACCACTAAAAGTGTGGCTTGAACTTGTTCTGCTAATATAATTGGCGCATGAAGCATGTGCATGCAAACCGAAATATAGTTATTGGCACAAGTAGAGTTGATACTCATGTAGCTCGAACCAATGATCAGCTGCTTAATTATTTCCTGTTCATGGGAAGTCTAATCATCCTTAGACTAACAAGTTGCCAAATTAGCTTTCATTTCCTTATTTGATTTCCACCTTCAATTGGGCGATTGTATCGTTTCATATGATGCTCTATATTAACATTGTAAAATACAATGTCAGCATCTTATTTCTTATTCATGTCAAACCCAGTCTTGACAAGCAAGTTATGGAATCCACTCTCATTTCCCACCTTCTCTTCTCTATTGGTTGAGTCCTTACATCATGACATAATTCTCCGAATTACACCACTGGATCACCTACAAAAGATGATGATGAAGAGGATCATGAAGAAAATGAAGCCCTAGATCCCTCTGTTCACTGGCTATGATGAAAAGACCCATCCCCTCGAAGGTTCACCACCAGATTCTCTATATTTCTGCCACATTAATCTTGCTGGCAGTCATAGGAAAACCCTAAACCTAGACTTCATGTATTTCAGAATTTAGTTGAGAAGCCTTCAAGTGGTCGGCGTGTAGACCACCACCTGGGTCTCTCCTATCATTTGTGAGTGCTCAATTTGATGGTGTGATGGATCCTTCCTCTGGAAGTCATTTTCTTCATTGCAAATCCAAAAAATGGCACTAGAACAGCTTCCCTTGTAAGAAAACCGCCACACGATCAAATTGAGAACTCGACAAATGATTGAAGAGACTGAGATAGAGGAATACCTGGTGGAGATGCCAACCGCTTGAAGTCTCCTCAGTCGGGTTCCGAAGCACTGGAAGTCCAAGCTAAGGTTTGCCCAAGATCATGGCGGTAATATGGAGAATCTAGATCCCCCACTTTCAAGGGAACAAGTCGTTGCATCGTAGGCATTAAATATGAGCAGTGGTGGAGATAGAATTTTTTGGTTAAGAGGCTTTGACACGAAGCTAATGCAGGCATTGTGTGCGCAGTACCTTGTAGTTCTGGTATTGAACTCTGAGGTGGACACAGAGATCTAGGTCTTCATCTTCATGATCCTCTTCATCATCATTTCAAAAATGGTGGAGGAGGTTTGTATGGAGAATTCCATGATCACCTACAGAGTCAACCCAGAGAGAGAAAGAAAGAGAGAGAGAAAGATAAGAGTTTATGAAAGCATAAAAGCTCATAAGATTGACATAATAATGTAAATTATGGTAATAGAAAGAAATAATGGGGTGGTCTGGTCAAGATGGCTTGGATTCCTATATGCCTACTAATGAATAACCTTTTTTTAATCAATATACATCCATACATACTTTGCATTGTTAGTATTTTCTACCTAATTAGAACAAAATAAAAACCATTGTGAATTAACGGAATAGTAAAAACGTGAAATTTTCAAGACCTACATACCAGCTTTTTTTACTTTGGGGTAGAACCACCTGTCAAAAATCTCAAAAATAAAGAGTAACAATGCATAGTGAATGACATAAGAGGAAGTCATTAACCACCATGATGGTATTCATAAGGGGCTCCTCAGGATGCCTTTTGCCTTCACCCAACAAACTATAACTAAACGAGATAATATATAGCAGCACAAACAAGGAGAAGCATACATTGAGTTGTGGAACTCATACATGTGGCTTTGAATATTTTAGATTAATGTGCAGTAAAGTTGAAGAATATCGCTTTCGATGGTCATAAATTGAAGCAATGGGCGATTTATAGTACTTAGTATGACTTTAGGAAAGAATCATTTGGTAGGTGACCAAATAAGAAATTAGGGGAAATATGAAAATAAATCTCTTTTTTCTTTTTTAATTAATTGAGAAAAATTGTTGTCTTTAGTAAACTCTAGGTTGATCTTCATTTGTCATAATAGTTGGCACCATTCCTTCTTTAGTTGTCTTACAAATCTTTCATGATTAATGTCAATTAGTCTCAAATTTGAATATGTAAGAAGACAAAAGCAAGAAAGATTTTTTTCCCCTTCTTTTACAAAGTAAAAAATGACTGCTAGCATTTCAACATACCAAGAAAATGTAGTTGGTGGGAATGCTTGAAAATAAAAAAGTGAAAGATTATAAATTACAATTGCCTTGGCTACCTACCCAAGTTACTAGGAATGTTGGCGCCCCTGTGCCACCAAGTAGGAATATGTCTTGCCAGTTCTTCTTCACATGGTGATTTTCACTAATAAATAATGAAAATAAGCAAAAAATCAACATGTTTGGACTAAAAACGAAAGGAATATTGCTACCATCACCACTGTTCCCTCACTTTTAAGCATAATGAATTTATCTGCAAGAAGTTTCTGGGCTAACATGACATTCTTTCACTTCAGAAACAGATGAGTGCATGCTCCATATTGCTTCCACATACTACAAATCTACTAACTAGTTGAATCCCAAAGTGTGTTGAAGCTTCTCAAAATTGATAGCCACTCATCCAGAGCAAGGAAGAGAGCCCATTTGACTCTGAAATGGCCTCATTTCTTCACCTCTTTGTACCAGGACCATGTGGCATTGATCATTTGATTCTCCCCACTAATTCATTTTCTGTATCTTGACAACATTAAACACAGTTGAATAAATTTAAAATCAATGGTCCTATGATCTGTTCTGCTTTCTTCCTAACACTCGTATGTGTTTCCATTAAAAGAAATATGTGTCAGAGGCTGATTTCTGCGTAAGAGTACTGCTGCAAGGAGGACATTGGGAGGGTCTTATTTTTGCAAATCTGCTCTAGAAATTTAAAAATTAAGAATAAATGGTAGCCATATAATGTGGCAAACCATACTTTCTAGGCTTATTTCCTCTTTTTCCTCCTTATTAAACCTGATAAAGCAGGGTGGCAGGCTTTGGTATGACGCTATCAGGAGAGGCAAAACTAACTATTGGAGGTTCATCTCTCTCTCTCTCTCTCTCTCTCTCACACACACACACACACACACCAGTTTGAGGAAATTATTAAGTGAAAAGCTATTTGAGATGTTGTGCTCTAGATCCATGGCCTAAATGCTTATGCTTCCTCAAGGTTTGTGTTGCATTACCTTGCTAATTTTTTTCTGGTTGCTGCCATTGTTTACTTGTTACAGTGTAGACACGTGCTATTCTGTTTTAACAAGATGCTCATATAAGAGACTTCTAAAGCCGAAAACATATGGGGAAATACATAATTCTTTTAGGGAAAGTAAAAAAAAGATTCATAACAAGGAATATCATGACTTTCATGAGATAACGTTGATGGTTTATTAAATATTTTTTAAAGTTCTTGCTTGCTGATAAGTGTACGTGTACATATTACCTTAATATCTGCTATGTCAATTACGTCATGTATTTTAATGTATTAGGGAAAATTGTAAGTTGTAACAACTATTATGTTATTCTTTTTTTTCAGAATAATTCATTTCAAATGCCGCGTTACCAAAGATTGAACTGTGTGTTACCATATGCTTGTTAGGGAACCTGACCTGGCTTTCTGCAATTGGAATCAGCTGTTAGCAAAATAATCTATAAGATTTAGCTGTACGTTACGGAATCACGCTCAGTAATGTTGTTGGTAGTGCATGTGGTAACATTGTGGGTGTGCTACTAAATACCTTTAATTATGTGTTTTCAATGTTACTAAATGGTAAATTTCTTGTAGTGTATGGTTGATCTTGCTTTTCAATCACACCCAAATAGTTAATGTCTCATTCGTTGCTACACCTTCTGAATACTCATCATATTAATTCCTGTTGCACAACTATCACTTATCATTTCCTTATTGAGAAAATATTTGATGAAATGCTTATAAAACAATCGTCTTCTAGACAATGCTGGTAGTTGGAGACCACAAGCACAGACACTTGCTTGAACTGCATCAACTGTTTCATGAAATGTTTGAGCTATTGTCCCATGGAATATAATGCTTGCAGGATGTGTTCAATGCAGATGTCCTAAGGGGACTCTGTCTCCCTTCCATGAAATGCAATTACCATCTATGACAAAGTGACAATCATCAATCAATAGTTGCTTATTGATAAAGAAATAGTAGTTGTATTTACTATAATCATGTAATCATGCTTACTACTTATACATTGACCAATCATGGAAAACATATGCCTTTCTCCTCAATTGAAAAATTTTTGCAGTTACCGACATTATAAGGAACTAAAAGGTAAAAAATCTACTAAAATTGGGTGTTAGAATTCCAACATTTTTTCCGAGGCTCGTTTTGAATATTTGTTTCTTTTAGACTGACTATAAGTTGCTCAAAGTATATGAACTTCAGGCTGAAGTTGACTACCATTTTCTTATAACTGATTACTAGTGGCTACTATCTGAACAATTTATATTCCTAATTTGTCGCTCAACCTGTAATCAACTAAGCTTGTCAGAGCTTTTGATTTGTGGTTATTACATAACTTCCATTTGTATTTTGTAGGATAGGAAATGCATTTGTTCTCGGTTGGACAATGGAAAAATAGATGGGTCAAATGCTTGTACAACTTTGTTGTATTCAAATGACAAGTTATATATTGTTTTTCTTTTAAAATTAATAGTTTACAAAATCCAGCCCAAGTCACCAAGTTGACCCCCGAGTCACGAATCAGTAATGAACTTAGTCTAGTCCCAAGTCATTGAATTTTAAATCATAGATCAGTTTCTCTCACTGCAACTTTATGTTGAACACTCTTGGTGAGAGAATGTTGTTTGTTCTTGCGTTGAATAAAGGAAGATAGGAAAGATAATTAATTAGTTCTGCAATGCAGCCGTCAGGTTTAGTTAATGTCTCGACACGTGCTGCACACCACGGCCCCAGTTTTATAGCATAAGAGATAACGCTTTATGGAGAACATTAATTTCTAAATCGGATGCTTTTTTTTTCTTTTAAGAAAAGGCGTCGAGCTGGTTATGTGCACGCCTAAGTGGCAAGAAAATTATCAAAATGCCCCTATTTAAATAAAAAAAACTTTTAAAAAAAGATTAAAAATTAAAAAGTCTAAACTACCTATTATTTTATAAAATAAATTCAAAAATCCCATCTAGCACTTCTAAGGCAGATTTGTTGCATATAATATTTAAGTGGAGAGCGTCGGGATATATGCTGACATCCTATCTCAGACATCGCATTGGACAGAGACTCGTTGGCACTCCATGTGGGGCAGGTGCGACAGTGGTGACGTCACAAAAATTTTGAAGAAGTGCAGCAACAAGAAAAAATACCCAACACAGTCAGTCTAAACTCAAACTTTAATTAACGAGACCACGGAATTTTCAAGGTAAATAAAAAAACAGAAATTTGGTTTTAAGTTCACACTAATTATGTCAAAATTTCTAATACTTCCTAGGTTAGTAGATTTTGGACCCGAACCCTGTGCAGCGGTTCAAGAAAACACAAATCCAGGTCAGGACCATCCAAATAACAAGGAGAGATCCAATTGAATTACACTTTCTTTTCTTTTACTTTTCTTTTAAAAATTCAGAAAAGATGCATAACTTGCACCTACGTTTTTGGAAAAGAAAATTCATGGGACTAATCGTCAAGTCAAACATTATCGAATTTTTTGGGCTGGTTTTGTCCCTCGAAAAATCAAGCATAATCTCATAAAATATTATTATTTCAACGGCATGAATATGAACCTTGTGACCATAGATGAATAAGTTGATTCAACTGACTATATGACTTCCAAAAACATACACATTCCTTCCAACATTAAATAAATTCCAAGGTAATAGAAGATGGGTTAGTTGAAAACTCTAAAAATACGTCTGCACCCCAAACGTAGTTTAAATTACTCAAGTCCACCTCGATCCACCATTCAATTTGAGTTTAGACTGACTGTGTTGGATTCAGTCGCATGCTCTATGTACTGCAAAAGCTTTACTACGAGAGAAAAAGAGAGAGACAGAGAGAGAGATCCAATCACTTGGGCTAGGTACTCATTCTAGTTAACCATAGTTGCATGATTTGTGCACAAATTAAATTCAAAAATCAAGCTCTGAGGAGTGCATTTTTCATCCACTTGAAAAGCCAACGTTCAAAACGGGCAAATAACATTTATACATCAAAACAACATGTTAGTATGACATTCAAAACAACTCAAAACTTATTACAACTGCCTAAAAAAGCCACTGTATTTTTTGTCCAAATATACGCGTGAGAGAAAAGAGGAGGATGGGGAGCAGATGTTTTGTTCGTCCTTGCCCATGAAAGCATGATGGGAAGTGCAATGCACGATCCAATGGTGATCAGGACGGCAAGTGTTGTAACAAGCATGGAGATGGCCAGAATGTGGTTAAGGCGGACCTCACTAATTCGCAGATATGAAGCAAATAGTAGCCAGTATGAATAAGAGAGAAGGAAAGCAACGAGCAAGCACAAGACTACAAGCAAAGGGAGGCAGAGCCAGTCAGCGGGCAGGTTCTCTACCAAGCACACTGGCTCAAGACCATTAATCTCGTAAACCTGAACACCGATGAGACGCATCCCGAAGGGCTCGTAATTGGACATAACATGCCGTTGATGCGTCTCAATTTGCAAAGTGGAAGGATTCATCATGGGTAAAGAGGCAGAAACAGGGGAGAAAGAGACAATGAAATAGAAAGCCAACAATCTCCGGCAGCGGAGAACCTAATCTGGGGAGTGGTTCAGACTACAACCCAAATTTATGGAGCGATTTCACAATCCTTCCCTTCGCTTCTTCTTTTCAATTGTGGAGTTGCAGGCAAGAAAAATAAGAAAACGCTGTGGCAAAATTTAAAATCATCTGAAAGCATGACGAGAAACCCTAAGATCAAAGGCCAAGGGAAAGGGCAAAGGCAAAAAAAAAAATCAAAATGCCACCATTTTTTCAAAGAAAATCAGTTATCCGGCTGTTCTCGCGTCTCTTAACTGCAAATTTTGGTCCGAAAACAACCGCGTTCTTTTCCCATTGGACGGAAAAGTGAAGGACACGTTTACATGACGATGCTTCTGTAATTTTAACGCCATTGGTATTTTGATTTCAGTAGCCCTCGGCTTTCGAACAAAAGGGAGTACCTCTAATGACCACGATGCTAATAATATCAGGATTGAGCTCCTCATATTTGTTCCAGACAAGGTGACAATGGTCATAGTTGGTGATCATGGTCGAGACTGCCATGACTGGGACACATGTCAGACTCCTACTTCAGTGATACCGATGATGACCATCTGCAGGTGCCCGTCAGCTCCCCGGAAACAGAAGCCTAAGACTTAAAAGAAAAGACTTGCAGGTTCTCCGACTGACTGACATCAGCTACGAAGATATCCTGAGTTTGCTCCGGCCATTGCAGTTGAATCATCAACCAGGTGAATGCCCGAAGTGGAAGATCATGAGATGTTCTGCAGATCAATAGGCCACTCATGTATCTTTGGCGCATGGCAACAGGTGCACTGTGAAATAAATGTGACATTAGTGTCATTTCCCTATGTACTAATTTGCTGGGGTTGTTTGAAGGGATTGCAACTTACTAAATGTATGTATCATCTTAAATGCCAAACTAAGTTGTGCTCAAGGGATGACTATCATATTGCACTAGCAACCAAGCCATGACAGGCAGCTATGAGCATTTATATTTTTTCTTTACTTATAACTTAGGAAGTGCAAATGGGATTTTATTGCCAATAAGATCGTCCTAGGTTGCAATCAAAGTATTTCAAATATATCAATTGGATATAGTTTGTTTCTTGGTGCAAACGGATTGAGCCATGGATCTAGTCTCTGTTTAGCATGATTGAATTGTAGTGCACCTTCGAGATAAATTTGGAGCAGGTTTGAGTGCGGATCGGGTCAATTTATCCAAACTTATCCTGTTGCCTCTCTAAAGGATCAAGATATGGATACATTTCGCTGGCTCAAGATCAGACAAGTAAACCCATGTGCAAAGTTCCACGCCGGTGACACAGACATAAACCATTTGAGTACCGATCCACACTCAAACCTGCTCCAAATTTATCGCGAAAGTGCACTACAATTCAATCATGCTAAACAGAGACCAGATCCATGGCTCAACCCATTTGCACAAAGAAACAATCAGTCCAATTGATATATTTGAAATATTTTGATTGCAACCTAGGGTTATCTTATTGGCAAAAAAATCCCATTCGCAATTTCTAAATTATAAGTAAAGAAAAAATATAAATGCTCATAGCTGCCTGTCATGGCTTGGTTGGTAGTGCAATATCATAGTCATCCCTTGAGCACAACTTAGTTTGGCATTTAAGAGGATACATACATTTAGTAAGTTGCAATCCCTTCAAACAACCCCAGGAAATTAGTACATAGGGAAATGACACTAATGGGACATTTGTTTCACTATGCACCTCTTGCCATGCGCCAAAGATACATGAGCGGCCTATTGATCTGCAGAACATCTCATGATCTTCCACTTCAGGCATTCACCTGGCTGATCATTCGGCTGCACTGGCTGGAGCAAACTCAGGATATCTTCGTAGCTGATATCAATCAGTCGGACATCCTGCAAGACTTTTCTTTTTCTCAAAGTCTTAGGCTTCGGTTTCCGGGGAGCCAATGGGCACCTGCAGATGGTCATCCTCGGTTTCGCTGAAGTAGGAGTCTGACAAGTGTCCGAGTCATAGCAGCTTGACCATCATCACCAACTATGACCATTGTCACCTTGTTTGGAACAAATATGAGGAGCTCAATCCTGATATTATTAGCATCGTGGTCATTAGAGGTACTCCCTTTTGTTCGAAAGCCGAGGGCTACTGAAATCAAAATACCAATGGCGTTAAAATTACAGAAGCATCGTCATGTAAACGTGTCCTTCACTTTTCCGTCCAATGGGAAAAGAACGCGGTTGTTTTCGGACCAAAATTTGCAGTTAAGAGACGCGAGAACAGCCGGATAACTGATTTTCTTTGAAAAAATGGTGGCATTTTGATTTTTTTTTTGCCTTCTTCCCTTTCCCTTGGCCTTTGATCTTAGGGTTTCTCGTCATGCTTTGAGATGATTTTAAATTTCGCCACAGCGTTTTCTTATTTTTCTTGCCTGCAACTCCACAATTAAAAAGAAGAAGCGAAGGGAAGGATTGTGAAATTGCTCCATAAATTTGGGTTGTAGTCTGCACCACTCCCCATATTAGGTTCTCTGCTGTCGGAGATTGTTGGCTTTCTGTTTCATTGTCTCTTCCTCCCCTGTTTCTGCCTCTTTACCCATGATGAATTCTTTCACTTTGCCAATTGAGATGCATCAACGACATGTTATGTCAAATTACGAGCCCCTCGGGATGCGTCTCATCGGTGTTCAGGTTTGCGGGATTAATGGTCTTGAGCCAGTGTGCTTGGTAGAGAACCTGCCCGCTGACTGGCTCTGCCTCCCTTTGCTTGTAGTCTTGTGCTTGCTCGTTGCTTTCCTTCTCTCTTATTCATACTGGCTACTATTTGCTTCATATCTGCGAATTAGTGAGGTCCGCCTTAACCACATTCTGGCCATCTCCATGCTTGTTACAACACTTGCCATCCTGATCACCATTGTTCCTCTTTCATTTTCATGATTGAGTCATGTTATTTCATGCTTGAATATAGTCTTGTTTAGCTTCTCTCATTTTTCTCTCTTCCTCATTTTCCCATGGTCATATGAAATAACCCTCAATCTCTATTTTAGAGTCAAGTGTCTATGCTCGAGTGCACTGAGAGCATGAGACGATGAGATGATATTTTTTTCTATAGCTGAATCATGTTCTTCCTCTTAATTAAATCACTTTCTCTCTTTTTCCTTCCTTGAAAAATGTCTACATATTATTCATGTATAGTTGTTTGGTTTTCCATTTATATGTGAATGTATGGCGAGAATGAGAGTGTGGTTTGAGACGTTTTATCTTTATATTAATTTTTGAGGTTAAAGCTTGTCGAACTCGTAAAAAACCTTCATGAATATGTACATGTCAATATGCACTTGCATGCCATTTTACGTTAGTTTTCTTTTAATCATCCCATTAGGAACCCTAATCAGCACTTTATCGTGTGGTTTGAGTTTCTTTCATACATAATGGAGGAAGAAACATTTCTTTCCAACCAATGAAATAATAACATTCTATGTTTATATAAATCATATTTTCCAAAATATTTTCAAAAGAAACCTTCTAATGTGGCTTTGGAGACTTAGGTTAGGCTCTTACATGAGTTTGAGCTCCCCTCTGGCCTACACCAAATTTGAAGTCGGTTCTTTTAAGTCATTTCTTTGACGTCTAATTTCATGAAGACATACATATATATACTTGTTATATACATATAAGTGCACGTGATGATTCTATTTATCATTCTCTATTTATGTTTACATATTTCTTTTTACAAATTTTCATATCAATATGAATGCATGTGTATGAATCTCCTACTTTCTCTCTCTAAAATCTTTTTATCTTTTCAAGTCAAATGCCTTCATCTACAAATTTCTTATATATATATATATGTATATGTATGTATGTATGTATGTATATGTATATATATATATATTTCTCCATTTCTTTTCCTTTAAATTATTTTTACAAGCTTTCATATATGTATATATATATGATAGTATATACACATGTATGTGCATCTCTTTCTATCTCCCTTTCTTTCTCTCTTTCTTTTAACAAGTTTTTCTTCATTCTCTACCTAAATTAAGCCTTCTTGTCAAAAGCTTATATACGTATATGCATATATATATAGATATGTATCTTCCCCTTCTTTTGAAATCTTCCATTTAAAGATCTTTGAAATCTCTTTCTCTACCTCTTTTTTTTTCTATAGAAATATTTCATCTTCTCTATCCTTTCAAATATTTTTCTCCCATGATTTAAGATCATTTTTATTTACAGACTTCACTAAGTCCAAAACTCAAATAATGACGCAATATTGGATTCATGTTTGATGGTCTACAACCCCAATCTATTTCCAAAACTTTCATTTCTTATCTTAACTATAAAATAAAAATTTTAGATCTATGTTGTGGTAGGAATGCCTTTAGATGTATGTTGTGGTAGGATTGTTTTGCTTTCTTCTAATCATATAGAATCAATGCACCCATGCATTCCCCTGCACTTAATATCACAAATGAGCACAATCACATCTCTAAAAGAATTTAAGCAAGATGAGATGAAGTTATAACTAGGTGATAACCGAATTAGAGCAAAATCTCAAGCCTACTTAAAGTCTTAAGAGAACACTAAAGTGACTTCAAAAAAAAAAAGCTCTCCAAAGTTTTCCCAACATTTATAAAGAATTTCTCAAAATTACAATGTGGTATACTCTCAAAAGATTCTTCAAAACTTTCTCAAAATCTTGAGACATGAAATCTTCAATATTTTCTCAAACACTACACCGCATATAGAGTGAAAAGATGTTTAAGCTAAAATGAAATGCATGAATAGTAAACATAGCCCTTGGATTTATTACTCCTGGTAAAAGTGTCAGGAATGATTGATCCTCATACTGACGGGTAAGTCCCTTTTTCTCTTATTTTGAAATAAAAAATCTTATTTTTTTGGAGCACTCCAAATACCAAAAATTTTGAGGATGCGAAAAATTTTCCTTTCCCAATACTTAGGTGCATCTTCCACCCTCTTGTTTGACTCATTGGAAATATTAAATTGAAAAGAAGTTTTTAGAAATTTTAATAATTAATGAAATGAAAACGAAATGCAGTTTTTCATGAAATAAATTTAAATTAAATGCTAGATGATTCTATTATTATTTGGATTCATATTCAATTGAGAGACAAGGAAACAGAGAGGGCAAGAGAGGGGCAAGAACAAGTTCACTTGGTTTCTTCAAAAAATCAAACTCAGGACTTGGTTACAATAAGCCATCTAACCTAATTTGCATTACCTGTGAGGAGAGAGAGACTCGAAAAATTGACTTGGAGCATTTTTTTCTAATATTGATTCATGATTTTTTATTTTTCTCTTTCTATTAACCATTAATTTGGAAAAAAATAGAAGGCTGAAGTGGTTTATTATAAGTTTGCCACCTAAAGGCACATAACAATTTCACATGTATCTGTTTTGCATTTGCACTTAGAGAAAGGAAATTGAGCATTTTCAATAGTGCCTTTTTTAACCTTCAATTTAGAAAAAGTAGAAAGCTGAAGTGGATAAGTTAAGCACCTAAAGGCACATACCAATTTATATATCTACGTGTATGTAAAGTGTTTTACATTTGCACTTAAAAAAAAAGGAGATGGACCATTTTCAATATGGCCACGGGACCTATATCATTACTAAGTGAATATCTATTTTTTATATTAATATACATCCAGCTATACTATCCTTCCTATCTAAGTACCTATTTTGAACCAATAGAATAGTGAAAACATGAAATTTTGAAGACCTATACTAGCTTTTGTTCCTTTGGGTTTGAAATAGCCGTCATACTGAAAAGTAAAAACACAAAAATAATGAGGAACAATGCATAACAACACAAACAAGAAGAGTTGTAAATTGTGTTGTGGAACTCATACATGTGACTTTCAACATTCAAGAATGTATAGTACTAAGGTTGAAGGACATGGCTTTGGATGGTCACCAATGTGAAGCAATGGGCACTTTATAGTAGATAATATATGGTACCTTTAGGAAAGAATCATTAATGGTAGGTGATCAAAAAAGAAACGGGGGAAATATGAAAATAAATCTTTTTTGTATTTGTTTTAAATAGAGAAAATTATTGTATTTAGTAAACTTTGGATTGTATCATCTTCACTTATTATGACAATCGATACTATCCATTTTTTTAATTTGTTTTTCCAGTCTTTCACGATTAATGTCAATGAGAGTCAAATTTGATTTTCTATGTGGGCAGTTTATAAAGATTTTTTTCCCTCCTTTACTATGCAAAAATTGATTGGTAGGATTGTATATACTAAGAAAAATGTCATTATATAGTTGGAATACTTGAAAAGCAAAAGGGGAAGATGATAAAAGGGAATCCTTGTTGTCAGTGATGCATATTTTCTTTCTAGTCATGAGTAAGTACCTATCCAAATGGTTGGTCGTGATTTGTATTGGTACATGTGAGGGCATATGTTTCCACATCATTTTCCTCACTATAGTGGATATTTATCCTTTACTCAGTTTTTAAATCCATCCTTACATTTTCTTTTTATCTAGACAAGCTTATTTTTTAGGTTAATGCTGTTCAGATGCAAAGTTGTTGGGAGATGACTCCCTTCCTTTGTATAAGTAAAGAATGAAAAAAAAATACAGCCTTGAAAAAAAAAGGAAAAAAACAAGTGTTTGAATACTAGCCTAAAGATTAGGCCAAAGGATCAACAAGAGACTTGAAGACCTCCTTTGCATGATTTGCAACTCCTAATTGTAGTCCTGTTCCTAGCCATATGTAGGGGCGAGTACCTCATGCCTTGCCTTTTATAAATTTTGAACTCTTTATTGCAACCTTTGCTTCCAACATTTAGGTTCTAGGGATGTCAAAGGATCAAATTCGAATGGGTTAAACTCATAATCATATCCATTATCTTGGATATTTGCATGCTCAGATTCAAATACGAATGGAAAAAAAAATGATATCTGAATTTGAATTTGATATCCGATATCACAATCCGAATTTGATCTGGATCTGGATCTGAATCCAAATTTTGAACAGTATCTGGCTGATTTTCAAAAGGTAAGGGCATTCGATATATGATGTTTTTTTTAAACTAAATCTAATGTGAATATGAATCCATGTCTGAATCCCATTGGTTGTCACTTTTTAAATCCAAATGTGATCCAGTTTGTTGATTGAATACTATTTTTTTTCATATTTGATTTTTTGGGAATGGTTCGATTGGATATTCGATCTAATTTGGATACATTGACATCCCTAACTTCCACCAAGTAAGTTTAATCATGGTTTCCCTAGGTCCCGAAGCAGTATTGGACCTTGGGAATAAGAGGGAGACAAGGAGAAGAAATATGTGCATAAGAAATATGTGCTCTTGAGTGCTTATTTTCAAACCATCTTTTGCACTCCATGAGATTCAACACAAACCGGTTGTGGTAGCATTGCTCCTCCCGTATTGTAAGCCAAAGATTTGGTCTAACGTTGACTCACAACCCAAGGAAAATCGAACTTATATGTGTCATATTGGTACACTAATATTTTGAGGGTTAGTATGGTTAATGACTAAAATACCTTTAGTTTACACTTGAAAAAGGGACAAAAAATTAAAATGAAAAGTAAAAAGACTATATAGGAAATTTTTTAACAATTACCAAAATGTCCTTCCTCCCTCAATGCGTGCAACTTTCTTTCAAGGAAAATATCTCCCTTAAAGTGCACTACTAATCTACGAGCTTATATGCTCCCACACAAAGCTTTGTTTGTTTTCCTTGTGCACTTTAGTATTCATATGCTTCCAAATGGCTATGGTAAAGGAAATACATGAACATCGTCTCCACCAATTCAATTTGACTCAATAAGCCATCATTTCGCTTAGTGTGGCTGCATTCTATGTACCCAGAAAAGTGTCCATTTCTAGGGTACGTTTGATGCACCCAAAAAATGTCCGGTGGCAGCCAGTTTTTTCATGGAAATCGTGGACTTTGAATGTTTCCACCAATCAGGATTGGATTTGGAAAAATGATCCATGGAAAAAAAAAATCAGATTCATCTGTCTTTTTTTTTTTCTACCAAAAAAATTTTGATAGTTTCCCTTGACTTCTTTGGCTATGGTTTTTACCGTTAGGGTTGTACAATGAGTCAAGCCAACAAGATTTCAAATGAGGCTTAATTGGTTAAGCTTGATTTGAGCTCAACACGTTTGTAAATCAGTAGACTTTGAGGTTAAATGAAAACTTGAACTTATAAATGAGTTGAGTTCAAGAACTTGAACTTAACTAAAACTTGAATTTATAACTTAGTTAAGTTTGAGTTACATGAAGTATAGGGATGTCAGCATAACCGATTTGAATCGAATATCAAACCAATGAGCTCGGAAAAAAAAAATCAGATATGAAAAGAAAATATTTGATTAAGAAACAGATAAGATTTGGATTTAAGAAATGATATCTGATCGGATTTGGATTGGGATATACATGAATATCTGGTTGGATTTAGATATGGAATCAGATTGCATGTATTTTTAGACAAATATCTTATATCTAATGCTCTTACATATTGAAAATCGGCCAATTCGGTTCAAATTTCAGATTCGGATTCAAGCACAAATGTAAAAATCAGACTCAGATCGGATTCAAAACCCAATCTCAGATGCAAGATTGAAATAAAAAATCCATTTATAAGATCTGAATTACATCCAAAATCAAAGTTTAGATCCAAAACTCTTCCCTCTTGGATTCAAATCTTAAATTCAAATTTTGAATTTTGGTTCTAAAACTCTTTTCTTTTGAATTCGAATTTTGAATTTTGGGTCCAAAATTCTTCCCTCTTGAATTCAAATATTAAATTTGAATTTTGAATTTTGGCTTCAAAACCTCTATAAATACCACATGTTTCTACATGGTATCAGAGCTAGGTTCAACACTCGGACCTGGGGTCCCACACGCGCGGACGCGTGTGCCTTAAGGGGGGTGAATTGTAACGCCCCAAATGTTTAGTCCCGTATCAAAGATTGTGAGGAATCTTCAAGAGTTTATAAATGGGGTCATTGATGAGAAGATTGTCCTAGTTCCTAACCTTTTTGAGGTTGGAGCCAAAACTATTAGGGGGCGGGTTGGGATCCATCGAACTAGAGGCCCGAGCCCAGGCATTTCATTTGAGAGACAATTGATGCTAAAGAACTTGTACTTCCTTACATGACATCTGAAGACCAAACAGCTGATGTCCTGACCAAAGCATTGTCTTCAACTTCATTTGAAAGAAATGTATCCAAGTTGGGCATGTTTGATCTGTATGCCCAACTTGAGGGGGAGTGTCGACATGTTTTAATGTACAGGTTTGGATCTGGACCTGGTCTTGTGGGTGCTCCTGTTGAGGCTCTACTTATATCTTTGTAGCCCTAATTTTTGGGTGTGAATGAAATCTTAAGAGAGAGAGAGTCTGGTTGCTAGTGGCCACCAATTCCTCCTCATTCGTGTGGTTTTTTCCCTCTTATTGAGGGTTTTTCCATGTTACATCATGTTCGGCGTATTCTTCATTAACAACAAGATTGTTGACGGATCTTGACGGAGCAAAGGGTCAAGATCCATCAACAATCTTGTTTTGTATCCTCTTTGTCTGTCTCCGTAGGAGACTCATCAACAATCTTGTCGTCAACAATCCTTCCTCTTGAGCATGAGTTAACCCTTGGGGGATTTCTAATGCTTCTTCAAATGAAGATTTGCCTCTTTTTCCATTTCTCTCTTCTTCTCCAACCTTAGGAGCAAGCATCTCCAAGTTCAAACTCTTCAAGGGAGCAAAAGAAGACCTCTTAGAGGATTCATTTCATCATTTTGGAGCTTCATCTGAGGTGATCCTTGAATCATTCAAAGAAGGAGGATCATCCATATCCGAGGTATGTAATCCTCCATTTTCATTTTCTCCTTTCCTCTTGCCACCTCCCCATGACCGTTAAGAAAGGTCAAATGATTTCTTATCCAGAATCAAAAGCTATCTTGAGTGCACCGGGAGTATGAGCAAGGCGGAATAAATTTTATTTCTTCATTTTGTCTCCAAAAATATGCTTGCTATATTGTCTTACTCCTCATATATGCTTGAGACGATATTCATGCATGATATTCTAATTTTTCATTAATTAATGAGCAAATGCACGGTGAGAACCCGATTTGGAACCCCAATGAACACTTTGAGGTTGGAACTTGTCCAACTCGAGAAAGTCCTCTACGAATTTGTACATATTAAAATGCATCTTCATGTCATTTTCACGCTTAGTTTATTTTTTAATCACCTAATTAGGAACCCAATGAATACTTCGTCATTCTCCATTTCATGTATATTTGATTTTTTTCCGCACCCAATGGTGGAAGAAATGTATCTTCTTGAAAGCACTAACTATGATTTTATGTTCATATTTGGAAGCATGTTTTTCAATATATTTTTAAAACCAAATACCCTCTCTAATGCGGCCTTGGAGACTTAACTTAGGCTCCTACATGAGCCCAAGTTCCTCTCTGGCTTATATCAAAAATTGAAGTCGGCTATTTTCAATTCATTTTTTTATTTTAATACTCATGAAGACATATGTGTATATACATCTTATATACGTATACATGCATATGAATATCTTTCTTTGTTATTCTCTCTTTATGATTTAACATACTTTTGCAAACTCTCGTATATATATATATATATATATACGTGTACCATTTTCAAAACTCTCTCTCTCTCTTTCTAAAATAATATTTTCTTCTTTATTTGATTCAAACCTCATTTTTACAAGCTTTCATATATGTGTGCATATATATATATATATATATATATATATATATATATGAATATGTATCTTTCTTTCTTTTAAATCTTTGATTTTGTGATTATCTATACCTCTTTCTCTCTCTCTCTTTCTCTATATTTCTTTTGTTATCAAATCTTTCATCTTTTCCATTCTTTTGAACATTTTTCTCTCAAAATTCCTTTCGTTTGCCAACTTCATCAAGACCAAAACTCAAGTAACGACCCAACATTGGAATCATGTTCGAGCGTTTACAACCTCATTCCATTTTCAAAAACTTTTCACTTTTCATCAAAAATGTTTATTACAAAGATCTTAGATGTATGTGATGGTAAAAATGCCTTTAGATGAATGTTATGGTAGAAATAAATCATGTAGGATCAATGCATTCATGCATCCATATTCATGCATCCATATTCACTTAACATCACAAATGAGTACAATCACATCTCTAAAAGAACTTAAGCAATATGAGATAGAGCTTTAATCAGGTAGTAACCGAATCAGAGCAAATCTCAAACCTACTTAAAGTCTTAAGAGAACACTAAAGTGATTTTGAAATGATTTATCCAGCTTTTCAAATGATATTTCTCTATTCTATTTTTCTCCAAAATGTTTCAGATTCTCAAATAATTCTTCGAGAATCTCCAAAACTTCAAACTTTCAACATTTTTCTCAAATGCTACACTACATATAGAATAAAAAAGTTATTCAAGTCAAAATAAAATGCATCAAGGATAATCATAGCCCTTGGGTTGATTACTCCAGTAAAGGCGCTAAGAACGGTCAATCCTCGTACCGACAGGTGAGTCCATTTCTCTTTCATTTTCAAAACAAAACATCATTTTTCTAGAGCACTCCAAAAACCCAATGTTTTTGGTATGCGAACAGCGGTCTATTAACCTTTTTTTGCCGAGAACTTTTCGGTCATCTGTTCTTGTGTTCACCAGCATGCGGTTCGAGAAGGGAGCAAAGCACATTCTCTAGTCATCAAGTGGTTTTTTTTACCTTCTTCTTTATAGAGACTGCCCTCTCGAATATGAATATTCACAGTTTTAGTTCTGGATACCGCCCACCTTTTGTTCGATGAAATGTCACAAAGAAGTGTGGTAATGGATGGCGACGGTTAATGCTTAATGGACATGAGACGGTTGGACTGATGGATGATGCTCGTAAATTATATGATGAAATGCCTGAAAAAAATGTAACTTCTCCAGACTGCCATGGTAGCTGGTTATGCAGATGCACCATTGTTAGTGTGATAGCTCTTGCTGATCACCCCTAGATAGTTTCAGTTGTCATAATTGGTCGAATGGTCTATTGTTGTTGTTGTTTTTTTTTTCGTTTTTTGGTTTTACCATCTATCAAATTTGTACTTTTGATGAAACCATAGATAATTTCATCATACATTAATTCAATTCAAATTGCATGCGCAACTTGATTACTAATGATTTGTTTTTTCGTATTTGTAAACAATTATTTTGACCGAAGAACCTCGAGGGCAGTCTATCTTGTATTTGATTTTTGCAGTTATATGATAGTCTAAAATGTAGTGCAGGATGAACTTCCAGTTCAGCTGTATTTGATTTTGTAGATATAATTGCATAAAGCAATTGGCCTGTTGTGATCACCCCAAATTTTTCAAAAGAATGTATTCCATTTTCACTGAAGCGAAATTCTCAATTATTTTATTTCAATTTAATTGTCGGACCCTAGACCCAAAACGTGCTTTCATATCCATACATAAGTCCGATGCACGACTATTCAATCCAAAATGAATCTGTAGACCCATTTCTAAGTCCAAACACATGGTTCAAATTCAAACACGAGATTCAAATATGAAATCCAACTCTCAAATCTGAATTAGATCCAAAACTCAAAATTCAAAATCTATATCAAAATGACCAAATTTGATGCTATGAACGCCACATGGGCGTGCACAAACCTTCCCTTTATTTTATGTTTCGATCTCGTGCCAAGATGTGTTTTTGAGCCTAAATCACTCACTAAAACGTGTCAGCAATGAATTGAACCCAATTCAGAGTTAAAACTAGCTCGAGTCACTCAAAACAAAAGCGCATTGCACAAGCCTCATTTTCTTTCATAATCACCCAATTATTAAACCTCAATGACTGTTTTGTCACGTTATTCCTTATTCCATGAGTATTTGGTTTTCTTCTATACCCAATGGTGGGAGAAATATATTCTCTTGTAACAAACAAAATAACTATGTTTTGTTTGTTACAATGAAATATATTTCTTCCACCATTGGGTATGGAAGAAAACCAAACCACACGATAAGGCACTGAGTATAAGTCCTAATCGAGTAATTAAAAAGAAACTAACGTGAAATGAAATGAAAATGCATATTAACATGTACACATTCGTGAGGGTTTTCCTCTGGTTGGACAAGCCCAAACCTCAAAAACTTACATAATAATAAAGGGTCCCAAACCACACTCTCATTCTCGCCGTGCATTCATATATACAAATAGAAAAGTCAAGCAACTATGCATGAACAATATCTAAAATAAAGCAACATTCAAGTAATAGAGAGAACTTGTTAAATCATAGAATGCAACGTTATCTCATTTTCTCATGATCCCGGTGCATTCAAGAATAGCTTCTTGACTCTAAAATAGAGATTTGAGAGTTATCTTATCTGGCCACGAGGAGATGAAGAAGAGAAAAAACAACACTATATTCTAGGGAAGAGAGCATGATTTAATCACAGAATGAAATATCACTTCACCTTCCCATGCTTCTGGTGCACTCAAGAATAGCTTATTGACTGTAAAATAGAGATTTGAAAGCAATCTTATATAGCCATGCGGAGAAGAAGAAGGGAAGAAATATGGGAACAACAACAAGTCTATATTCAAGGAAAGAAAGAACATCATTCAATCATAAAATGAAAGATAATCTCATTTTCTCATACTCCCAGTGCACTCAAGAATAGCTTATTAACTCTGAAATAGAGATTTGAAGGCTATCTCATACAACCAGGGGAGATCAAGAAGAGAGAAAATCAGGAAACCAAAACAAGGCAATATTCAAGAAAAGAAAGAATGATTCAATCATAAAATGAAATGTTACTTCACCTTCTCATGCTCCCGGTGTACTTAAGAATCACTTTTTAACTCCAAAATGGAGGTTTGAAGGCTACCTTATATGGCCATGAGGAGTTGAAGAAGGGAAGAAACAAAGGAAAGAAAGGAGAATGATGATGACTATATACCTCTAATCAAAATGACTTTTAGAAAAATGAACACCTTAGCTTGGAATGATCCTAGATCTCCTTTGAGTGAAGTTTCAAGATGATGAAGATGATGCTTCTAAGCAAGTAACTTTATGAAGCTTGCTCTAAGTTGGAGAAGAAGAAAGAAATGGAAAGTGGAAGAGGAAAATGGAGGAAGAGAGCTAAAGGAAAAACTCTAAGTTTTCAAGGGACAATGCACTAGAATTTCTCCAAGGGCTAGCTCCTACCGAAGAGAGAAGATTGTGGGGGTATTTATAGATAGTTTTGAAGCCAAAACTCAAAATTTGAATTGTTTTGAATTTCACAATATTTTCATCCGAATTTTCAAGAATTTTGAATTATTTTTAATTTTTTTTTAAAAAAATAGGCTTTGACTGAATGGGATTTGTCATTTGCCCTGCAAACACCCTTTTGAAGTATAGGCAGGAAAAGGCTTTTGAAGTATAGGCAGAAAAAGGGGGGGCCTGCACTGTTGTAGGCCCCTGCCAGGCGCAACAGCATCCGGCGCTGGGAAAATGCTCGAGATAGCTCGTAAGGCGCTGCCGCACACTGCAGGGATCGACCGCCCTGTGCGTGTGCGCGTGCACGTGTTGCACCACGCACAGTCGCTTGAATTTTTTATTTTTTTATTTTTTTTAAAACTCCTTATGATATGAAATGGCATAAAAATCCAATTTTTTTGTTTAATTTATTGAAAAGGCATATAAAATTAATTTTTTTGTTATAAAAGGGTGGTCGACTCCATTTTGAGCGATTCAAAACTTGCTTCAAATCTGATTTTGGTTTAGTCAGCTGTCGACTCGTTCGAGCCTATGACTTGGGCTTAAAAAATGTTTTGGCGTGAGAAATGTGTTCTTAAAACAAAGGAAAGGTCTGCACGCGCGATGCTCAAATTATTGTTTCGAACTTCATTCGAATTTTGGGTTTGAAATGCTTTATTTGGATCCGAACTTAGGTTTTGGATCTTATTTACATCCAAATTTGGGTTTTTTGTTTTAATAAAAGAGCATATCATTTTGGAAAAATTGAGGTTGATTACAGATGCCCCTCTTTCTTGCTAAGCCAGTGCTAGCGGTACTTACTGGCAAAGATAAGCATCACAAATTTTTCAAACAAAATATGGGCAGAGTGATGTGTCTGGCTTATCCTCCTCACTTGAATGGGTTGTTTGAGCTTAAATTGAAAGTTTAACCCCTTACGTGCATGGGTTTGCCAACATTGACTTCAGTTTTAACCTCCCTGAAATGGGTTACCTTGGCTAGCATTGTATGTTTGATCCCTTACCTACGTAGGTTGCCCTCATATTGCAGGTTTTACCCTTTACCTGCATGGGTCGCTTGGGAAAGCCCTTAGCAAACGGCCAAGTTGCGTTTGCTCCATAAGATTCCCTTGTCCAATGACATGGTTGAGCTAGCTTTAAAAAGCTCTGAACCTAGCTTGATCAAATTTTTTAGCTTAATCGCTAAGTTGATTTGATTGAGATATGACTCTCTTCTTGATGGATAATGATGATTGTGAAAGAAAAATGTGTCACAAAAGCAATTAATAAAAAAAATACCCCAATCTAATTGTCATGTTTTACAACTGGGAGGAATCCAGATTGAATGGTAGATTAAATCTGAAAATATAAATATTTGACGTTGATTGAAAAATAAATACAAGAGGACTAGGCGTAGAATTTCTTGAGGTGAAGGTCATTAAGAAGATTGACAAGTTCCACTTCATCAGCATCAATCAGTCAGTTTGAATTATAGGGCAATACTTCCTTAATAACATATGGGCCCTCCCAACTTGGTACCCACTTACCTTGCGGCTGTCCTCTAAGGTACACCGAAGACTATAGGACTAAGTCGTTCACTTTGAACTATCTCTCAATAACTGACTTGGCAAATTGTCTAGCCACCCTTTGGCGATAAGCTCCAGTGTGCACAAACACTTTTAGCCTCTTTTCATCTAGCAAATTGAGTTGCATTAGTCTTTTATGTTGATATTGATTTAGAGGAAGCTCTATAAGAGAAACAAACTTCAAAGCAGGTTTTAGCACATGTAATGGTAGAACCACTTCTGTTCTATAGATTAGTTCTGCTGAAGTAGTATTTGTTGAAGTTCTCATAGTGGTGTGATATGCCCATAGAGCGTTATGCATCTTTTCATGTCAATCTCTTCCAGTTTCTATTGTCCGTTCCAGGATGCAGATCAGGATTTTGTTGGTGGCCTTTGCTTGCCCATTGCCTTGAAGATAATAAGGAGCTGAAAAATTATGCATGATGTGGTACTTGCTGCACAACTGCCTCATCTTTTCATTCTTGAAATGAGTCCTATTTGTCTGATACTATATGATGAGGGACTCTGAATCTGCAGAAAAAATTTTGTGAATGAAGGAAACTACATGACGTCCTTCCACTGTTCTAAGTGTGACAATTTCTACCCATTTGGTAAAATAGTCCGCTGCAGCAAGAAAATACTTATGGCCATTAGAAGCTGCGGGAGATATCGGTCTGACTATGTCAAATGCTCATATTAAAAATGGCCAAGGAGATGTCATAGAATGGAAGTGAGAGGCTGGGCATGGATCACTGGAGCATGTAGTTGACATTCTTTGCATCTTTTGAAGAATTGGTGACAATCTTTTTGCATAGTAGGCCAATAATATCCTGCTTGAATTATCTGTTTGGTGAGGGTTTAGTAACCAACATGGCCCCCACAGTGTCTTCTATGTGGTTCTTTGATGACTTCCTTTGCCTCTTCTTCATCAAGGCACCAAGAGTGTTCAGTACTAAACTCACGTCTGTATAGCACCCTTGTAAGAATAAAGTACCTTTCTGACATACGGTAAATTGCTTTCTATTCATTTTTGGACATTCGAATCGAAAATTCTTCGCTTTCAATGTACCTGTTCATCTCATGGTACCAAGGCATATTCCCTTCTTGGATATGATGAAAATGCGTCATTGTTTCAAAAGCAGGGTGTTCCAATCCTCAAATGTCAAAGGAACAGATTGCTTCATTGGTTTGAAAAGTAATGGTGGATCCTAGGCTCACCAAGCCATCCACAACAGGGTTACCTTCTCTCTATATGTGAGCCAGTTGTACTTCTTCAGTACAGATTAAGGAGGTAGCAATCTCTTGATATGGCATCAACTTTTGATTTTTGACTTGTCATTCTCCATTCACTTGATTTATAGTAAGTTGAGAGTTGTTGAAGGCATGCACACTTTTCACTTGAAAACTCAATAAAGAACGAAGTCCTTGTATGAGGGCTTCATATTTAGCCATGTTATGGGTACATGAAAAGTCGAGTTTGAAAGAATATGGGATCATTTCATCTTTTAGAGTGATAAGTAGGATGCTTATGTCTGCTCCCATCACATTCTTAGATCTACCAAAGAACATCTTCCATACTGAGACCGTTTCCAATCTTAGAACATGTTCATTCGAAAACTCATCATTAGTTTTGATTTCTTCGTATTGGGGAAAGTCTGTTAACTAATTCGTAATTGTCTGTCCTTTGATTGACTCTAGGACACATATTCTAGGTCTTATTGTATCAGCAGAACTTGCCATGTGGCGATGCATCCATTAAGGAATGGCTGTTTCAAGATGTATTTACGATAATTTAGCTTAAAGTGTATCTTGACCTCACAAACTAATAAATAATATCTCAGCTTCTAACACATTCAAACCAATGCCAGGCAAGTTTTTTCCATTGGAGAGTACTTCTTTTCATACTGAACAAAAGTTTCGCTAATGTAATAAATTACATGCTCGATGTGACTTCCTTCTTCATATTGTGCCAAAAAGCTGCCACATGCTGACTCATTCACTATGATGTAAAGCAGCAATGGTCTGCCCAACACGAGTTTCAAAATTTGTGAATTTAGAAGGTATCTCTTGATCTTCTCAAATGATTGTTGGCATTCAAAACCTCATTCATACTTGACGTCTTTCCTCAGCAACTGGTTGAATGGTTCGCATCTCATGGCTAGATTTGAAATGAATCGTCTGATGAACTGTACTTGCCCTTGCAAGCTTCGCAACTCCTTGATATTGGTAGGTAGTGGCATATTGATGATGGTTTTAGCTTTCATAAGATCCATCTCGATCTCCCTTTTACTGACCATGAAACCCAAAAGTTTACCTGATTCAACCCCAAACATACACTTTTGAGGATCCAAACGAAGCTTGTACTGTAAAAGTCTCTCAAACACCTAGGCGAGGGTTTCAATATGATATTCTCTTGTCTTGGATTTGATCAATATGTCGTTGATATATGCATCCATGATTTTGTGCATCTGGTCATGGAAGATGGCAGTCATGGCTCTTTGATAAGTTGCTCCAGCATTCTTTAACCCAAACGACATCACCGTGTAATAGAAAGTGCCCTAGGGTGTAGTAAAAGTGGTCTTAAGTTGATCCTTGATTGCTAATTTAATTTGGTTATAACCCGAATATCATCCATAAAAGAAAACATTGCATGTCCTGCAGTACTATCAACCAATTGATTGATGATTGGAAGAGAATAATCATCTTTTGGTGTGGCTTTGTTCAGGTCTCAAAAGTCAATACATAATCTGACTTCGCCATTTTTTTTAGGAACCACCACGATATTAGCCAACCATTCGGGTAATCGATAGCACGAATGAATTTTGCCTTTAGTATGTCCTCTAACCCCACTTTTACAGGCCCTTCTAGTCGAGGATCAAGCTTGTGAAACTTTTGCTTAACTGGCTTGCAACTAAGATTTAAGGGTAAACGATGTTCAACTAACTCGGGTTGACATATCTTCATAAGATCAAACAAAAGCTTCTTAGTTACTTATAAGAAAGTTCACCAATCTTTTCCTCTTGTCCACTGACAAAGTGGTACCAATTTGAAAGATTTTAAGATTCTCACTAGTTCCAATATTAATCTCTTCAATTGGATCATTAACTAAGGATGAGAGATGTTCTTGTTTCTAAATTTGAGTGTTTTCTAGTAATTCTGACTCGGGTACTGTCATAGATTCCATTTCACTGACTGCTTGTTTGATCAATGCTTTCTGAAGGGGAGTTTCGAGAAAAAAAAAAAAGAAATTGAGGCATGTTGAGTTCTGACATCCTTTAAAGAAAAGGATAAAGGAAAGAATTGGATGAAATTAAAATTAACAACGAAAGATTACTTGCATTACATGAAAAACAAGTTCTTAGTTCATAGAAGAGGGTCCTCTCATGAGACCAGACAAAAAGAAGTTTAGGATTACAAAATTCATGAGAGGATTTGAAACAAAGGTGAACACTCTCAGCCCACAATATCTTCAAATTTCTTCATGATATCTCAGTCCCCTGATATTCATATGAAAATGGACACCAATCAGCTGCAAGATGCCATCTTCATTCTTCCCGAGCCAAGTGAATGGAATGTCACTTTTCAGAAGCAACTGAAATCCCTTAGGGTTTTTCATGAAATGAACATACAAAGGGTATTGTTGGTAACTTGCACGATTGCTTGAAATAGTATGGGCACTCCCTAATAATTCATCTATCTCCATTTTCTGCATTCATTCTTCCAGAGGTCTGTCCTTTGTTATTCTTATGTTGGGTATATCCACCGAATTGATTGGCTTAGATTAGATTGGTTGCACTAACATTTCCGCCAGATCGTCAACATATATGGTGATGACTGATGGGCCAAAGTTCCATTGAGGGACTGATGGTGGATCCAAGGTCATCCCAAGATTAAGTTACATGGTGGTGGTACATCCACCACATGGAATACAAGGCAATGACTGATGTTTTCATTGATCACGTTCATGTCGAGGGTACCTTTGTTGTTCATGCCTCTGCCATTATATCCGTAGATCATGATATCATCATAGCGGTATTTGTCTTCACAAAACCCAATGCTTTGGCCATGAGATTTGAACAAATATTTAAGTCTTTTCCTCCATCAATAAATACATGTGACACAGTCATCTCGTTGACCTGGTTGGTGATGTAAAGAGGATCTTATGGTAATAATTCGTCTACACGGGTTTTCATCTCCCTTCTTGATGAACAAAGGTGGCCCCGTCGGAAGGGATCATCCGTCTGTCATTCCATCCCACTCTGCCCCTTTCTTGTTCTTCCAAATTCATTCCCGTAAGCCCCTTGAATTTCAAAACCATCTATGTATATATTTAAAATACCCATTACCTCACGTTTCCTGAATCAATCTACATAAGGGAGAATGCCACGATGATGTTGAAGTAGAAAGCATGTCGATTTTCTCTTCAATACGATCATTCCACCCAAGCATCACCCGTAAACTCTACCTCAAAAAACCCATCAGATTCCCCACCAGATTCATCTCCATAACTTTGTACTACTCCCCATCATCACCATCGAAGAAGTCCCCAAAACCTATCTCCCCTTTGCCTCCTGTCTGTGTCCAATCAGTGGAACAGCTGCCGCCCAAGCTTTAGAACATCATCCGTCTCTTCGACACTAGAGGAGAACGATGGACAACTTGGGAATGAAGTATAAGTATGAAACGAAAACCCTAACCTAAGTCCTTTTTTTTGAAAAAAAATTTTTGAAAAAGAATATATTTTTTAAAATAATTGTCGGGCATCTCGGGCCCTCAACTATCACAGTCCAGGGCCCAAGCCCAGCCGATATCGAAAGTGTTCCGTGAATGGGAACAGGACTAAGAGCTGGGAAAGAGGACTCGTCAAATAGCGGTATCCTAATCCCGCGTCTATGGCCAAACCATGCTCCCCTGGGACCCCTGACTCTGATTCTTATGCTTCTGACACTCACCTCTCTCTCTCTAGTGGATGAGATCAGAACTACGAATGCTAAGGACCCTTGGAAATGTGTTTAGAGAACCAGCCGAGAAGAAAAGATAGAATAGGAAAACGGATATGACTGATCGATCCTATACAGAGAAGGAGAAGCAAAGAAGATCGAAGGCTTAGCTCAAACTAAAAGCTCTTTGAATCCCACTATGAAAATCAAATTGAGCCGTCCATACTGGAGCACCAATTTCTTGAAAGCGCCTTTTGTCAAAGAGTTGGCATGTACCTAAAGGTTCCCACACCCACGGCTGGCAGAATCAAGGCTCTGATACCAACACATCTCTTTTGGAACAGCCCCTTTCCCAACCAATTCAAGACAGCAACTCATCCACTGAGTAGAAAACCAACAGACCCTTGTTGGCAGTTTGCCACAAAAAACTGAGATAGATTTGATCCAATGTCCAATGCAAGCTCTGCGGCAAGAAGTGTACTCAGGCGAGAACAATCTCAAATGAGAAAGAAACTTGGCATGTTTGGCTGGAAAGAACATCGCCATATGCCCGAATTCTACAGAATTGGCTAAAGAGCTTTCTCGAAGATCCCTTTCACTAATGAAGAAGGCAAGAGAAGAGACAGAAATGAGGCATTCGAGTTCGAGTGGCTTTATTTGAGATTAGGATTGGCCGAAGAAGTAGTCAAAAAAGGAATTGTTGATCGGTGGGAGTGGATCTAGTTGATGCAACAGAGGAGCCTAGCCTAGAGAGGGCAGGGCTTTCGTACGGAGGATTTTCATGACAGTGGTATTGGGGAATCTTTGCAGAGCGGTCCCTCTGCATCAGTTTGGGCACCGGGTCAGGCCTGGCCTGATAAAGTGGGCCCATTAAGCAGTTTTTCAAGGCCTGGGCCTGAGCCCAAGCTCGAGTCAGGCCGGGCACCGGGTACCTGGCGGCGGCCCGGCCCCATGCCCAGGCTTATTAGTTGGACTTTCATCATCACTTGATTCGACTAATTCTAACTTTATCTTTTTCTTTTTGCCCTTCATCTCCTTTACTTTTTCTGCAAAACTTTCACTGTCCAAGCTATTGCTAGGGATGTACTTCCTTCTCTTTTTGCCTTTTTTGGTGGGCTTTATCTTTCTTTTGGGTTTCTCTTTCAAGCTTCCAGTGGTGATAAGGCTAGATGAAATGCTTTCCACCATAATTTCTTTTTCCTTCTTGCTTTTCTTTTTTGTCTCTTTCTTCTTGAGAGGACGCAGTTCGGGCTTTTCCTCCTTACTAGTTGCTAAATCTGAACTCAAATGGTCGTCATCCCGATCTATAGGAAAAGATTTTTTGTTTTTCTTCCTTCTCTTTTAAATGGCAGCTTTTTCAATTTTAATTAATGAGTAACCATCAGGGCCTTTTGTTATTGTTGTTCCCTCATAAATCACTCCATGAACAACTGGAACATATGGTAGCCTTCTGGCTTGATTGCTTGGAGGCCAAACGTTTCTGGCCTAAGTTCGAATTATGAAGGTTCATTTTGAGCAATCTGCTTAGTTTGTGCTTTGGTCTCAACCATCTTGTTGGTTTTCAAGTATTCACCTTGAGAGATAGGAAAATGAAGAGTCATTGGAGGGAAATGATGACAAAATGAATGTTCATATCGCATTAGGAGTTTTAAAAGTTATATCCAAAGAAAACACTAACAAAGATGACAATGACTGAAGATGACATAAGGACTACAAAATTGACAACATAAACTTTTAGGGAATGATTGATGGTGGTCGGTTGGCATCCCACCACTCAGCATATTCATTTTTCATCATTGGGCCTATGAACCAAGTGTATGATATATGTGTCTTCTATTCTTGTCGAGCTAGTGCAAATAATGCTGCCCATTGAGGAGAACTGAGGTCGAATTCAGGAGTAGCTCTAATTGGTATATGCATTGAAACCATATTTTGTCTTTGAGAGAACTGTCTCATGCATCTATCAGCGCAATAATCAACCATGAAATAAGGGCCCAAGAATGTGGTATTGTTTAATAGTCCCAAATGATCTCATCTCTATCCAACTGCTCCATCAAACGGTGGTATTGTTCTAAAATTGTCAATGGTCTATCAATGTTTCTGAATACACTAGCTTGAGGTCCCACGTGCTTGAAAAACCACAATTGCAAGCATATGTGCATCATTTTATGAGGTCGGTATCTCCAATGGTGAACAGGTGAGTCCTTGGCAGAGAAAGGCTAAGGCTGTCATTGCTACTGATAAGTGTCGGGTCCCACTATGTCCCCATATCCAAAAAATTGGGCAATACAAACATCCAAAAGGTCACTTCCATCAGTGAAAAGAGTCACTCCTACTATGAAAAGCATCATATAATGTTTGATTCTTCCTTTGTCTTTTCGAGTAAAGTGGAAAGTTTAACATAAGCTCCAAATTCATCATACAAATTTTTCAGGTTGATGTTTTGGCTCTCATGGTTTCTTACTAGGGGCCAAGTTTTCCATCTGGTAAAGTGAGCTATAAGGTCATTTGCATTAACCTTAGTTGGGTTCATGAGGAATTGTTTTTCTAATGGATCATTTGGATCACAAGTTGGGGTGGGGAGGTCTAGTATTTCAGCAAATTCATCTAATAACATTGTCATTTCTCCCCATGAAAACCAAAAAGAGGAGGTCCTTAGATTCCAACGCTCGGCAATTACATGCGCCAAATTTCCATCCACTGTTTTTATTCCTTCGGTTGTCACTGTCTCTAGCCCATATTCTTCAAAGTAAGAAGGAAACATCTGAGAGAAAGTGCGATGCCAACACTGATACCATTCGGAAGCCAAAGATTTAGACTCAAGAGAGAAGTAGGTGGACCGGTCGGAACCTTCTCCAAAGATGATGTGATCATAAAGGACAAAAGAAGGTGACACTATGTTGGAAAGAATACATATTGAATGACGACTCTATAAAGGGTAAAGATCGAATTAGCGAAAAAAGGTTGACTTGGTTGAAAAAGACAATATGAAGTAGAGGTATATAATGAGGTCATAAATCATCACACAATGTTTTATGCACATCAACGTCTATCTTGTGAAATAACTTTAGTAAAAAAAAAAGGGTATAGGGACCTAATTGAGAACATTTTGTGTCACAATAATCTAATGTCAAGTTATGCTTATATACTTTACCCGAATGGCTTAGTAGCAGAGTAGATCATTCCTTAGGCCACTAAGGGTAGAGTTCATTAACTTCTTCTTGATTACTCGTCGATATGTCACAAATTACCACTCATGGTACTAAAAATGGGGCTTTTCTACCCAATGTGTGGTCTAGTTATAAGGCTTAGTCTTGTGCTATCGCTTAAGACTAAGCCCAATAACATGATGACCAGAACAAATAGGTATTGAAAAAATTTGAAATATGAGAAATCATGCAAAATTTGTTGTCTCTAATGCTATGTTGCCTAAGATGATGATTAAAATAAATAGAAGAGCAAGCATTGTTTTCAAACAACTCTTAAATTGAGGAGAGTTGTATTTGATACTATGTAAGTGAATAAGATTGATGTTCTTTAATTAGTCTTATGTGCATGAAAGCAAACACAATCACCAAGTAATGTAATGAAATGCCAATGGGGTCATGACCAAAGTAGGGAACTTGCTTTATCATCAGCAATACATGAGCTGTTCAAGTTAGAGGAAATGCATCAATTATAATCATAGCCAAGCGAAGATGGGTCCTATCACAATCGCCATTTGTTCGCATCCCGAAAATTTTGGTTTTTTTTTAATGCTGTAGAAAAATGAGATCTTTACTTGAAAATGATAGAGAAATGGACTCGTCTATTGGTACGAGGATCAACCGCTCACGATACCTTTACCGGAGGTAATCAATCCAAGGGTCATGTTTATTATTGATGCATTTCATTTTAGCTTAAACATCATTTCACACTATATGCAGTGTAGTGTTTGAGAAAATGTTGAAGATTTCATATTTCAAGATTTTAAGAAAGTTTTGAAGAATCTTTTGAGAGTGTAAAACATTTTGATTTTGAGAAATTCCTTATAAATATTTGGAAAACTTTAGAGATCTCTTTTTGAAGTCACTTTAGTGTTTGCTTAAGCCTTTAAGTAGGTTTGATACTTTGCTTTAATTCGGTTACAACTAGTTAGAGCTTTATCTCCTCTTGCTTAAGTTCTTTGAAGTGGTGCTTGTAATCATAAGTGATGTTAATTGAACAGAATGCATGAATGCATTGATTCTATATGATTAAAAGAAAATAAGACGTTCATACCACAACATTCATCTAAGGCATTCCTTCAACATATATCTAAGATTTTTGTTTTCATACTTATCATAAATATTTTTATAAATAAAGAAAAGTTTTTGAAATTGGATTGGGGTTGTAGACCATCAAGCATGATTCCAATATTGGGTCACTACTTGAACTTTGGTCTTGGTGAAGTCGGTAAATGAAAATGATATTGTAAGAAAAATATGTTCAAAGGAATGAAAGAATAAAGACCTAACCAAAAAAGAAATATGGAGAGAGAGAAAGAGAAAGAGATTTTGAAGATCACTAAATGAGATATTTTAAAAGAAGAGACACAAATCTTTGTTTGTATTTTATATGTACATACATACATGAATATATGAATATGTATACATATATGTACACGTATATATGTGAAAACTTTAGAAAAGGAAGTGTTAACTAAATAGAGAGGAAAGAGAAGTTCCTGAAAGAGATAGAGAGAGATGCACATATATGTGTACATATTACCACACATACACGTATATGTAAGTTTATAAAAGAGGGAATTGATTAGAAGAGGCAGGGAAACAAATAGAGGAATATATCTATATCTATAAGAAGTTTGTAAGAGAAGACATTTAACTTGAAGAGACAAATAAAAAATTCTAGAGAGGGATAATAAAATACATGTATATATGCATTCATATAGATACGAAAATTTGTCAAAAAAAAAAAATATGAAAGCATAAAGAGAGGAGAATGAAGGGAATCACCATGTTGACATATATGTATATACATATGTGCCTTCATGAGATTAGAAATCAAGAAATGAAAAATAACCGACTTCAAGTTTGATGTAGGTCAGAGGGGAGCTTGGACTCAAACAAAAGCCTAAGCTAAGTTTTCAAGGCCACAATAGAGAGGGTTCTTTCAAAAATGTTTTGGAAAGCATGGCTTCAAATATTTTCTTTTTATATATGAACAAAAGACATAGTTATTTTGTTTGTTACAATTGAATATGTTTCTTCCACCGTTGTGTATGTAAGAAAACCAAACTACATGATAAAGCACTCATTAGGGGGTCCTAATCGAGTGATTAAAAGGAAACTAATGCGAAACAATATGAAAATGCATATTAACAATGATATGAAAATGCATATTAACATTTACACATTCGTGAGGGTTTATCTCGGGTTGGACAAGCCCCAACCTAAAAAATTTACATAATAATAAAGAGTCTCAAACCACATTCTCATTTTCGTGGTGCATTCACATATACGAATAGAAAAATCAAGCAACTATGCATGAACAATGTTCAAAATAAAGCAACATTTAAGTAATAGAGAGAACTCGTTAAATTATAAATGCAATATTATCTCATCTTCTCATGCTCGTAGTACAGTTAAGAGTAGCTTCTTGACTCTAAAATAGAGATTTGAGAGCAATCTTATATGGCCATGAGGAGATGAAGAAGAGAGGAAAGAACAACACTATATTATAAAGAAAAGAGCTTGATTTAATCATAAAATGAAATATCACTTCATCTTCCCATGCTCTCGGTGCACTCAAGAATAGCTTCAGAGATTTGAAGGCTATCTTATATTGCCATGAGGAGATGAAGAATGGAAGAAATAGGGGAACAACAACAAGTTTATATTCAAGAAAAGAAAGAACATCATTCAATCATGAAATGAAACATAATCTCATTTTCTCGTACTCGTGGTGCACTCAAGAATAGCTTCTTGACTCTGAAATAGAGATTTAAATGCTATACTTCACCTTCTCATGCTCTTGGGTCACTCAAGAATAGCTTTTAAACTCCAAAATGGATATTTGAATGTTATTTTATATGGTCATGGGGAGATGAAGAAGAGAAGAAACAAGGAAAAGAAATAAGATGGATGATCACTACATACCTCTAATGAGAATGACTTTTAGAAAAATAAACACCTTAGCTAGAAATGATTCTATGTCCCCTTTGAATAAAGCTCCAAGATGATGAATATGATGCCAACAAGAGAGTTGTAACTTGATGAAGGCTGCTCCAAGTTGGAGAATAAGATAAATAGAAAGAAGAAGAGGGAAATGGAGGAAGAGAGCTAAGGGGAAAACTCTTAAGTTTTAAAGGGTGAATGCACTAGAGTTTCTTCAAGGGTTAGCTCCTACCCAAGAGAGAAGATTGTGGGGGTATTTATAGAGAGTTTTGGACTCAAAATTCAAAATTTGATTTTTTTTTAATTTCACAATATTTTCATCCGAATTTCGAAGAATTTTGAATTATTTTCAAATTTCTTTCAAAAAAAATAGGCTTTGACTAAAAGGGATTGGCCATAGCTCTGCCTTCTGAGGTGTGGGCAAGGCTATTGCCCACCAAAAGAAACCAAAATCACCCCCCAAGAGGCTGCTTTTGCAAAAAAAGAGGGGGGGTGGGGGGGTGCACTGTTGCAGGCTCCTGCCGGGCGTTGTTGCGCACCAGACGCAACAGCATCCAACATTGGGAAAACGCTCGCGGCATCACAAATGGTGCTGCTGCATGCTAAAGCGATCGGTTCACATGATCGAGCGCGTGTTCGTGCCCATGTTACGCGATGCGCGGTCACGAGATTGCACGTCGCGGGAGGTGCGAATTGTTTTTTATTATTTTTTTTAAAACACCTTATGCTATGAAAAACATCAAATTTTTTGGATTAATTTATTTAAAAGGCATATAAAATTAGTTTTTTTCGTTATAAAAATTGTGGTTGACTCCATTTTGAACGACTCTGAACTCGCTTCAAATCCAATTCTGGTTTAGTTGGTTGTCGACTCGTTCAAGCGTGCGACTTGGGTTTAAAAAACGTTTTGGTGTAAGAAATGAGTTCTTAAAACAAACGCAAGGTCCTTGCACGCGCGATGCTCAAATTTTGTCGTTTCGAACTTGATTCGATATTTTGGTTTGAAATGCTTGATTTGGATCTGAACTTGAGTTTTGGATCTAATTTGGATCTAAAAATTGGGTTTCGTGTTATGATAAAAGAGCATATTATTTTGGAAAAATTTGGGTTGATTACATGCATACATGCACATGACTATCTCTCTTTGTCCTTCTCTTTTTTTTATTTAACATATTCTTTACAAATTCTTATACACGTACATACTCTCTCTCTCTCTCTAGATTTTCCTTTTTTGTAAAAAATATCTTTTTTTTTAACATATCTCAATATCTCTTTTTTTTAAATCTTCTTCTCCTTCCCATTTGAGTTAATAATTTCTTTTCACAAGGTCTTATACATATATATATATATATATAAGCATCTCTCTCTCTTTCTTTTTAAAAATATTTTATTTTGTGTTTTTAAAATTTGTTTCTCTCTCTCTCTCTTTTTCTCTATTACTCTCGGATTAAAGTATTTTTTCTTTCCATTCTTTTGAATATTTTTATCTCAAAATTTTTGCATTTGCCAGCTTTATCAGTAACAAAACTCAAGTAATAACCTAATATTATAATCACGCTTAATGATCTGTAACCTCATTCTATTTTCAAAAACTTTTCACTCTGCATAAACATATTTAAAACAATTTTATAAATAAAAAAATAAGAAACTTAGATATATGCGATAGTAGGAATGCCTTTAGATGAATATTATGGTATGAAACTCTTAATCATGTATGGTCAATGCATCTATATATTCACATCCATTTATGAAATCACAAAATGATCATAAACACCCCTCTAAAAGAACTTAAGCAAGATGAGATGAAGCTCTAACTAGGTAGCAACCGAATTACAGCAAAATCTCAAACATATTTAAAGTCCTAAGAGAACAATAATGTGACTTCAAAAGGTGATATTCAAATGTTTCCAAACAATATTTATAAAGATTTTTCAATTCAAAATTTTTCAAATCAAAATGTTTTACACTCTCAAATGTTTCTTCAAAACTTTTCTAAAAAATTTAAAACACAAAATCTTCAACATTTTCTCAAATACTATACTGCATTTAGAATGAAAAGATGTTTAAGCCAAAACGAAGTGCATCAAGAATAAGCATAGCCCTTGGATTGGTTACCTCCTGTAAGGGTGCTGAGAACGGTCAATCCTCGTACCGACGGACGAGTCCTTTTCTCTTTCATTTAAAAATAAAATCTCATTTTTCTCAAGCACTCCAAAAACCAAATATTTTTTTAGGGATGCAATCAAATTGCGACCATGATGGGACCCATCATCATTTGACTATAATTATCATTGATGCATTTTCACAAACTTGAATATTTCATATATGGCCGATGATAAAACATGTCTCATTATTTGGCCTTGACCCCATCGGCATTTCATTACAGTGCTTGATGATTGTGTTTTCTATCTTGCATATATGACTAATTGAGGAGCATCAATGATGTTCACCTAGATCTATGATCAAATATAATCCTCCTCAATTTAAAACTTGATTGAAAATAATATTTTCTCTTCTACTTATTTTAATCCCCAACTTAGAAAGCATTGCATTTTTGCATGTTTGCTCATATTTTGAAAATTTCAAATACATATTTGTCTCTGTCATCATGTTGCCAGGCTTGGTCTTAGGCGGTAGCATAAGACTAAACCTTACAATTAAACCACACCTAGGGCAGGAAACCCCCCTCGTTATTACCATGAGTGGTAACTTGTGGTATATCGACAAGTGTCCAAGAAGAAGTGGATCAACCTTACCTTTAGTTCCCAAATGAAGGAGTCTATGCTCATACATTAGCCTCTTAGCTAAGCTATATTGGCATATTTTATATGGAATAATCATAATTGATCAAAGCAAACTCAATTAGAGTCCTATGCTCATTTGTCAAACATATGCATGATAAATGTATATGACTTTAGAAAGTGTTGGATGTTTATCAATGCATGTGTGTCTTTCATACACTCCTTAATCAATTTAATAATTTTACATTTCATATTCATCATTTAAATCAACGTGTTCTTTTATCATCTCTAGGTAAACTTCAACATGACTATGCCATATGCTCATGCTTTATCCCTACTACCTAAGTGACAATGAATTTTCAAATTCTAATATATCACAGGTCCATTTTTTTTAGAATTACTTCCAAGTATACATTTCATCATACCTTGTCAATGCTTCATTTATTTATTTGTTTAACTTTCTATTATTAAATATGATAATCATTTATTGGCTCAATTACCAACCTTGCTTGACTAAGGTCATGCATTCTTTTTCCTCATTTATATTTAGCCAAATAGTTTTCTATCTTCAATACTTATAGTTCCATGATTTTATTGGGTCATCAATTATTAGCCAATTGTTTGAAATAATGAAGCAATCTTCAATAAGACAACAATCAAACAAAAATGTATGCTAAGAGATTCGTTAAGGCTTATGCATTCGTTGTAACATCCCGAACCATTTTCAGGCTTAGGCCCTTGATCTGGCAGATCCCAACCTATCTCCTAGTAATTTAGTTTCAGCCTTAAAAAGACTAAAAATCAAGACAACCAACTTTAATAACCTCTTTTATAAGCCATTGAAGATTTCTCTCAATCTTCAATATGAGACAAAACCTTTTAGATGTTACAATCCACCTGCGTTAAGGTGCACATGATCGCACGTGTGGACCTCAGTCTTTGTGGTGAACCATGATCTAATACCACTGTAACAACCTAACTCACTCCCAAGTTTAAGCCCCTGCTCCGACAGATTCCAATATGATTCTTAGTAGTTTTGGTTCTAGCTAGAAAAAATACTAGGAACCAAGATAACCAACTACTTTAACAACCCCTTTATAAGCCCTCAAAGATTCCACACAATATTCAACATGAGACTAAACTTTTGGTGTGTCACACCATCATTCCCAGGAGTTTGAGTAGGCTAGACTTCCCATGAACAAGAAATAATTAAGCTGCTGCCATTATGTTTTACAATGTTAATCTAGAACATTAAATAAAATAATATAGTTGCCCAATTGAAGGAAGAAATCGAATAGGCCAGAAATGAGAGTGAAATTGGCAACAATGCTTTTATAAGAAAGTTATTTAATTGTAAAAGAATCAAGCTGGAGCAGTACTCAGCTAGCTTTATGATCTCTCATAAGCCGCTGGGCATTGGTTCGAGTTATATGAGCATCAACTCCCCTTGTGCCAACAAGCATATTGGAATAATGGGTGACATGGATGCTAGAAGTTGGATTCATATTAACATCAACTCACCGAGGTATAGTAGAACAAGTTGAAGTTGCAGCTTTTATTAACATCAACTTCCCTTTTGCAGCAGAAGTGTGGTGGGCTTGTATACTTGTTCCATGAAACTGACTGTATAGATGTGAAGTCTTGGAATTTAATATAAAAAATCAGCTTGAATTTGTGTGGCATGTTGATTTGATTCATTAGCTAATTAACATAACCATGCCAAATGAAAATAAGTATAGTAGTTTTTTTTTTATGGAGATTGATAAGAGATTCAACTGAACCACTAGAATTGGCTGATTCACTGATTCAACAGCTAGGCAAACTCAATTCAGTTAATTCCAGTTATTATAACAATAATTTGATAAAAAAACAGTACATTAAAAATCAATTTCAATTTTTCAACAAAGGATGTACCAAAAGCTGGGTGCATTTACATTCTCTTCAAGTTGTTTGTGCACTCAGTTATCATGAAGCACATGATGAACCAATTGCATCATTGAAAATTTAAGCGTTTGATGTGGCCTCTTTAAGCGCACTAACTAAACAAAACCTTTCAGGCCACTTCTGGGTTTGGCTTTTTTTCACTCTTCTTTGCCAGCATCTTTTCACATGACTTGCAAAAAACAAAACCTTTCAGGTCACTTATTTTCTTCTTTCCTTTAACTCACTTCTCATAGATCTTGTTCTTCTATTACAAAATTTTAGTACATGCATGTTGAAGGTGCTCTTACAGTTTTTCTTTTACAAAATTTTAGCATATTTTTGCCTAGCTACATGTGCTGTCCCATTTTCTTGAACTTTTCTTGTAGTTGTTGTGATTGCTTCTCTTCCTTTTCATTGGCTCAATAGTTAACTTCCTACGTTTAAAAACTTCTTTTAAGCTCATTGGACCAAGAGTTAATTTCCCATGTTTAGAAGCCATCAGTTCCATTTTGTTGTATTGTTAGGGACATCCGTTTAGTCATCCATTCTCAATCTAGTTATGTTTACTGCATTTTTTGGTTCATGTCTGATAAAAAAATCCCCAACTTTTAGGCATTATATGTCTTATGTAAGGAAATGCCCTACGAAACAGTGAGGCGGGATATCTTTTCCTACATACCGAGAGTCTATTTCTCATATTTTGGGCATCTCCCCAGTCGTTAGGTGGTTATTAGAGTAGTTTTTTTTATGCCCCCACGTTTGCCATCTGATAATTTTTGCAATTCTGCAACTGTTTCAACTTTATTGCGGCTAAGAAGTCTTCTTTCTCTGACAAATATGTTGGATCATGCTTAAGTGGTAGTTTTATTTGCGGTCAAGTAGTAGAGAGGTTGATACAATAAATGATATGTCCTTTTAGGTTTTTATGGATAAAAGTTCTATTTGGTGATTTTTTATTAATAAAAGATGGGTGACATGGATGCTAGAAGTTGGATTCATATGCATAGGTCATATTCAGCTATGTGTTTAAAATAATATTTGTAATTGCATTTTTCTTAATTACCCTAACTAATTACTCATTGTGTTTTGTGAAATAGGACAAACCACGACTATGTAAATGATCTTAACAAGTTCCTTGATTTTGCAATTGCAAATAATGTTGTTGTGGAAGGAAGGGTGAAATATCCTTAGTGAAAAATGCAGTAACTGTTTGTAGGAGTTCTTAAGTGATGCATATACGCACACGAAAATTCTACCAAAAAGAAAAGCTACCAAAACAATAAACATTTGCTTGTGCAGAAAAATGTACTGATTTTGTCAATGTGGATTGAACCTTGTAAACCATCGTTAAATCTATCGTGGTCCTTAAAAAACTAATGTGGATTAAACCGACTAAAAGCAAGGCAGTGGAAGTGATCACCTACACCAGACGGCAGCGAATGGTGGCCGAGTCTGCCAACGGAAGGAAGAAGGCGAGGGGCTGACAGAAAATTTTACAGTAATGATGCAATGAATTCTTAAGAAGAGTAAAACTACAAAATAAGATTGCGAGAAGGAGAAGCTTGATACTTTACTAATGGAGGGAGAAATCCTACACCAGACGGCGGCAAGTGGTTGCCAAGTCTGCCAACAGAAGGAAAGAAGCACAGGGGTGGACGGAAAATTTTGGGCACTTCTCCACCGCCGGTCTGGGAGTGTTATGCTATGCAGGTGTCGCGGGTGCGGGTGTCACGGGTGCTGGTGTCGCGGGTGCTGGTGTCGCCGCCAGCAGTGGAGACGAGCTTCTGTTGCCCTTTCCGATCAGATCGTGAGCTCGTCTGCTCACATCCGGTCAGTGGCAGATGCTTCCGCTCATAGGAACGAAAGGGGGAAGCGTGGACGGGAGGGACTGTTTCAACGCGCTTGATAGCCATTTATGATGAAAAGGTGCGTTTAAGCATGTCTTTCATCTCACGCGATCAGATGGTAGATAGGAAATGCCATTTTGACATCACAAACGGTAGAGTTATGCTTCAGTCTCTCTCTCCCTCTCAAGTGTAAACTTTTATGTATAAATTAATGTCATTAAAATAAATATTTTCTTTCAATGGTCTCATGAAATTTCATTTCTATATTACTTCTTTTTTATTCTATATGTCTGGCAATTTGCATACATTTTCAGTGTAGGTTTCACCAGAAACGACAACATATCTAAAGGACATGATTGATATGGAACAAACATGCATTAAACTTCAATTCTTTCGGCACAGGGCCACTTGCAAGGCAACAAACATTAAATATGCTAAATTACAAAATTGCTTCGAGGAATTCTAACTGTCAGATTAAGCGCCAATTATCTGGAAATTTTACAAGCGAACTTTTTCAAAAATCAACAGCTCTTTGTTTGTCAATTTTGAATGGTGGGGTGGGCATGCTTGATTTATGCACTTTCAATCGGTCTCAAATGATCTTCTTGTTATTTGGAGTTAGAATTTTTATTATTAGAGTTAAACTTACAAACTTTCCGTGGGCCATCTCCATGAGGCCGGAGAAACCGGAGAAACTGGCAAACTCTCCATGGAACTTCTAGTGGGCTTGGAAGGGCCTCATGGGGCTGGGATAAGATTAGTCATGACGTTTCTTGGAATGTGGGAGATGATGAGAAGGTTGTTTTTGTGGACTCAGAAGTGGGCCTGGGGTTTATTGCTCTATTTTATCAAGGAATCCTATTTTAATTTTTAAAGTTCATACTATATTAAAGATCTATGACGCCTTAATATTAAACAAGTTGTCACAGATTGCAGGCTCTTATTGTCTATTGCACTCCATGCCGCCGAGGCTACATCATGTGACTAGTCGAACTCATTTATAAGGGAATGACTTGTGGTAATGGGAAGGAATTGATGTTAATAAGTATAATAGAATGAAGACATACTTGAAGTTAAGAGGTAGGGCTGAGAAGCATGTTGGGAGGGGTTGGACTTGGAAAAGTGGGGCTATTCCTCGAGCAAACTATACCGTTGCATCTCATGGATCGGTCAAGGAGTTGTAGGTGTAGTGGTGGAATAGAATGTTAAAGCTAAATGGTTACTTAACATTTGGAGATTGGGGTTCCCATCAGTTTTTTGGAAACTCTTGATATATAGAAATTGATTAATGCATGATATTGACAGTCATTCTCTTATGAGCTTGTGTCTTAGTATGTATATGGAAAGATATAAAGAATATCTCTTTTAATGCACAGTGGCCTGTGAAGTTTAGATCTGAAATTAAGGTGTGGTTTACTTGGGCATTAGGCTTAATCCGTAGCCTTTGCTTGAGAAAGTTGGGGTCTTGATTCAAAAGATTTGTGTCAATGTTAATGACGGAAGGAGATTTTTTATGATCTTTAAATCGAAAGTGTGGCATTTTTTGCTCGAGATCAGGCGAGTTCATGGTAGAATTAAGCTGGTTGTAGGACCTAAGAGGTGCCGGTCCAAAACACACTTCACTGAATTTCTATTTATCTTCTCCTTCTCATCATGAACAATTCCGTTTCTTAGTTTCCAAACATTCCACAACATTAAAGGGAAAACCACTCCCCAACATTTCTTTGTCCAATTTTGTCTAAGAGCTCGTTGTTCATTCCTACTTAGGGCTGCAACCGAGGGTATTGTAGTTTTTACATAGTAATTAAATCAAGATACACATTGATAACAACGATTACATGGCTGCAGTTGGACATTTAAGTCATTGTATGAGGTTTAGGTGAGTGAAGCTGGTTATATCTGCCATGTTGTGTATGAATTTTTCATGTGTCATTTAATAATGACAAAAAGTGCTCATGATTAATACAAAAAAAAATTGTATGAAAAAAAAAACTGCAAAAGAAAAAAGATTTTGGAATTGGATAAAATTAGAACTTGTCAATCTATATATGCATATCATTAGAACCAATATACCCTTTTCAGCAGCAAAAAAAGAAGTCTTCATTTTTTTTTGTCCTGCAAATAAGTTATCTCATACATCTGTCTGGCCAGCTGTCCATGGTGGCATTGAGTAAAAAAATTTGCCGTCAGGCAGCAATTTTTTTTTATAGGTGGGGAAGGTCGTTGCCACCCCTTCGTGGCACCCGTGACCCCCAGTGGTGGCTCGCCAGCAGACATGGACTGCCAGTGCAGATGGTGGACCAAACCGGCGAGCCCTGCTGGGGGTTACCGGTGCCGCGGGCGGCAGGGGATGGCCTCTCCTCGCGGTTCTCCCTGACATGTTGGGGAGCTTGTTTCTTAATTAAAAAAAGAAAAAAAACAATCGTGAGCATAGCTGCTACACAGTAACACTATGTAGCAGCTCAGTGACGAGCTAATTGACTCTCATTAATGCTTACTGTTCCCTATGGTTGTGTTTCTTTTGCCATTGATCTCAGATCCATGGTGACTGATATCACTAGGATCTCATATATATATATATATATATAGAGAGAGAGAGAGAGAGAGTGTGTGTCACGAGGCACAAGCTAATTGACTCGCTTGAGTGCTCACTTTTCCCTGTGGTTGTGTTGGTTTCGCCATTGATCTCAGATCCAGGGAGACTGATATCACTAGGATCTCAGATCTACGAATTTAAGGTCGAACTTCTCACACACTATGCGACCTGGTTTTTACATGTAAGTGGCCACTTACGATGTAACTGTTTAAACAAATTGAGGGTCTTCCACCTTTTAATGCAGTATTTGATACAAGATCTGTGGCTATCAAGTGTAATGTACATGTGTAGCATCTCGGAAAGGGCCATATGAACTTTGAAGCAGAGGTTCTACTGAAGGCCCCTGTCACTTTACTCTAAGAAAAAAAATGCATATTATTTCCCATTATCACTTCCGATCTCACGTGAGAGAAAAAATGGACTTGCTACCACTTCTTTTACCTTTTGGTTGCAAGGGTGTTCTCGCTTTTTTTTTATTTATAGAATTCATTATCAATTCAAATTTCCAGAGAAATAATTATAAAGTGACAGTGATGTCTGCCCACGCCAGTATCTTAAAAATTATTTATTTTTAAATGGAAATCTTAAATATTTATTCTTTTATATATATATATATATATATGTGTGTGTGTGTATATATATATACATATATATATATAAGTGTCCCATCATATTTGAGTATTATTAAGTAAGTGTTCCACTGTGAAGTGGGTTTCATGTATAAAATAATTTGCAGAAGCATATGATATTGTAATACTAGAAATTATGCACTGACGTAGGAGAAGAATGGAGATGGCACAATGGCGGAGTTGAGATTTTTTTTTTTTGAAGGCACTGCGAGTCATCAGTCCAGATCTAGTGTGGGCCTCTTACATAATTTATTAATATAATTTCAAGTGCTCTTAAATAAGCTTTTGATTGGCTGATGTATCAGCAGGCCATTCTCATGTATATAGAGGACGACGGTGGAAGATAGAAAACGTTTGAAACGGGAGTCACTTTCTGCACAGCAACGGCGATGGGTGATAAGGATCATGGCTGGAGGTCGTAAAGCTAAGCATCTCTTCCTCCATAGACGCACACTACGTCAGCTGGGCTAAGCTCTGCAACAACCCTCCTGGGGAAAGGCCCCTTAACCTTTTATTCCAACAGCAAATATATATACAGCAAAAATGGCAATCAGTCTACGGTAAGGCCTAAAACGAGTCAGGAAGAGAAACAAACCAAGAGGACACCAAAAGCTGAAGGAACTAGATTTACAATGTTTGGGTTAAAAGAGAAAAAATATCATGAGCAGGTTGGTTGTTGCAGAATTTGCACTCTATGAAAGACAGTGTCATATTTGCTTTACCATCTCTGAAGGGGGCAATGTCCTTTGAACATGGCCCGAAGTCTTCTAAGCCAAGGGTTGTTGTTAGAAATCAGCAATATATTCTCAAACCTCTCCAAAGCACCAGCCATCAAGAGCTGACGAATGATAGTGTTTTCAGGTAGGTCATTGTTGTCCTCCCACCCTGCTACTCCTTAGTCAAGATGCAGTCCAGTCGAGTCTTTAAACAGAAAGGTGACCAGCTTTCTACCGTTGGAAGCTATAGAGGCAACTTGCAGACACGCTTGTCCTATGAAAATAAGGGGGCATTTGGTAGGAACAATCCCAGTAGCCAGCCAAACCTGTAGGTCATTTCTGTCATCTACAAAATTATTCAGGGTAGCGTAGAAGCCATCAACACAGACCCGCCAGATGGCATAAGAGTCTTGTTGAGGAGACAAAGCTTCTTCATTATGAATTGTCGAGTTGCGTCTACACCATATTCTCTAATGAATGAGGTGAAAGAAGATTTTCCAGCACTTCTTAAGTAGGTCATTTCTGTCATCTACAAAATTATTCAGGGTAGCATAGAAGCCATCAACACAGACCCGCCAGATGGCATAAGAGTCTTGTTGAGGAGACAAAGCTTCTTCATTATGAATTGTAGAATTGCGTCTACACCATATTCTCTAATGAATGAGGTGAAAGAAGATTTTCCAGCACTTCATAAGCCAGCCTCTTTTGAACTACAAGAGAACCAATGTTTTAACTCCATGACAATGGTGCGTTGGGGAAAAAGACTTCTCTTGAATTTAGAAGCAATGAACTCCCAAATTTTTGAAGAGTACGGGTAGGAAAAAGAACGTGGTGAGCGAACTCTTCGTCCTTGAGGCAAAAAACACATTTGTTAGCTAAAGAAATGTCACTTTTCTTTTGTCTATCGAAAGTAAGGAGGCGATCACTACAAGCCAACCAAACATACCACTGCGCTCTAGGATGAGCTTGAGGGGACCAAATCAACTTCCTCCAAGGCTCCTCAATTTTTTTTATTCCAACACCTCTAGACCTTAAAGCGCCTCAAAAAGGAGTCTTGGTTTTTTAAAGATGTTAGAAGTAGCTGGATTCAAATCCAAGATCAAGTCAGATGGTCTATTGGTATTGGTTTCATTCATTTCTGGATGGATAATTGGAGTGTCTCTCCCTTATTTCTCATTTGAATTTCCTTTGGGGCAACCTGGCAGCTAGGAAAGGTGTGCACTTGGTTGACTGGAATTCTCTTTGCCGCCCAGTTTTGGAGGGGGATGTTGGTTTAAAATGTCTTGATGATTGGAACAAAACTTGTATTGATCGCATCACACTGCACATCTAAGAGGATGAAGCCCCTTTGGCAAATTTTATCAAAAAGAAATATCTTGCTTTTCAAAGCCTCTGACCTTAAAGCACCCCAACAAGAAGTCTTCATTTTTTAAAGGTGTTAGAAGTAGCTGGATTCAAACCCAAGATCAGGTCAAATGACACTATCCTTTGTCAACACTTGATGGTTGGTGGTTTGGAGAGGTTTGAGAATATAATGTTGATATCTAACAACAAGCCTTGGCTTCATTGGCTTCGGGTATGTTTGAATGTTGTCGCCCCATTTAGAGATGGTGAAGTAACTATGGCAACTTCTTTTATAGAGTTCAAATTCTTCAACAACAACCTGCTCATGATGTTTTGTTTCTTTTAATCTAAAATTTGTAAATCTGGTTCCTTCAGCTTTTGGTGTCCTCTTGCTCTGTTTCTCTTACTGGCTCGTTCTAAGCTTTAAGGTAGAGTGATTGTCAATTTTTGTTGTATATATATTTGCTGTTGGAATAAAACGTTAGGGGGTTTTTTCCCGGAGGGTTGTTGCGGGGAAAGAGAGTTTAATTACAATATCTGTCTTAAATTTATGTGATGAAACATGAATGAAAATGAGATTTGTGTGCTTGCTGTTTACTTCCTGTATTGGCTCTTCGTAGTGAAAATACTGCCCATTTTTGGGAAGGGTAACTTAAAAATTTATCCAGAAAAATTATCCTTGAACATGGAACACTTGAATTTAGTCTGGAAATAATTTATGCACATTTCAAAGACAACCTGACATTGGAACAGTTGTTGCGTTCAAATTTTAAACATACAATGGATTTACCACATATTTGGGGTTTAGCAGAAGTTTACTTTAGGCCGAGTAAAAAATGGGGTCATTCCATGAGACGACGACAAGAAAAATTGACTCGTTTCTTAAGATGACCTTATGGCTCTGGAATTCCCAAAAGGGACTCCTTCAGTGAGGCTTCCCGGAATACACAGTGTGTGGCTTCCTTCTAGTTCTAGAGTGCACCACGACCAATAGAGAAAGTTTGTATGTATACTTTAAAGGATTAGCTTTGTGGGTTTGGACTAATTGAATCACACGATCAAACTATTCATGGAATTCAGGTGTGGATAATGCAGAAACTTCTTCCGATGCAACATATCTGGTGGCCTGGACGGTGAAGCATCCTCTCAATCGCCGGACAAAGTCGATCGCTGGAGAATTGCCGAGAAATTGATTCATGCTCAGAAAGCCGAGAAATGGGACCTAGGAGGAAGACCTGGAAAAAATCTGAGAACAGAAAAAGAAAAAGAAAACTGTGCACACAAAGTGCTGATCAACTACCCATAATTAATATAACATAATCTTAAATAATTACACCCACCAACCTCAAGAACAAAAAACTAAAAAAGTTTGTGCTTTTTAATCACAAAATCTTACTATTTCATTGCTTCACCCCACCATCGGCTTCGCGCCGACGACATCGTCCGTTTCCATCATTGGCAATGAAGTAACTATAAGTTCAACTAGTCCCAACACAGCTCTGGTAATAATGTTTTCCAAAGGGCACAAGTGGAGCGGTGAAACTGTGGCACGTTACAACCTTTTTTAATGAAGAATGATCCTTCAGGAGTCAATGAGATTATTTGAGTGGTACAAGAAATTCAACTGTAGGGTCAAATCTCGAAAGGCTGCCCCTATTACAGACATGGCCATCTTTTGTCTAGCAAAAGAAACAGCAAGCAAATTTCTTCTAGTAAACCACCACACTGAGCATAAATGCGACATGCATGAATGCTAAAGCTGAAAGAATGGCCATGAAGAATAGGCATTGGGACACAGAAATAAGGGAGGCAAAAGAATGCAAATTGAAGAATGCATTTGTAAGGAGACACATTGAGGAGCACCTTTATTTACAACCATACAAGTCACTAACAAATGCTATTCCCTAGTACAAAGGATATGGCTTTCATCAAGCTAGCATACCTAACGGAGCTAGTCCAAGCGTACTGAGTTTGCTTACAGAAAATATAATATTTTGAATTTGTAAAGGTTCTGCTTCCAGAAACACAAAATATAAAAGAAACTGACAATCAAATTATTTCCAGTAGATATGTAATAGGGAAAAACAACTTACCAGAAAAGCATCAAGACAAACACAGCATTTCTGTAGAAATTTTATAAAACCAAATAGCCAACACGCTGATAATTCCAGTGCCCTTGAACTAGCAATAACCTTTTCAAGAATCTGAACTGCCCCATTGCAAAATCTGACGCCATAACTGCTTGGCGCCCCTCCTGCCCAGATATCCCAACTCCAACATCAACCATTTGGATCATTGAAACATCATTTGCCCCTGCAAGTAACCATAGATGAATGAGGGTAACTCTCTATGGTTGGACAACGAAAATTTTTTTGCACAACAATTAATGAACACTTTGACATAGTCACTGTAAGATAACACGGTAAAGCATGCACACATCAGCAATCAACTGAATTAAGACTAATCTGAGGAGGAAAGAATCAGTCCACCACTATACTGCCGCCATCCCTGAACCCAGTTGCTTGATTCCTTAGAACTCAGAAGGGACGCACGCATTTGTCAGTGTAAAGACACCCAGAAAATGAACAAGTCCATGCAGGAAACAGATGAACCGAAAAATTCGTCAGCAGTGGAGATACATTTTACAGGCAACCTACCATCACCTATAGCCAGCGTCAAATCATTGATCCTACTCTTAATTAGATCAACAACACCAGCCTTTTGTAGAGGAGCAACACGGCAGCAAACCACTACTTCACAGGAAATTGCCAAGTCAATCTTGATAATGCTAATGTATACCCTTTGGCTCTTTTGTGGACCATATTGAGCAGGGCTGAAGAAATCATAATGAGAATCATACTTCGATCTAATTCGTAATGTTAAATACTGAAAGCTTGGAAAGAAGTCACATTAACAAGAAAAAGGTACTGCCTTATTAAGTATTACATTGAAAAGTTTTTCAAAAGCAGCTTCAATTGTCAAGACCCTTAGAAGAATGATCATGAAACGTTGACTAAGCGATCTCATCTCAGCCTTTTCATCTTAGTCTCGTACTTTATGAGAACAGAAATGACAAGAAACAAAATAAAGGCAAGAAAACTAGATAAGCAAGAGGTGACAACCAAAAAATCCACATACTATGAAAAAAAGTTGACAAAATGTTCTCTCTTATCAGATACTCTCTCTTTTTGCATGAACTATGAAGTAGTTGTAACTCTTCTCAGCAGTAAAGCAAACACGATGGATTATTATGACTTCTTTATGCCATGCTCATCCCCCTTCTTCTTGCAAACCAAGCAAGAAGAAGAGAGCATGCCAACCATAAAGTGTAACTCCACCCCTAAGTAAATGCTTCACTTTAATAAAGTCAGCGTCATGAACCTTCAGGTATTATATATCAAGAAACTTTATATATAACATAGGTACATTATATATATATAAGCATTTTATATATAATTATATCTATAATATCTCGTGACGATATATTATGGATATATATTATATATAATGTGCTCATATATATATGACGATATATTATAGATATATATTATATATAACATGCTCATATATATATAATGTACCTATGTTATATCTAAAGTTTCGTGATATATAATACCTAAAGGTTCATGACGGTGACTTTATTAAAGTGAAGCGTTTACCTAGGGGTGGAGTTGCACTTAATGGTTGGCATGCTCTCTTTTCTGTCATTTTGTCTTTTCTCTCTCTCTCTCTCTCTCTCTGTATATACATATATATATATATATATATATATATATATAATGTGCTTCACTTCTAAGAAGAGTTACAACTACTTCATAGTTCATGCAAAAAGAGAGAGTATCTGATGGGAGAGAACATTTTGTCAACCTTTTTTCGTAGTATGTGGATTTTTTGGTTGCCACCTCTTGCTTATCTAGTTTTCTTGCCTTTATTTTGTTTCTTGTCATTTCTGTTCTCATAAGGTACGAGACTAAGATGAAAAGGCTGAGATGAGATCGCTTAGTCAACTATCTCATTTAACGTTCATTCTTCTAAGGGGTCTTGACAATTGAAGCTGCTTTTGATAAAACTTGTCAATGTAATACTTAATAAGGCAGTACCTATTCTTGTTAATGTGACTTCTTTCCAGGCTTTCAGTATTTAACATTACGAATTAGATAGAAGTATGATTCTCATTATGATTTCTTCAGCCCTGCTCAATATGGTCCACAAAAGAGCCAAAGGGTATACATTAGCATTATCAAGTTTGACTTGGCAATTTCCTGTGAAGTAGTGGTTTGCTGCCGTGTTGCTCCTCTACAAAAGGCTGGGGTTGTTGATCTAATTAAGAGTAGGATCAATGATTGGACGCTGGCTATAGGTGATAGTAGGCTGCCTGTAAAATGTATATTCACTGCTGACGAATTTTTAAGTTCATCTGTTGCCTGCATGGACTTGTTCCTTTTTCTGGGTGTCTTTACACTGACAAATCCTTGCGTCCCTTCCAAGTTCTGAGGAATGAAGCAACTCGGTTCCGGGATGGCGGCAGTATAGTGGTGGACTGATTCTTTCCTCCTCAGATTAGTCTTGACTCAGTTGATTGCTGATGTGTGCATGATTTGCATTGTTATGTTACAGTGACTATGTCAAAGTGTTCATTGATTCTTGTGGAAAAAAAATTCCGTTGTCCAACCTTAGAGTTTTACCCTAATTCATCTATGGTCACTTGCAGGGGCAAATGATGTTTCAATGATCCAAATGGCTGATGTTGGAGTTGGGATATCTGGGCAGGAGGGGCGCCAAGCAGTTATGCGTCGGATTTTGCAATGGGGCAGTTCAGGTTCTTGAAAAGTTTATTGCTAGTTCATGGGCACTGGAATTATCAGCGTGTTGGCTATTTGGTTTTATACAAGTTCGACAGAAATGCTGTGTTTGTCTTGATGCTTTTCTGGTGTGTTATTTTTCCCTATAACATATCTACTGGAAATAATTTGATTATCAGTTTCTTTTATATTTTGTGTTTTGGAATCAGAACCTTTATAAATTCAAAATGCTATATTTTTTGTAAGTAACCTCACTCTGCTTGGACTTGCTCCGTTAGGTATGCTAGATTGATGAAAGCCACATCCTTTGTACTGGGGAATAGCATTTGTTAGTGACTTGTATGTTTGTAAATAAAGGTGCTCCTCAATGTGTGTCCTTACAAATCCACTCTTCAATTTGCATTCTTTTGCCTCCCTTATTTCTGTGTCCCAATGCCTATTCTTCATGGCCATTCTTTCAGCTTTAGCATTCATGCATGTCGCATTTATGCTCAGCGTGGTGGTTTACTAGAAGAAACGTACTTGCTGTTTCTTTTGCTAGACAAAAGGTCGCCATGTCTGTAATAGGGGCAGCCTTTCGAGTTTTGACCCTACAGTTGAATTTCTGGTAATAGGTCCCATTTTTCCGCTTTCTAAGCGTGAATCAATTTCTGCGTTATCCACACCTGACTTCCATGAATAGTTTTATCGTGTGATTCAATTAGTCCAAACCCCCAAAGCTAATCCTTTGAAGTATACCTACAAACTTTCTCTATTGGTGGTGGTGCACTCTAGAACTAGAAGGAAGCCACACACTGTCACTGTGTATTCCGGGAAGCCTCACTGAAGGAGTCTCTTTCGGGAATTCCAGAGCCATAAGGTCGTCTTAAGAAACGAGTCTTGAATGACCCAATTTTTTACTCGGCCTAAAGTAAAGTACTGCTAAACCCCAAATATGTGGTAGGGGCGGAGATTTCTTATAGAATCCAAAAAGATAAGTAAATTATTTTTTTGAGCCTTCCTTTCTTTCTCTCTAAAAAATAAATAAAAAAAACCAAAAACCAAATACATGGGGGATTATGAGTGTTCCGCTCCACATGGATTCATCACATGATCTTAAGATACATCTGGATAAGAGAGGAGAGTCGATTTTCAAAAAGTATAAATACTAGATATATATAGGGTACTTATTTAGAAAAATCTGAATTCAAATTCACGCATCTCCTTGGTTATTTACTTCACATCTACACTAGATCTGATGGAATGTCATATGAATCCGATCTGGTTTCATAATCAGTTAGACATTTTTTTCATACCTAATTTTTTAAAATAATTCGATCAGTTTCTATTTTTGACATCTGATCATTTGGAACAATTCAATTGATCATTTGGAACAATTCAATCAGATATCTATCCAAATCCATTCCAGTGACATTATTTAGAAAAATAAAAAAATTGAAACGTAGGTAAAATAAATTAATTTCAAGAACGTTCAAACACCCAATGACGTGAAAGAAAGCTCTCTCCCTCTCTCCTTTTTTAAATCCAACAATTTATAGCAATATCGGGTCCCACACAAACACAAAAGTGCAGTCAATGTAGTAGGGTTCCAAAGGCACCAAAAGCAATGGATGAAGAGGTGCCTATAAGCAACCTTCCCATCACGACCTCCAGCTATAATCCTTATCTTATGTCGCCGTACAGAAACCGACCGGTTTCCACCGTTTGCCATGTTCCACTCTCTCGTTTGACTTATTGGAAATATGAAATTGAAAAGAAGTTTTTAGAAACTTATTTCAAGAATTAAAAAAATGAAAACAAAATGCAGATTTACAATAAATAAATATAAATCAAATGCTAGATAATTCTATTTTTTTTTGGTTCATACTCAATTGAGAGACAAGGAAAAAGAGAGAGCAGGAGAGGGGCAAGAACCGGTTCACTTGGTTTCCACAAATAATCAAACTTAGGACTTGGTTACTATATGCCACCTAAACTAATTGGTTGCATTACCTGTGAGAAGAGAGAGAGACTCGAAGAACAGACATGGAGCATTTTTTTTTCTAATATTAATTCATGACTTTTTATTTTGGTGTTTCTATTAACCGTTAAATTAGAAAAATATAGAATGCTGAAGTGGTTTCTTATAAGTTTGCCACCTAAAGACAAATACCAATTTCTATATCTACGTATATGTGAAGTGTTTTATATTTTCACTGAGAAAAAGGAGATGGACCATTTCCAATATGGCTACGAGACCTATATCACTTCTAAGTGAATATCCATTTTTTATATTAATATACATCCAGCCATACTTTCCTTCGATAGCTTTCCTATCTAAGTACTTATTTTGAACCAATAGAATAGTAAAAACATGAAATTTTGAACACCTATACTAGCAATTGTTACTTTTGGGTTTGAAATACCCGTCATACCGAAAAGTGAAAACACAAAGATAGTGAGGAGCAATGCTTGACAATACAAAAAAGAAGAGTTATACATTGAGTTGTGGAACTCATACATGAGGCTTTAAACATTCAAGAATGTATAGTACTTAGGTTGAAGAACATGGCTTTGGATGGTCACCAATGTGAAGCTATGAGCGCTTTATAATACATAATATATGATACGTTTAGGAAAGAATCATTAATGGTGGGTGACCAAATAAGAAATGAGGGAAAATTTGAAAATAAATCTTTTTTTTATTTTTTTGAAACAGAGAAAAATTGTAAACTTTGGATTGTATCATCTTCCCTTATTATGACAATCGATGCTATCCATTTTTTAATTTGTTTTTCCAATCTTTCATGATTAATGTCCTTCAGTGTCAAATTTGATTATTTGTGTGGACAAAGTTTATACAGATTTTTTTTCCCTCCTTTACAAACCAAAAATTGATTGGTAGGATTGTATATACTAAGAAAAATGTCGTTATGTAGTTGAAGTACCTGAAAAGCAAAAGGGAAAGATGATAAAAGGAAATCTTTGGTGCATATTTTCATTCTAGTCATGGGCAAGTACCTACCCAAATGGTTGGGCATGACGCCCCCATTCCACCAAGTAGAAAATACATGGTCAATTTTACTAATAAATAACGAAAAAATGCAATAATTGATATGTTTAGACTAAAAGCAAATGTAGTGCTACCATCACTACATTGAAACAAATCAACTTGGAAATAAGAACTTCTCAATTTGGTAATTGTGTTAAGCCTTGCATTTAATTTTCCAAGGGAAATAAAAATGCCCTCCTTTTTGGTTCACAAATAACTTGTAATGGTAAATGTGAGGCCATATGTTTCCACATAATTCTCCTCACTATATCGGATATTTATCATTTACTAAATTTTTAAATCTGTCCTTATCTTTTCTTTTTATCTAGACAAGTTTTATTTTTTAGGTTAAGGCTGTTCAGGTGCAAAGCTGTTGGTAGATGGCAACCTTCTTTTTTGTTAATAAAAAATGAAAAATAAAAATACATCCTTGAAGAAAAAAACAAATGATTGAATAGTAGCCTAAAGATTAGGCAAAGGATCAACAAGAGAATTAAAGACCTCCTTCGAAGGATTTGCAACTCCTAATTATAGTCCTGTTCTTACCCATATGTAGGGTCGAGTACCTCATGTCTTGCCTTTTTATAAATTCTGAACTGTTTGTTGCAACCTTTGCCTCCAACAACTATGTCCTAGGGATGTCAAAGGATCAAATTCAAATGGGATAAACTCATCATCATATCCACTCTTTTGGATATTCACATGCTCGGATTTGAATTCATATTAAAATACAAATCGAATAAAAAAATCATATATGAATTTGAATGTGAATCTGGGTCTATCACAACATTTAAATTATCTATGTGAATAGTATAAAAGTTGCTTAATTTTGTAGTTGTTACATAATAGGATTTGTCCTAAGCAGATAATGTGTTCTACCATATAAAAGCAAAGCATGAGTCTAATAATGCATGATGAAATAAGAAAATTTATAGAAACAACATCATATTATAAGTATGAGCTATAGTACACCAATCATCACCTATATATACAGATATCACATTCTAAACCAAAACGTGAGGCGTATATATACCAAAAGCCCCTAAATGCCGAACTAAATTAATGGCATCATCCACTCTCTTAGAACACTCTCTCATAATAGTCTCTGCTCCCATAATGGCATGTTCATTCGCGTGGTGACAACCTAAAAGATAATAAGATTTGTAACATCATAACAACTTGTGAGTCTGACCTAATTTCCAACATCCTATCATTTAGATAAAACAAGGCTTTATTGAGACACAGTAAGTTGCTAGCTAGAATGGGCATTATCAACTTACAACCGTTGATGAATCACTAGGAAAGAAGTAGCGGGAGACAACCCCTCTAACTCCTGGGAAGAAGACTTTGAGTTCAGCTTAGCTACTTACAGCAGTGAAGAACTATACTCTACTAAACGAGGGGGGATAGAATTTGTGTCTCAGATAGAAAGAAACGACCAGCAGGCCTAAGCCACAGCTGAGTGAAGAATTTATCAGCTAGCCAAGATCTCATGGCGGTCGCAAGAGAGAGAGAGAGAGAAAGAGAGAGAGAGAGGGGATATATGCATCCTTAATTGCTTGCCCTGCCCATGGGTTGGACAAATGAACCAAGTGGACCCTAAGCAATTTTAAGCAACATGCTGAGACTGTACACTAGCCATCTTTCACCATTACCATCCACCACCTGTGTTTCCCTTCTGGCTGTCAGTGAGCGAATCTTTCAATGAAAATTAAGACTTGGAGACGCTTGATGTTTTTCCCTGGTGGTGGATGGAATGAAAAAATGGCAGCTCCTTCACTACATCTTCAGATCCCCACTAACTACCATCTCAACATAAGAAAACTGGGAAGAAGTTCCAGACTGCCAAGTCCTTTCCCCCACTGTATTCACTTCTTCTCTATTTATGCAAGTCTTGAGATTCGAAACCCGTCATTTTGTAAAGCTGTCAGAGGTTTATTAAAGTGGATTAGTGGTTCAACATGCTAGTTCTTCGCTCTTATTACTCTTCGGTTTTCTGTTTCTTCTTTGAACTTTTACTTTCCATTTTCAATTGTATTGGTTAAACCACGGGTTGTTGCCACCTTTGATTTGTCCTCTTCTTTTCCTGTTTGCGAAGCTTTATTTTTGTTCCACATGGTTAATGATGATTGGACACCAGGGGAGATGCTGGTATCAAGAGCAAGTAATATTAGTCTTCTTGGCCAACAGTTGGCTTTTCTTGACCAAGAAAATGATTAATTCAACTGGTTGCAATTTCATAGTTACATTACCAATTTGACTTAAGATCATTCTAGTTGGTACTTTTGCTTCCTTTTTGTAGTTCCACCAAATGAAGATGACAACTTACTGAAGCAATGTTTCATCAAGAATTATGAGAAAATTAACCTAATAGAGAAGTCAACACTTAGCCAGAGTTGTACAGTTGTTTGTGTTTATTAATGTTGCTACAACATTTGAGAGTCAGTAGAGCTTTTGGAATTTCCTTTTCCTTACTTTGTTAATGCAAACATCAACTTGAAATAGAGCACTTCCTCCTTGTCAAATCAATAGTTGGAAGGAAATGAAAAATTGAAGCATGTAGATAGATTTGTCAACCATGGCCACAAATTCACTCTGGATATAGGCACACTAGACGTGAAACAAACCCACGTAACTAAAGATTAACCTAAAAAAACATGGTTTTAACTTCTTTGTCCTCTTCTTGTAGTTTTCATCACAATTCACAATATCAAGCAAAATTTGACAAAATTCCACTCGCCAAGCTTTGGAATTTTGTCAAATTTTGCTTGCTATTGTGAATTGTGATGAAAGCCACAAAAAACAGGGCATAGAAGTTAAAACCATGTTTTTATGAGCATTTAATTCAAATATTTTATCATTCTTTCCATGTATAAACTTGTTTTGCTCGAATGATTCATCAACTGCATGTTCAACATATACACACATTCTACAGAGGATGGATGAATCATAATAACCAGCATAATCATGGCCATCAAAACCAATCCTAATTACATGCAGTAATAATTAAAGTCAACAACCTAAATCTCAAGTTCAATTTTAAATAAGTTCATGATATAGCAAGATCACATTGGCATCCACATGTAAGCAAGTCTTCGTACTGAGACTGATTCATATCCACATCTTTTAGCAACTATTATTCACGCATAAATCCATATGCTTAACCAAAACAACTGAGCGACAATAAATTAACTCATTTTCTCTTTTTACAATGCAGTGGTCCAGATATTCAACATGTTAAGATCGCAACACAAACAGGTGCATATTGCAAGCATCTACGTAAGTTAAAAATTAAAATGAGTCTGATCCAGAACCACATGCATTTTACAGCAACTAATATGCGTAGCTGTACATGACAATATAAAATTTTGTATTCGCTTATATAAAAAAAAAAAAATCGTAAATGATAGGTTGAACCTTCTCAAGAATGTTGAATATTTAATGGCAAACGGTTCCATATTTCATCACTCGAAAATCGGAACTCTCTCTTGGCTATAAAGCAAGAGCAACCTCCCCCTCTCATGTGGAACTCTCCCTCCCTCCACAGCTTCCAATCATCTTAAACCTTCACTGCAACCCCATTCAGAAAATGTGTGCATTGCTTCGCTTCGTAGAGAGGTTATCCCAGTCCTTCCAAGGCATGCTCGGCCATCTTTCTTGGAGGCTGGGGAGAACCATGTCATTCTTATCGTCTTTCCATGACCTCGAATCGGGCGCTGACCCAAAGCATCCTACTTTCGGGCAGCCCCTCCCTCACATACCCTTCTGTCTCTGTCATTCGTCCTCCTCCACTGTTTCTGCCTCTTTGCCCACGATGAATCATTCCACTTTGCAGATTGAGACGCATCAACAACTTGTTATATCCAGTCCCGAGTTCCTCGGGATGCAGCTCGTCGATGTTCAGATCTGCGGAATTATTGATCTTGTGCCAGTGTGCTTGGTGAAGAAGCTGCTGGCCGACTGGCTCTGCCTCCCTTTGCTTGCAGTCTTGTGCTTGCTCGCTGTTGATTTCATTCTCTCTCATTCCTACTGGCTACTATTTGCTCCATATCTACGAATTAGTAAGGTCCTCCTTAACCACATTCTAGCCATCTCCCTTCTTGTTACAACACTTGCGGTGCTCATCACCGTTGGATCGTGCATTGCACATTCCACCATGCTTTGACCAGCAAGGATGAACCCAATAATCCTCATTTTCTTTTTCTTTTTCTTTTTCTCTCACACGTATATTTGGATTAAAAAATATTTTTTGGCTTTTTTATCCAGTTGTAATAAGATTTTAACTGTTTACGCTTACTTAAGTACTCTTTCATACCATTTTGAATGTCATCCTAAATTAAGCCCAAGTCCGTTTTGTGGACTTGGGCCAGTTCTGTCGGCTGTTCATATCTTGAATAAAGATTGTTTACAATATGTTCATGGAATTAGATGTGTTTCATTCGAAATGAGATGTGGAATGTCATGGTGCTTTCAATGTTCATTCTCAGTCATGCTCAACTTTTTAACGAACAAACCTTGATCCTTAGAAATAAAATGAAAAATGGTGCTTCATGTAAGGAAGGAAGACCGCCAGTCTTGCCTCAAGGAAACTTTGTAGTTTTTTTTTTCTTTTTTTTTGGTTGGGGGTAGAGGGAATAATTTAGTTCATTGGCACTTCCTTCTTTACAGATGTTTTTTTTTTTTTTCTACGAGATCTTTGTACAAAAAGCATGCCTAAATTTTGATTGGATAACAAAAACAAGAACAATTAACTTTTGATATCTTATAACAAAAACCAAACAAGTTTGATTTCTTTTTCACCTTTTATTCTCTAAGTTCCAGAAAGATTTGTGTATTATGGGGTTTTATGAGAGAGCGTCGAAGTGGGTGGCCAGTGGCCAGTTTCTATTTCAAATCTTTGGAATGCCATTTCTTTGTATTATAAAAAAGGTCTCTAACAAGCAAGTTGAAGCGATAAGGGTGACACCTCAAGACATCGAAAGCAAACCATGTATCTTAAAGAAACAAGGGGTTGGGTGAAAGCTCCTGCTTTCTTCTAAATGGTATGATGAAATACTTCTCCTACTCACCCAAAAATTTAGTCAATTAAGGGGAAAATTTAAATCAATTTCATCAAAGTTGTACTGTGTTTTTCCAAAAGACTTCCATTTCTTTGTGTTTGTTACAATATATTTTAAAATATGAAAAATAGAAAACAATTCAACATAAAACTTGAACAATTAATATATGTCCTGATTAAATTATCAAGAAATTAATGACACTGATGTAATTTTGCATTTAGTGTATCGATCATGTTTTACTGAAGGATGTTGTCCGAGAGGGCTGTCGGGCTTCTAACCATTAAAAAATTAATGTTTGGGTGCAGCCAGTTCACTGGTGAAAATGAACTAATATATCCAAACTTATGATTCGTTTTTATATATCGAAATTTTTACATTTCTTCAGTCTTATGATTCGTTAAATTATATTTTGGCTATAATTGTGTAGTGCATATGTAGGCCCTCATAAGACAGCCGACCCTATATATATATTAAGAAAAATGTGCAAACTAGTATTAAATGATGAAAATGATCATCTTTTTATCCTTGGTTTTCTGTTTAACTGTCCATCATATTAAATTAAACAGCCCAATTACTTAGACGGTTAGGTGATTCTGAAACAATTAGTGGATATAAAATTTGAAAAACAAATAGATGCCAGAGATCCTGGCTCTATCTCAAAAAAGGAAGAGGGTTGAAATGTTGAAGGATCACATTAAAGTAGGATGTATCTTTACCAAATCCAATGGATTTATAAGATGTTTACATAATTGGATTTGAACATAAATTATAAAAAACTTATACCATTTCAAGTTGCAAATTTTAAATTTGAAATTTGGATCCAATCTGAATCTGACTTTTAATTTTATTACTTTGAATTAAATCTAATTTTAAAATATAGAACTGCATTTGAACTGTATCATTAAATATTAAAAGTCGACTTTCAAAAAGTATAAATACTAGATAAATATAGGGTACTTATTTTGAAAAATCTGAATTCGAATTCACGAATCTCCTTGGTTATTTACTTCACATATACTCTAGATCTGATAGAATGTCATATGAATCCTATCTCAGTTAGACATTTTTTTTCATATCTAATTTTTTAAAACAATTCAATTAGTTTTTTTTTTCTGGTATCTGATAATTTAGAACAATTCAATCAGATATCTATCCAAATCCATTCAATTGACATTCATTAGAAAAATAAAAAAAATTGAAACGAAGGTAAAATTAATTAATTTAAAAAAAGTTTGAACACCCAACGGCATGTAAAAAAGCTCTTTCCCTCTTTCCTTTTTTTTTTTTTGGTACATTGGAGTAGTTTTGAAGAACCACATTAACTAACGCAAGTACGAGGTCGTTTCAACATAGAAAAATAAAAAGTTGTGAAAAGTAAAGGACATGGATGATTTTTTTTCTAATATTAATTCACGATTTTATTATTTTTCTGTTTATATTAACTATCCATTTAGAAAAAAGGCTGAAGTGGTTTCTTACAAGTTTGTCACCTAAAGGCACATACCAATTTTTATATCTACGTGTATGTAAAGTGTTTCACATTTGCCCTTAAAAAAACAAAAAAGAGATGGATGATTTAAATATGTTAAAAACTAGGGGTAAGCATCGGCCCGGCCTCTAACACCCCACCCGGCTCGGCCCGTCAGGCCTGAAGCCCAGCCAGGGCCGGGTGCCGGGCCTGGCCCCCAAAAGCCAAGCCCGGCCCGGCCCGGCCCGTTTGGCCGGCCGGGCCCAAACGGGCCGGGCCGAGCGAAGAGGGACAGGAAGAGGGGAGAGGGGGAGCGGGGAAGAGGGGAGAGGGGGAGCGAGCGGGACGGAGGCGGAGAGGGAAAAGGGAGAGGGAGGGGAGCGAGCGTGCGGGGGGGGGGGGGGGGGGACGGAGGCGGAGAGAGAGGAAGGGGAGAGAGCGTGCAGGCAAGGGACGGAGGCAGAGAGGGAGACGGGAAGGGAGATTAAATAGAGGACTTCATCCTTAGATTAAACAGAGGACTTCATCCTTAGTTAATGTAATTTGAGTACAATAACTACGGGGCTCTTCACCCACCAAATCCTTATGTTCGATCTTGCGTTCCTCCAAGCTTTTGCCGACGGAATCCCCCTGGACCGAGCGCCTCACTTCCATGAAACGCCACTCTTTAGCAAATAAATCCTTAATTTCCTCCATGTAATTCCATTACTTTGGGATTCGAGAACTGAGGGCATTTTCGAGTCGCCTTGTTGCTTTTGTCTTGAACACTTGCCCTTATGGATTACTTGCAGATAATAAGCACTAGTAAATATCTGTGGCTTGCGGAAGGTTGCCACAAGAACAAGAGGGAAAAAGTCGAAAGCGATTGCCGATAACAACAAGCGTCAAGTCTCATTCCCTCGTTTCAAGCTTCAGGCATGCGATGCGAGCTGGTAAATCTTGTCGGACAGCAGGTTTATGTAATAAATCTGGGGATATGTATGATGTCAATGGAGAGACCAAGGGAGGTGGGTGGCATTGTTATCATGTACATGACTGTAAGTCTGCTGCCGCTCTTTTACGAGCACGGAATATTGACGGAATATTGAGGGAGGGATAGGGAGACGGAGAGGGATAGGGAGACGGGAAGGGAGAGGGGGAGGGATAGGGAGAGGGAGAGGGAGAGGGAGACGGAAGGGAAGGGGGAGGGGAGAAGAGGGGGAGGGGAGAAGAGAGGGATAGGGAGACGGGAGAGAGGGAGACAGGAAGGGAGACGGGGAGCGGAGAGGGAGGGGACTGCGAGCGAGGGGATGCAGGCGGAGAGGGAAAGGGAAAAGGAGAGGGAGTCGGGCCGCCCTATAGGTATCAAAAAACTGATACAACAAATAAATAAAGAAACGGTGGTATTAGGAAAAGTGTCATCGACATAATAATTGTCAAGCAATATGGCAGACGTATGTTTGGACTGATATGGACCACCGGCCCATATAAATTCCCTTTTTTTCCTATTGATGTTTCATTATCTTTTTATTGATTTATATCTAAATGTCCCCTTCAAATTTAAAATCTAAACTAAGACATTGGACTCTTCTATTTTACTGTCGTACCCGAGTCGCATCGAGTCGTGTGCACACCGAATATGGCTGCGGCTCTAACTCACACCTAGCCCAGTTAGAATGTCATATTACTAAATTGCTTATGTAATATATGTTGTTCTGATATTTTTCCTATACAATACAATTATTCAAGTATGTTATATATATTAATAACTAAATTGTAATAATAATATATACATGTTTATTCTTTTATATATATAATAAATTCATAATAATAAAAATAATAAAATACCCTAACCGCACCCCGCGCCTAAATTTTTTGGAATATGACGTTCTGGCACCCGTACCCGCACCGGCACCGGCACTCGCACCCCACACTCTGGTGACATAGCTACCAATAGTTAGCAACTCTTTTTCCTTGCTTGTCTCTCAACCATACGTCTAGGACATATCAACATGCATAATGATTTCTCACATGTCTAACACCTATAAGGGTATGGTACCTATCAATTTCTCATAGATTGTATATATACATAACGGATGGTGAATAGATCACTGGATCCATTTATTTTTATTTTATTATAGTTACTTTCATTTAGTTATTGGGGTTGGACCTTCTCAAGAATCATTTGTTGGATTTTATGTGATGGATGCTTCCAAGATGCATCTGCATGTTTTATTTATTTCTCAAAAAGAGAGAGAGAGAGAGAGAGAGAAAGAAAGATTGATCAATTGAGATTTGCCTTAATTCCCTTTTTCATTCACAGTCTCTTCATTATTTTCTTTGATTCTTTTGCTTTATAGTTTTATGTAGTTTGCACTTGCATGACTATTAGAGTGAAAGACACCGTTAATATCGCTGTATAGTTATGTAGTTTTCACTTCCATGACCATTAGAGTGAAAGACACCATTAATATCCCTTCATCACCAAGTCATAAACGAACCGATACCCTCGAATGCATTGAAGTTTTTGTCCCTACAAAACATTTGACCATAGTGGCTAGGGGTATTAGTAGTTTAGATTTTAAATTTGAAGGGGGCATTTAGGTATAAATTAATAAAAAGATAATCAAACATCAATATGAGAAAAGGGGAATTTATATGGGCTGATGGTCCATATCAGTCCAAACATACCTCTGCTATATTGCTTCACAATTATTATGTCGATGACACTTTTCTTAATACCACCGTTTATTTATTTATTTGTTGTATCAGTTTTTTCCTCTATATGGACTTTGATTTTGAAATTGGCAAATTTACTTTATGAGTAATTGAACAAATCCTTTTTTTGTTTAGAATTAAAGAACATGAAGTGGGTTTGAGAAGTAAATCACTTTAACGGCTCATTAGTGAGATAAGTGACGCATGGGGGAAATTAATTCCATGTAAAAAGAAGCCACTTTAGTTTTATGGACATGTGAAACTTGCTCGCTCACCAAGCATGAGTTTACTATATTGACAACAGCCGCATTAAGTTGGTCCATTGCAACCACAGCTGTTCTTAAAATCCAATCTGGATCAGTAATACTACTTGATGCATATTTAACGAGTACTTATTAGGCAGATTAAATTGATCTCTGTATGCTTTACAATCAATGGTTCACAAAGTAACAAAAACGTAGTTATGCCTATTACTAGTATTTTTAGTCGCTTTGGATGGAATGCTATTAGTTTTAAGCAAGAATATTATTGCTACATATTCATCCTCTTCAACCAAAAAATTCTGGCTTTCCCATTACACAACTCTAGATCTGAAATTATCACCAAGAAGAGAAAATATATGATAAATTGAACAATGAATGTTGTATCATGAAATGCGTAGCTAGCTTTTTTTAATACACACTAGCTCATGCTTTGAAGGTTTCACACTTAGCAGCTTGAATCAGATAGTGAAAAAGGCAAATAAAAGAAAATCTTTTGAACAAATTAGGTGCAATTTTGCCAAGCCACTAAAAGTTAGGCTTTTTTTTTGGTAGAACATTTGCCAAGCAATCTGGAATCACTTGTTTGATGACGATAATATATCTCGCACAAAAGTTCTTGTGAAAGGTACCTGGCTTGGCGTGAACAGATATGTTGTCCATCCTTTCCACGATCACTTTCTCAGCTTCTCCATCTGGATTCTCGCCTACATTGGCCGGTTTATTACTGTTAATGGTGTTATAGTCGTGTCCCCCAACAAGAATGCTTCAACAACAATAAAATAGGGCAAACCACCACAAAACTGCTGAAAAACGGAATTACAGGGCAGCGTGCATAAGATCGAGATTCCAACACCAATGTTGCAGCAATATATATCAAAATATATGCTAGAGATGCAAGAAAAAGGAGACACCAATTTACGTGGAAAAACCCCCAATAATGGGGTAAAAACCACGGGCAAGAGAGACTTTCTATATATCAAGAAAGGGAGCCAAATACACGAGCAACAATATCCCTACTGTTTTAAGAAAAACAGTGAACTCAAGAGAGCAATAACAATCTCTTATACGAATGAAAGAAAGAGCCCCAAAGATTCAAGAAAGAAATCACCCAATGAAGACTCCCTTCATTTTCTCTTTCTTCTTTGTCTTTCCTCTTTCTTCTTGGCGTGCCAATCGACCCACGCACCTTGCTGCGATTTCTCCTTCTTCTCCTCCTTGCCTTTCTCTTCTTCCTCTCCTCTTGATGTGAGCAGCCACAAGAGGAAACCCTCTTCTTTTTCCCCAAATGAAAAACGAGAGAGAGAGATGTGTGAGGCGTCGTAAGAGGGAGGGGCACCATCGGGTGCCCTCTCCTTCACCCGCCCGTCACTTAAGTGACGGGCCGGGTCGGGTCCTCTTTTGAGGCTGGACCCGACCCAACAAACTCTCCCTCCAGCCTCAAGAGAGGGATCATACCTGCAAAATGAACAAGAATTAATACACTGCCTTAAAGGCAGTCATCCCAACTAAGTCTCTACACATGTCATGCTTCTCTCTAGGTAGAGACTTCGTCATCATATCTGCAGGATTCTTCTCTGTCTGTATCTTCTCTAACTGAATCAATTTCTGCTCAAGCACATCACGAATCCAATGATATCTAACATCAATGTGCTTGGTCCTTGAGTGGAACGCTGAATTCTTCGCCAAATGTATAGCGCTTTGACTATCACAATGCAACACATAGGTCTTCTGACTAAGGCCTATGTCATGAAGAAAACTCTTCATCCACAACAACTCTTTACAAGCTTCAGTTGCTGCAATATATTCTGCCTCTGTAGTGGAAAGAGCAACACACTTTTGCAACCTGGACTGCCATGATACAGCTCCCCCTGCAAAAGTAAAAACATTACCAGAAAGAGATTTCCTAGAGTTCAAGTCACCTGCCATGTCTGCATCAACAAATCCTTGTATCTCTGGATTAGATTCACCAAAACATAAACGGTAAGTACAAGTACTTTTCAGATACCTTAGGATCCACTTCACTGCTGCCCAATGCTCCTTGCCTGGATTTGACAAGAACCTGCTAACGACACCAACTGCATAAGCCAAGTCTGGGCGTGTGCAAACCATAGCATACATTAGACTCCCTACTGCGGAGGCATATGGAACATTCTCCATTCTTTCTTTCTCATCTGCTGAAGAAGGACATTGCTCATTTCCCAATTTAAAATGTGCTGCTAAAGGTGTACTTACAGTTTTGGCATCTTTCATGTTGAACTTGTTAAGCACCTTATCAATGTATTTCTCTTGTGATAACCATAACTTCTTGGCTTTCCTATCACGAACAATCCTCATGCCTAACAATTGTTGTGCTGGTCCCAAGTCTTTCATATCAAAGAACTTGCCCATATCGATCTTCAATTGGCTAATCAATTGACAATCATGTCCAACAATAAGCATGTCATCAACATATAACAACAAGATAATGAAGCTACCTGATGAGAACTCTCTGATGTAGACACAATGATCTACGGTTGACCTGCGATACTTTTGATTTATCATAAATGAATCAAATTTCTTGTACCACTGTCTAGGTGCTTGTTTAAGTCCATACAAGCTCTTCTTCAACTTACAAACCATGTGTTTCTTCCTGGCAACCACAAAACCTTCTGGTTGTGTCATGTAGATTTCTTCCTCTAGATCTCCATGAAGAAAAGCAGTTTTTACATCTAACTGCTCTAACTCCAAGTCTAGACAAGCCACCAAACCAAGTATTACCCTGATAGATGACATTTTAACAACAGGAGAAAAAATTTCATCAAAATCAATACCTCTTTCCTGCTTGAAACCTTTCACCACTAGCCGAGCTTTGTATCTCAAATTGCCTTGACCTTCATTTTTAAGCTTGTAGACCCACTTGTTCTGCAACACTTTCTTACCTTTTGGTAGCTCTACCAAATCAAAAGTGTGATTCTTGTATAAAGAATTCATCTCATCCTTCATAGCTTTAATCCATTCATCTTTATGCACATCATCTAGCACCTCTGCATAGCATTCTGGCTCTCCACTATCTGTAAACATAATATATTCATCAGTAGAATATCTAGTAGATGGTATACGTGTTCTTTTACCTCTACCCAATTGCTCCTCAATTGGCTCTGAATGCGAAGGAAGCTCCCCCTCCAACTCATGCTCATAATCAGTTTGAATCTCTATAGGGCTGCCATCTGTATACTGCTCATCTGTCTCTCTTTCTTCTTCCTCTACATCTTCATTAGTCTCACCATGTTCAGATGATAGTTCTTCAGGTTCTGCATAAGTTGGCTCATGAACACCACTAGCATTCATATCTGACTTCGTGTCTCCCATGACATCTTCAATAGTCTGATCCTCTATGAAGACAACATCACGACTCCTGTAGATTTTGTCATTCTTTGGATCACATAACCTGTAACCAAATTCATCATCTGTATAACCAAGAAATATTAGAGGAATAGCTTTATCATCTAATTTGGTCCTATGTTCTTTAGGTACATGCATAAACGCTTTGCAACCAAAAACTCTGAGGTGATCATACTTAACTTCTTCATCTGACCAAACTCTCTGTGGAATGTCTCCATCTAGAGGCACTGAAGGAGACCTGTTTATTAAATAAACTGCAGTACGCATTGCCTCTGCCCAAAAATATTTTGGCAACTTAGAGCTAGATAACAAACTTCTAACTCTCTCGATTATTGTTCTATTCATCCTTTCTGCAACTCCATTATGCTGTGGAGTATAAGGAACTGTCTTTTCATGTCTAATACCATGCTTTAAACAATAATCTCGTAAAGAAGATGCTATGTACTCACCACCATTATCTGTACGCAGTCTCTTCATCTTCTTACCAGTCTCGCGCTCAACCGCTGCATGAAAAGTCATGAAGATGCTACTTACTTCACTTTTGCTTTTCATTGTAAAGGCCCACACCTTCCTAGATGCATCATCAATAAATGTAACAAAATAGGATGCTCCATCTTTAGATGTCACATTTATAGGTCCACATACATCTGAATAAACTAAATCTAAAACATGTTTAGTTTTTGAAGGGCGCTTTTTCTGAAAGGAAACTCGATGCAACTTACCAACCAAACAATGATCACATGGAGATATCTGTGCACCATCTGCCTTTGGTAACAAATTCTTCTTGGTAAGCAAGTCGATTCCTCTTTGACTCATGTGACCTAACCTCTTATGCCACAAATCTGACGAAGTACCACCAGTAACTGCATTGACATCTACACTACTGATTCGAGACTTCATCCCATACAAAGAGCCAAATCTGTCACATCTAGCCAACACTAGTGCCCCCTTGGTAAGTTTTCAACCTGTCTGACTAAACGAAGTACAATATCCATCTTCACTTAGTCTTCCTGCAGAAATCAAATTCATTCTCAAGTCTGGAACATGTCTCACATCTCTCAAAGTCAACTTGCATCCTGTGCTCGTCTGAATGCAAACATCTCCTATCCCAACAATCTTCGAAGTGTCACTGTTGCCCATGTGAACTACTCCAAAATCACATGCTCTGTAGGATAAGAATAACTCTCTACATGGTGTGGCATGATATGATGCCCCTGTATCTAAAATCCATGTAGAATCACCATTCTGAACTGTAAGACAATCATTTTCTTCAGATAAAAATAACACTACCTCATCATCTGAAGCAACTGCAGTGTACTCTTTTGGCTTCACATTCTCTTGAATCTTCTTTTTCTGCTCTTTTTCTTCTTTCCATTTTCTGCAATCAATCTTCTTGTACCCTGGAATACCACAGTGAAAGCATTTACCTGTCATCTTTGGTCTTGATTTTGATATGTCTTGCCATTTGTTACGGTTCTTCTGTCTGCCCCTGTCTCCCATCACTAGCACTTGCGAGCTACCAGTACCAAGAGACTTTCTCCTTGTTTCTTCATTTAGAATGCTGCTGGTTACATGCTTCATCGTAAGCACACCATCTGGAGCGGAGTTGCTCAAAGAAACAACTAAAGTCTCCCAACTGTCGGGAAGAGAACTGAGCAACAAGAGTGCCTGTAACTCATCATCTAATATCATTTTCATGGCTGACAACTGATTGATTATGCTTTGTACTTCATTCAAATGCTCTGACACTGGTTTTTCCTCTCTAAGTTTCAGATTTACCAATTGCCTAATCAAGAAAGCCTTGTTCCCAGCTGTTTTCCTCTCGTAAAGATCATGCAACTTCTGCCATAACGACTTCGCGCTCGTCTCTACGGATACGAAATGAAAAACACAGTCATCTAACCATTGTCTGATGGTGCCAATGGTTTTCCTGTCCAATAACTTCCATTTTTCATCTGTCATATTCGCTGGCTTTTGGTTCTCAATTGGTGCATACAGGTCTTTACAATACAGCAAATCTTCCATTTTCGCTTTCCATATAGTCCAATTGTTTCCATTTAAAGAGACCATTCTAGTAGGGGTCGACTCCATCCTTTAATAAGAATGCTCACAACCACGCTGGCGCTAACCTGGCGCTAACTTGGTGCTAACCTGGCTCTGATACCACTTTGTTATAGTCGTGTCCCCCAACAAGAATGCTTCAACAACAATAAAATAGGGCAAACCACCACAAAACTGCTGAAAAACGGAATTACAGGGCAGCGTGCATAAGATCGAGATTCCAACACCAATGTTGCAGCAATATATATCAAAATATATGCTAGAGATGTAAGAAAAAGGAGACACCAATTTACGTGGAAAAACCCCCAATAATGGGGTAAAAATCACGGGCAAGAGAGACTTTCTATATATCAAGAAAGGGAGCCAAATACACGAGCAACAATATCCCTACTGTTTTAAGAAAAACAGTGAACTCAAGAGAGCAATAACAATCTCTTATACGAATGAAAGAAAGAGCCCCAAAGATTCAAGAAAGAAATCACCCAATGAAGACTCCCTTCATTTTCTCTTTCTTCTTTGTCTTTCCTCTTTCTTCTTGGCGTGCCAATCGACCCACGCACCTTGCTGCGATTTCTCCTTCTTCTCCTCCTTGCCTTTCTCTTCTTCCTCTCCTCTTGATGTGAGCAGCCACAAGAGGAAACCCTCTTCTTTTTCCCCAAATGAAAAACGAGAGAGAGAGATGTGTGAGGCGTCGTAAGAGGGAGGGGCACCATCGGGTGCCCTCTCCTTCACCCGCCCGTCACTTAAGTGACGGGCCGGGTCGGGTCCTCTTTTGAGGCTGGACCCGACCCAACAAATGGGCTCCCTGGTAAAGTCGGGTTCTACTTTGGAGATCTCCTCGTTGAAATTCCATCCGCTTATCCTTCTGCATCTCCTCTTCGCGTCCTGTTCGTCTTCTTCATGTTCAATCTTTGAAGTACCCTTAGCGGCTACCGCTGTGTCTTCATTGCTGGGCAGATCCTTCAGCATCATCTTCAGTAAATGGTCGGAGTTCTTACACTTTTTGAAGAATGTGTGCTTCAAAAGCTTCTCGGTGGAGGGACGCATGGCAGGGCCTCATCAATACTCGTGCTTTGGTAAATCTTCAACGGCATCACCTCCTGGACATCGGTAAAAATTGACATTCACCAACGGCCATTTTCTCATGCTTCGGTAAATCTTCCTTTGTTTATAGTGAGAAGGTTCAGAGAAATAATGAATACAAGAAACAACCAACAAATTAACTCAGCTATGACATATATCATGAAAAAGTCTCTACAATTTGATTACCCTATAATTTGATTAACCCGAATCCAAATTGTAATAACAATCAGAAATCCACATGAAATGTGTGACATTAAATTAACCACATAAACAACAGCAAATTATTTTCAATCATGAGGAAAGGATCGTTTATAGTCCACTATGCACCAATGTTGTAAAATGCATATCGTAAGTCGTATCATATGCATATCGTAAATTTATTTTTTTAATTCAAAAAAAAGAAAAAAGAAAAATCAAATAAATTAATAAAAATAAAAATTATGTTTTTTTAATGAAAAAACATGTTATACATAATGCTTATTATAGGGATAAAGTTACTTTACAAACGTCAATAAGTGGTCATAATATCATATAACAACACAACATGAACTAAGACATCAAGAAACATGATTTATAAGATTATCTACATAATAACTCATAAGTCCTAAGTCATGGAGCCCACTTATTAGAACTTGGGAGGGAAACGGTTAGCTGCAATTCGATTGTACAATAAAGTAGAGACGAAATGGTAGGTTGATGGAAAATCAAAATTACTTATTAATTTTCTCTTTGGCGATCTTAATTACCCACTTTGATGTGCATCATCTAGAAGCTTCAAAACCCAGAAATTGGTTCTTAGATCAGTTTATTTGACATGTGAGTAGGATTTTAAGAAGATAAATCAAGAGAGAGAGAGAGAGAGAGAGATCCAAGGATGAAGTTTTACTTTTTATTTAACCATGTAAAGTATTTTTTCAATAGCAAAAGAAGCTTCATCTTAAAATGAACTTGCAATGAAACGCAGGCTTTTTCCTCATTCGTGGAGGCTGTACCATGAAACAAGGTGCATCTAAGGAGAGTCATGCTGGAGACATGGAGGCGTATTCCCCAGGGAAAAGGCATCACCATTCTAAGAATGATGGTATCACCTAGGGCGTCATTTCAGCACTTGATCTTATAACCCTTCACTTGTAAGAAATGGTCACATTCCACTTATTTAGATTTCAAAATTTATCGACGACTTGCTTGGGAGAACAGAGTTGGAGCATACTTTCGGAGACAAAGCCTGTTAAGGAAAGAGTTGTCAACGGCTAAAAGATTCTCAATCAAGCTTGTACGTTGTCAAGAATCATGGAAAGAGATTGGTAATCAAGCCAATACATTATCAATAATCGTCTCAACAGGGAAAGAATTCAAATACAAGCTGCACTCATAACTCTTTGTTTGTAATGTTACCATGTGCATAGCAGCCTTGTAACGTTGTACAAGTTGTGTACGTTGTAACTACAAGTTGTGTACGTTGTAACTCTAGCTTTGTAACGTCTAGTTATTACACTATATAATCTAAAGAATACTCTTGAAAATTAGTATGCAAGAGAGTTACTCAATCTCTTGATTCTTCATCCCTTCTCTCTTGTTTCTCATTTCTTTCATGGTATCAGAGCCACCTGTGTGTCCCCATATGCAGCCCTAAATTGCTCCTCTGTTTTTGGTTGTTCTTATTTTTCAACCATAGTTCGTCTTCACCGTTCCTTTTCATCTACACACCAACGCCTGTACTGACCTTCGTCAGTCCTCGTACTGCTCAGGAAACATCCCCAACTTGTTGTAGTTCAAAGGAGCCCATCCTTGCCCAATTTCGTTAATTGAGCCGACCAAAATCTCCTGTTTTCCGGTCGCCTCTTCTGTTCTTCTTCAGAGTGTGAAACAGGAGATCCATTGCTGGTCAAGAAATTTTTGATCAAGATCTAGTACAAGTCAATCTTAATGGAATGTCGTTTGAATATGAAAGTTTTATAACCATGCTCACTGGTCCATCATCATCAAATCTTTCATTTTCTGAACTATTTGATCTTCTGTTCAATCAAGAAAAATGGCTTGCCTTACTTAAGTCGACTTCAACTGAGTTTGTTCAGCCAGCATCGCAGGTTGTCAACCAAACTGCGTTCATCATTTTTCGTGGGCAATGTCGAGGCAAAGGGTTTTTCCGCGGATGAGGAGGACGAAATCGAGGTGGCCATGGAAATCAATTTCAGCGACGTGAAAATCAACCCCAGCCACAAGCACAACCTGGTACGGCCAATCCACAATACCAACACCCTCCTATTTTTTGCCAATATTGTGGACGAAAGGGGCACTCAGCTCTTACGTGCTATGACATTCCTCAGGCCTACTCTACCATGAGTCTGCAAGACTCATTAAACGAATATTTGTGTCCAGATATAGGTGCTACAAGTCATATTGTAGCAAGTTTAAAGTCCTTACATGCCTGAGCAATGGCATAATTGAAAGGAAAAATAGACACATTGTTGAAACTGGTTTGAGTATGATACACGACTCTGGCCTCGATTACAAGTTTTTGGTTGAATCTTTCAGGACTGCAGTATATATTATTAGTTGGCTTCCGACTCTCAAGCTTAAACGAAAGACTCCTTTTCAACTGGTGTTTGACATGGTGCCCGATTATACTCATCTACGAGTTTTTGGATTCATATGTTATCCACTTCTCACTTTATCTAATGGCACCAAATTTCAACCGAAGACAACACAATGTATTTTTCTTGGCTATGCAAGCAGACATAAAGGATATCTTTGTTATGATGCCACATTTGGAAGGACTCTTATCTCTCGACATGTGATTTTTGCTGAGAATTTGCATTCTGGACAGTCACCACATCTTTTGATGCTTCTCTCTATATTCCCAGTACTCAAATTGATCAAGGTACGATGGTTAACCTTGAACATTTCTCATGACATGGATCCTTTAGCATATCAAGATAATATGCTTTCACTAGTCAATCATGCTTCAGCACCTCCACAGGATAGTTCTTTCTTGTCACATGTGACTGATTTTGCAGCCTCTGATCAAGACATCTCGCCTTCCGGAGGTCATGCTACACCTACATTCATACCACAGCAATCAAGCCCTTCACCACCTCTTGGAACATGTTCTCATGATAATCTTACCGATCCGCCCATACAGGATCTTGCTGGTCATGAACACACACAAGAGACTGAAAGTGGAAAATACAAGGAAGTTCATCTTTTACGCAACCAGTTCAGACCCATTCTGTTGTAACCAGGTCAATGACAGGTTCCTTGACACCAAAAACATTTTTGCTATGATAGATCAGAAAGATCCAACCTCCTTCAATGAAGCAATTAAGCAGAGTGACTGACAGCAAGCGATGTGTGGTGGCTTGTTCCAACATGGCCTAGTCTTAATGTCATTAGCTCCAAATGGGTATACAAGATTAAACGGAACGTCCATGGGACCATAGCTAGACATAAGGCATGACTTGTTGCTCGTGGTTTTTCTTCAGGAAGAAGGCATCGACTACTCCAAAACCTTCAGTCCAACAATAAAACCCACGACTATTAGGGTCTTACTTTCCTTAGCCGTACAACATGGGTGGTCTCTTCGTCAACTTGATTTTGACAATGTTTTTCTTAATGGCTACCTAGAAGAAGACGTCTATATGACCCAACCAAAAGGCTTTGAAGATCAAGACCATCCTACTTATGTATGCAAATTGGAAAAAGCCATCTATGGCCTCAAACAAGTCCCATGAGCTTGGTACCAATGGCTGAGTTGTTATCTTCAAAAGATTGGTTTCTTTATCTCACAATTGGACACATCACTTTTTATCTATTCCAAAGGCAAAGACAACCTTTATGTTTTTGTTTATGTTGATGATATAATTGTTACTACCTCATCCCCTTCTTTTATTGACTCGGTTATTCGACACCACCAGGATACATTTTCTATGAAAAGATCTTGGATTCTTGTCATACATTCTTGGGATTGAAGTCAAACGGATAGAACACTCATTATATCTGTGTCAACATTCGTATATTACTAATATCATCAAACGAGCCAATATGGCCAGGGCTAAGCCTGTTGTTTCACCGATATTGGCTCAGGGCTAAGCCTACTGTTTCACCGATGAGTACTAGTAAAGGCAAAGAAACTTCTTCAAACATCTTTTGAAGATCCTTCATTATATCGAAGTGTGGTGGGGGCATTACAATATGCTAATCTTAGTAGACCTGACAGAGCATTTGCAGTCAATCGAGCTTGCCAATTCATGCATTCTCTGACGATAAATCATTGGATCATGGTTATTAAAAATACTGCGATACTTGAGTGGAACCAGTCACTATACGTTGCATCTCAAAACATCGTCATCATTACAAGTTTGTGTCTTTGCCGATGCCAACTGGCCAGGAAGTCCAGAAGATAGAAAATTTACATGAGGATTCATTGTATTCTTAGAAGATAATATCATATCTTGGGTGTCTAGAAAACAACAAACAATAGTTCGATCAGTACTGAACCCGAATATAAATCGTTACCATGTGCAGCTGCTGAACTTCTTTGGTTAAAATCACTTCTCAAAGAATTGGTGATAAATTCCTCATCTTCATTCGTTCTTTGGTGTGCCAACATTGGAGCATTATATCTTGCAGCCAATTTAGTTTTCAAGGTAGAACTAAACATGTTGAGGTGAATTTTCATTCCATTCAAGATAATGTCAATCAAGGAAATATCCAAGTTAAATTCTTACGATCCGCTCAGCAAGTGGCTGATGGAATGACAAAAGCACTTAGCTCTAGTTCGTTCAACTTGTTTCGAGACAAGCTAAACATAATTGATCCAATGTTCAGCTTGAGGGAGCATGTTAAGGAAAGAGTTGTCAATGGCTAAAAGATTGGCAATCAAGCTTGTTAAGGAAAGAGTTGTCAACGGCTAAAGATTGGCAATCAAACTTAGACGTTGTCAAGAATCATGGAAATAGATTGACAATAAAGCCTAGACATTATCAATAATCGTATCAACGAGGGAAAGAATTCAAAATACAAGCTTAGACGCTTGTAATGTTACCATATGTATAGCAGCCTTGTAACGTTGTAACTCTAGCTTTGTAACATCTAGTTATTACACTATATAATCGAAAGAATACTCTTGCAAATTAGTATGCAAGAGAGTTACTCATCCTCTTGAGTCGTCATCCCTTCTCTCTTGTTTCTCATTTCTTTCAAAGCCAACGTCAGTTGATATAATACTATGGGCTACAGGATGTGTGCATCTCTTATTATAAAAAGCTTCGCCCACCTCTTCGTTATTCATATCAATTCAAGTAGCTACTACTTTGTTATCTTCTTATCGGTCTTTCTTCGTAGATCAAGTAAGCATTGAGTGTACAGACCCGGATTGATTGGTACATGGGGGAAGTAGCAGCTTTTGATGAAAGCCCTTGAGGAGAACATTGGAGCGTTTCTATTGTCATCTCCTCCCTCTCTCTTGTTTCTATGGTCTTTCAAATTTTTCATTTCCTTCCAACTATTGATTTGACAAGAAGGAAAAGCTCTATTTCAAGTTGATGTTAGCATTAACAAAGTGAGGAAAAGGAAACCCAAAAGCTATACTCATTCTTCAAACCTTGTGACAACATTAATAAAGACAAAATTGTTAATCAAAAGACAAGTTTTACACTTTGCGAGAATTTTTAGGGAGAGAAAATTAAGTTGTTTGTGTTTTACAGATGAAGCAACAGATGAAATGACACAAAGGACCAAGAGAATTAGAAATCAAATAAGGAAAATGAGAGGGAATTTGGCAACTTGGGACTCCAATTATGATTGGGGTTGACATGAACAATAAATAAGCTGCTGTCATTTTGTTTTACAATGTTAATCTAAAACATTATATGAAACAATAAAATCACCTGAAGGTGGAAGTCAAACAAAGAAATGAGAGCAAATTTGGCAACTTGTTTCCAGCAATGACTAAACTTCCCATGAACAAGAAATAATTAAGCTGCTGTCATTGTGTTTTACAATGTCAATATAAAACATCAGATAAAAGAATGCAGTTGCCCCACTGAAAGCAGAAACCGAATAGTTTAAGAAGGTTATTTAATTGTAAAGGAACAAAGCTGAAGCTAGACTCAGCTTAGCTGTATAATCTCTCATCACCAGTACTAGGTAGTCTGCAGCTGGTGTCGATACGTGCCATTAAGCTTACCTTGGTCTTCAAGCCCATGCTTCCTGCGCCAGTTTTTAGCAAAGAATAAAATACATTTTATTAGCTGAACAAGTTTCAAATGGACCAACTAAAATGTGGCTAGATGTCGATATAGTAAACTTATACTTGGTGAGTAATGAAGTTTCACATGTTGGTAGCCTAAAGTGCTTCATTTTACGTGGAATTAATTTCCCTTAACTTTAGTTACTCTGCTAATGAGACATTTTACTTGGTGATTGACTTCTCACACCCTCTTCATGAATTATTCAATTCTTAAAAAAAAAAAGAAATTTGTTCAATCATTTATAAAGTAAATTTCCCAATTTTAAAAGCAAATTCAATATAGAAATTCATTTTCGAAAAAAATTACATTCTGACATCGACCAACCTTTTTCAAACACCTCCAACCCAGCTGATTAATTATTAGCCGATTGTTTGAAATAATGAACCAATCTTCAATAACACAACAATCAAACGAAAATGTAAGCCTGGAAAATTAGCAATTTATATTATTTTGTATGGCTCACCATCGCTTTTTTTTTAATACATATTCTTTGTAGATTTTATATATCCTGGATTCTGTCATGGATTATACGGTTGTAGAACAAAAACGTTTGAATGGAATAATGAACTGTTCATGTACTTCCTTTCTGCCTCCCTATGTCTCTTTCTATGTAGTTAAAGGCTGCTTCTTGATTAAGTACAAAGGCGACAAAGGAAAGCGGTGGACGGACTAAGAAGATAGTTAGAAAAAAAAAACCTCCCACACTTTGTACAGACTTAAAAAGAAAAGAGTACCGGAAAGGAAGTCGATAAAAGATTGTCTCCCTGGCTTTCTATGTCTATCAGGCTGCGTAATGTCCACAACTCCTAAATTCTGAAATATCGGGAGGCAGAGGGGAAGTACATGAACAGTTCATTATTCCATTTATTCGTTTCTATTGTGTAACCATAAGTTCCTTGGCAATGCTGGCTACAGAGAATCAACTGAAAATAGATAGTCAACCGGAGAAGAAAGTAATGGTGATCAGCCATACAAAATAATACAAATTGCTAGTTCTCTTGGCGCTTTGGTTTGATTGTTGTGTTATTTAAGATTGCTTTATTCTTTCATGCAATCGCCCATTTTCTTCATCTTATCTTGGGTGTGGAGCCTTCCCTCACAAGCCAGGTAAAAACCGGAAAATTCTTTGTGGAGCTGAATAGTTCCAGAAATCTTTTCCATGACTGAATCCAGGATGGAATATGGATCAATCATCCTTGGAGCTGCACTTTAACAGATCCAGATTCGATTTTAGGACCGGGCCTCCTCAACAATTTCAGGTTTTGCTCCCTCCCTCGGATGCAAGCTGGTATAATACCACCATTTCTTTATTTAATTGTTGGAATATTCTTTCATTCTTTGAACTTTGATTTTGAGAGTGGGAAATTTACTTTATGAGTAATTGAACAAATCCTTTTTTGTTTGGTCATTTGTCGGGTGCTCAATTTGATGGGGTGATGAATCCGTCCTCTGAAAGTCGTTGTCTCCATCGCAAATCCCAAAAGAAGCACTAGAACAGCTTCCCTTGTAAGAAACCGTCACACGATCAAATTGAGAACTCGACAAATGATTGAAGAGACCGAGATAGAGGTATATCTAGTGGAGATGCCAACTGCTTGAGGTCTCCTCAGTCGAATTCTGAAGCGCAGGAAGTCCAAGGTTAGGTTTGCCCAAGATCTGGCGGTAATATGGAGAATCTGGTTTCCCCACCTTCAAGGGGACAAGTCGTTGCATCATAGGCATTAAATATGAGCACTGGTGGAGATAGAATTTTTTGGTTAAGAGGCTTTGACACGAAGCTAATGCAGGCATTGTGTGGGCAGTGGCCCGCACCAGCACCTTGTTGGTCTGCTATTGAACACTGAGGTGGACACAGAGATCTAGGGCTTCATCTTCATTATCCTATTCATCATCATTTCAAAAATGGTGGAGGAGTTGTGCATGGAGAATTCCATGATCACCTACAGAGTCCACCCAAAGAGAGAGAGAGAGAGATAAGAGCTTATGAAAGCATAAAAGCTCATAAAATTGGCATAATCATGTAAATTATGGTAATATAAAGAAACAATGGGGAGGTCTGTTCAGTATGGCTTGGAGACCTATATCACTCCTAAGTGAATAACCCTGTTTTTTTACCAATATACATCCATACATACTTTGCATTGTTAGCATTTTCTATCGAACTAGAACAAAGTAAAAACCGTTGTGAATTAACGGAATAGTAAAAACATGAAATCTTCAAGACCTATATACCAGCTTTTGTTACTTTGGGGTTGAACGACCTGTTAAAAATCTAAAAAATAAAGAGGAAAAATGCATAGTGAATGACATAAGAGGAAGTCGTTAACCACCAAGATGGTCTTCATAAGGGGCTGCTCACTTTGCCTTTTGCCTTCATCCAACAAACTATAACTAAAGGAGATAATCTATAGCAGCACAAATAAGGAGAAGCATACATTGAGTTGTGGAACTCTTACATGTGGCTTTGAACATTTTTTATTAATGTGTAGTAAAGTTGACGAATATCGCTTTTGATGGTCATCAATGTGAAGCAATGGGCGACTTATAGTACTTAGTGTATGATACTTTTAGGAAAGAATCATTTGGTAGGTGACCAAATAAGAAATTAGGGGAAATATGAAAATAAATCTCTTTTTTCTTTTTTAATTAATTGACAAAAATTGTTGTCTTTAGTAAACTCTAGGTTGTGCAATCTTCACTTGTCATAATAGTTGGCACCATTCCTTGTTTAGTTTGTCTTACAAATCTTTCACGATTAATGTCAATTAGTCTAAGATTTGAATATGTATGAAGACAAAGGCAAGAAAGATTATTCTTTTCCCCTTCTTTACAAAGCAAAAAATGATTGGTCGCCTTTCAACATACCAAGAAAATGTAGTTGGTGGGAATGCTTGAAAAGAAAAAGTGAAAGATTATAAATTGCAGTTGCCTTGGCTACATATCCAAGTTACCGGGAATGTTGGCGAACCTGAGCCTGAGCCACCAAGTGGAAATATGTCTTGCCAGTTCATCTTTACATGGTGATTTTCACTAATAAAATATGAAAATAAGCAAAAAATCGACATGTTTGGACTAAATTCACAAGCAATATTGCTACCGTCATTACTGTTCCCTCACTTTTAAGCATAATGAATTTATCCGCAAAAAGTTTTTAGACTAACATGACATTCCTTCACTTCAAAAACAGATGAGTGGATGCTTCATATTGCTGTCACATACTACACATCTACTAACTAGTTGGATACCAAAGTGTGTTGAAGCGAAAATTGATAGCCACTCAAGTGGCCTCATTTCACCCTTGGAATGGCCTCATTTCCTCGCCTCTTTGTACCAGGATCACGTGGCATTGATCATTTGATTCTCCCCGCCGGTTAATTTTTTGTGTCTCGACAACATTAAACACGGTTGAATAAATTTAAAAGCAGCGGTCCTATAATCTGTTCTGCTTTCTTCCTAACACTCGTATCTGTTTCCATTAAAAGACGTGTCTCAGGCTGATTTCTGAGTACTGCTGCATGGAGGACATTGGGAGGGTCTTATTTTTGCAAATCTGCTCTAGAAATTTAAAAATGAAGAATAAATGATGGCCGTATAATATGGCAAACCTTACTTCCAAGGCTTATTTCCTCTTTTTCGTTCTTATTAAACCTGATAAAGCAGGGTGGCAGGCTTTGGTATGACGCTATAAAGAGAGGCAGAGCTAGATATTGGAGGTCCATCTCTCTCTCTCTCTCACCAGTTTGATGAAATTATTAAGTGAAAAGCTATTTGAGGTGTTGTGCTCTAAGGTCCATGACCTAAATGTTTATGTTTGCTCAAGGTTTGTGTTGCTTTGCCTTGCCAATTTTTTTCTGGTTGTTGCCATTTTTTACTTGTTACAGTGTAGACATGTGCTGTTCTGTTTTAACAAGATGCTCGTACAAGAGACACTTCTAAAGCCGAAAATATATGGGGATATTTCTTTCAGGGAAAGTATAAAAAAAATTCACAACAAGGAACATCATGACTTTCATGAGATAACGTTGATGGTTTATTAAATCTTTTTGTAAAGTTCTTGCTTGTTGATAAGTGTACGTGTACATATTACCTTAATATCCACTATGTCAATTATGTCATGTATTTTAATGTATTAGGGAAAATCGTAAGTTGTAAGTTATTAAACTAAAATGTTTTAAACTTACACAACAAAGCCCATGTCAGCCTACCCCCCTTCCCACTGCCCCTTCTCACTGGATAGCAGGTCGTCGGTGCTCGCCGGCCGCAACTCCGGTTGTCTTCCCTGCGGTGACCGTTCGAAAGAAGGAAGAGAGATGGTGAAAAATGAGAAAAGACTCGCGAAGGAAGAGAGATGGTGAAAAATGAGAAAAGACTCGCAAAGATGTACATCGTGAGCCCTGGGACCTCCTTGTTTCTTCTCTGTGAATTTAAACCCTTGTGGAAAACCAAAGAAGAGGAAGTGCGTTGTTCGTGCGTTGTTCGTCTGTTTCTTTCCAATCTCTTGCTGCTTTTGAGAACTGAGACATCAGATTTTCGTCCGTGCATTCAAAGTTGCGAATTTTGGGCTTTGCTAATATAAAAACACAACGGTGCATTCAAAGTTGCAAGTTTTGAGCTTTGCTAACATAAGAACGTGACATAAGAAAGTGACATTGGGGTATTACGATGTCAGATAAATGGTCGCCTCTCAATCGAATAGAAGCTGGAAGAAAGATACCCGGAGATGGAGCTGGTATAATGAACAAGAGCTTGCTCCTACTGTTTGAGAAAGAACATGAGGAGTCCTATTAGTTAGAACTTCCAAGGGGGGATACATCGACTTCTCAATGACACCGGGCTCACCGGTCGTCGCTTGCCGTAAACAACCACTGCTACAGAAAGGAAACCATAGCAGAGAAAGAAGAGAAAGGTCGAAATGAGAGGAGAGAGAAAGCGATGAATAAAAAAAAAATCAAGAAAAAAGGTATTTATCCCACAACTTTAAAAATCATATTGACACCCCCAACAATTTTTATAGTCTTCGTGAACATGGTTAAAGGTTTATAAGTTTTTACTTAGGACACTTTGCTTATAAAAAAATCGTTAAAAGTGGTTTAAAAAATAGAACGGGGATTTCGGAAAACATGCTTCCAACTAAATTCAAGTACATGGCCCCCTGTTAGAAATGGATTCCACGTGCACGTTTTGAAACTACGTAAACAGGCTTGTAGAGAATGTTTCAGCCTCAATCTTTAGTTGGGTGAAAACCACATATAGAGATTGTACATAAGGGGGATCAATGCTAGAAAATACTGGTGCTATAAACTTTGTATTTCTGTTTGTAGCGCTAACTAAAATCATATCTAGATCTCGATATTATGTTAAATCATGGTCTTATCGTATTTGAACTTGGATTCTTTTTCTTGTTTAAATACATTTTGATACTATTGTGGATATCATTGCGTTTGGATCTAGATTAGTATGACCTGGATCCATATTGTTATGGTCTGAATCCATATAACTAGTTGGAATTTCGCTTTGGATCTAATCGTCACTTAAGATCCAAGTTTGTATTCATTTGGTTCATGACATATTCAGATCTGAATTTGTTTGGATATTGGTTAAAAATCCATATCCTATTTATATTGGTTAAACTATATGTAATCATGTTTGCTTTTTGGATATTTGTTGCACTTTTGGGTCCATGGTCCATGCTGATATTAGATATGACCTAAATTTTTTATATCCATTTAGCTATTGAATTTGGATCTCATTGTAAACATTATACTCTTTTGGAGCATGATCTGATTTAATTTGTTTAGATCTTTTGTTTAAGATATACATCCTGCTTATATTGGATCTGAATATATTGTCATTGATTTTTAGTTCTAATGATTTCATCACATTCTAAAAATTGAGTTGTACATATTTAATGTAAGTATTGATTTTTAGTTCTAATGATTTTATCACATTCTAAAAATTGAGTTGTACATATTTAATGTAAGTACCACTCGAGTGCTAAAGGATGAATTCCTTTTGTTCCTTATGAAAGAATATTATCTAAACAAAGTCTAAAGAAGACTATACTATGTTCATCCTAGTTTTAAAGGAGCGGTTAAGGATGAAAGGAACTATTATATTATTGTATGTCGGTTATGCTAAGAGGTGTAACGCAACAATCTTAGACAATGGGAGATTCAACCTATGATAGGCTTGGCACATGATAGATTGGTATCTATAATTCATTTGGATATTGGTTAAAATCCATATCTTGTTTGTATTAGACCCAATGTATGTTACAAAGTTTGCTTTTTGGATCCAGTAATATTGTGATATCTATTATTTTTTTGGATCCAAATCATTCTGCATTGCTATTGGACTAGGTTTTCTTTGGCTCTTTTTTGAGAATGAATTTGTTTTTAGTACATGCTCAAGAGGTGTACTATATGCTTTTACTCAAAGACTTGTAGCACTAAAGTGCTAGCAGATGAAAAAGTTTATTTGTTCATAAAAGTGATGGATTAGTATGGATCTAAATCACGTCATCTCAAAGGTAAAGGAAAATTTTTATTTCACCTTTTTTAAGAATTGGGCCTTTATTTGGATCCAAACATGGTTGTTGAATCATATTGTATAATATTTCAATATGGATCATTAGTATTTAAATTCACATTACTCCTATTGTAGATATTTTGTGTTTGAATCAATGTTAATGTCATATGAATCTTTATATTTGTATAGCATTGGGGATTGGATCTATTTATTGCTTAAGATCTACCATACATAAAACTTTGATTCAGATTTGAATTTATTTGGAAATATGATTAAACATCCATATCTTGTTTGTATTAGATCCAAACATATTATGTTACTTATTTACTTGTGGATTACATTATGCTAGTATGCTACTAAGCAAAATTTTTCTTGAAGAATGAGACCCCACTAACTAGATTCATGTCAATATTTTTCGAGATCTATAATGCATGTCAAAATGCAAATCCACAAGTTGAAGAATATGTTTGCAATGCATATGTATTAGGTACCCAAAGATCCTTCTATAAGAGCTTGCAAATGCATATGTATTTGGTACCCAAACATCCATAAGAAGGGTCTGTGATGTTTTCTTGCATGAGATGAAATTATTCCCAGAGTACAAATAAAATGATCCTAATAATGATCACATTACTGAAGCTTATTAGTGAATTCAATGGTTATCTTGTAGATCAATTTATGGATTAGTTAAGGAACTAGCCAATTGAGTCCAATTCTTCTATTCTCCGGACATTGATAATTTTCACAAAATTTTAAAGCTCATTGGCTATATTTGAAATGCTCTTGCATACATTTTGGAGCTACGTACTGATCTTGATGAAATAAATGGAAAGACTATTACATTATGAAAACTACATAGTGAGCTAACTATTGATAAAGAAAGGACAAGATGAAAAATCCTGTACAATTTAAAATAGTATTTGAGATCATTATTTTACATTAAGTCAAAATAAAATTGAGAATGTTGCCAATGCGACTAGATGACTATGTAAATGTTTAAAAAGTGGGAGCCTAATTGAATATTTGAGTTATATGATTACGCCATTGTAATTGTTAAGCGAGTTGCTTTGTGTAAGAATGATATCTTGTTGAATGACAAAAAAGGGAAAATAGAACCTTGAATTAGACTATTTTTGTTGCATTTATTTTTGTGTACAAAATTGAAAATCAAAACAGTGTCTAGGTTGATTTCATTGTCGAACAAAAAGATAATATTCATGTACGTTTCAAATGCTTATGTGATTGTTAGCATATTTAACAAAAGAATTGTTGATGATTTATTTGTAAAGATTGTGGTCCACATGGGACTAGTTATTTTTCAGCATGTTAGACGGTAAATTTTTTATGGAAAACCTCGTAACTAATGTTAAATATATTGAATATTTGAGTTATGTTGGAAAACTAATGAATAAAAAACCACATAACTAAAGATTGAGAAAACTCACAAAAGTGGAAGCAAATTGAAAGTTTAATGGCCAAGTGAGAGATGTTGGATAGTGTCATCCCTTTCACTCCTAACTATGGGGGGAGGAGTTCACTCAAAGTTACAAGATAGACTTTGCCAACTAGTTTTCCAATTGAAGATTTTTGTTAAAAACAAACTTTGAGTTTACATTGTCTTTTTCCTAGAATCTTTCACTGGCCCTAACAGCATGCTGGGCATATGGGAAAACCTATGAGGCTGGTTATATAAGCCCCACAATTACACGATTTAGGGACTTATCTTCGGATTACCTTTGTTTGAGGCTCATAAAAGCAAACCCAGCTAATCTCTTTGCTTCAGTTTCTGTTTCTCTTATTCTTCTTCAACTCTTTAGTTGCTGCTATTACCTGCGCTTCATGCCCACCTTGGAGCCTCCGCTGTTAACTTTGCCTAGGAAGCAAACGAGGTTGCAGGCGTCTTCCGCCTCCATGACCCCCAACATATATTGTTTGTCTAGATTTGGAGCCGTACCATGCAAGTCACAATATAAAAAGGTCCTACAGGATCTCATAGTGGATACGCTGATCAGGGGCTCAGACCCTGCTCAGCTTTAAATGTAATTAAATATTTCTTGTAATAAAAAAGTATTGTAAGATGTTGATTAATATTCTCATTTTAGGGCTCCAATATGAAACGAAAGCTGTTATTGAAATATATCTTCAAAGGCAGTCTTAAGTAAGCTTGCATATGGCCGGCCCGGCCCGATAGCGAGTGGGGCCCAGACCAGCCCGACATCCAAAAATTGGGCCTAGGCCCAGCCCGACTCGGAAAACCCTAGCTCGAGACATGTTCGATTAAATTCAAAAAATATATTTTTAATATAAAATAATATATAAATATAATTAATTATAATATATATATATGTAAGTCAATAAAAAATTTAAAAAGTAAATTATCGGTCCGAATCGGGCTTATTGATCCCACCTGAGCCGGCTCGATAACGAGTCGGGCCAGCCCGAGTCCCTTTTTCCCAGCCCAATAGGGCTGGGTACCGGGGAATGCAGCCCAGCCTTAGTCTTAAGAGAGGAAATGTTTGCATGGTAATTTAGTGATGTTTATTTTTTGAGAAAGCAAGTGACATGCAATTTTTTTTTATTCCTTTTTTTTATACTGAAGTTGAAACCTTTGTTTTTACTTAGGTATATAACACAATATCTCAAACCTTAAATGACACCCAACTCATTGAAACGGATTCCTGACGCAGAGAGCACATGGTTTTTGTGGGCCGGTGTACATACATCAACATCAGCATGCTTAATGACCAAAATGTTCCTATAATTAACAGAGAAGAGATTTTTTTGGGATAAACAAGGAAACAAAAAAAGTTAAACAAGATTAAAAAGAACATTTTCTTGTAAGTATTTCTAGAAATACCCCAACACCTCATTCGGTGTATATCTCGTGTGCACTCGGGATGCAGGCTGATAAATCGACAATAGAGAACAGGGCATATATAAGTCTAGATCTTGATGAATAACCCGCAGAAAAAACGTTGGAATCATCCGCAACATCACTATCTGCCACGAAGAGACATTTATCCATCACATTTCTCCACCAGCGACCTGAAATTTCAGGAAAAAATTAATGCTCCCCATAGCTACATATATATGAACTGCACAATAATGCAGATCATGCATGAACTCGATTGCAGAACGTGGTCAGTAATAACAGACTTTGCAAGCAAGTTAAATAATCATGTTAAACCTGGTCAATAACAAAATATAAACTTGCTCAAATAAATATGTTACAAAAGTCAACCTAATAACATGTTATAACCCTTTTCATAAATATGGAAAAACCTTCTCTCACAACCTGCATTACGTCTCATTTCTAACAGCATAAAAAATCCCACACCACAAGAAGTCAAATGCTAGCTACAATTAGTTCATCTCACATATTAAATGTTTCAGTCAATTTCATGGATCATGATTCACACATAACATGCATATATCATGCACACACTTAATCTTCTGAAAATCTAGCAGTAAATCTTTTCGTAGTTAAGGGCGTGCGCAATTGAATAGTGTTGCTTCATTTGTTAGTGCAATAAATAAACCGTTAGGTTATCCAAGTCAACATATTGAACATGCGAAATTTCCAACTTCAGAAATACACTGAAGTCCTTCTTGCAGACCTTTCCAGCTTAATAAAATAAATTATTCACGGCTTACTAACTTCGATAATAGAAGTACCAATTCAAATATAGAAAGGCATTAATCAATAATACTTTTTGGCTAAAAGTTAAAGGGCTCATGGACTTGTAACTTGTCAACGTCGAGGTTATCTTTGTCATGTATCTCATTAAATCAATGCCCTCCATTGCATCTAACGTCATCGGACTCTCGGTGTTATGTCCACTCAAATTACCGATTTGCCCCAATTTTTTCTCAAAATTTATGTTAAATGTTAAAAAGGGTTACATTTTCTAAGGCTTTTAAACTTGTGGGCGTTTGAGGTTTTAAGCAATTAGAAAGGGGCATGAATGTGTTATCCTATTCGTCATTTATAACTACTTCCAAATCAAGAAGCTTTTTATGCTTTTATGTGCTCTCCAAAAGAACGCATGTCTTCGTTTTTACGTGATACATTTTCGATATCTTCGTTTTTATGTGATACATTTTCAATAAACTTGGTGAATTTGAAAGTGACAAGTAAAATACGTCACTGTGTCTTGCAAAACAGACATCAGTATGTCCTTTAGCCCTGACTTGAAGAGAACCGAAACGGTGTTGGCAAGCGCGGAGCCAAGATTTTCTTCAGGGGCGAGCGGGCAGTCCGGCCTCTAGATCCAAGTAAGGTCAAACTAAATTCTAATACAAAAAATACATTACACAATTTAAAAATATTATTTTTTTCATTGTAAATTGTTTTTTTCGTTGGCTGGAGTGGGGCCATGGCCTAGGGCCCCCCTTTCCTCTGCCCCTGGGTGTTGGGATTTGGGCGTATCGATATAAAGGTGGAACACTGTGAAGTAAAATTGATATGCAATCTCAATCTCTTTTGCGTTAACTAGAATTCTAGTTATGATTTAAATGTTTTTGTTGAATCATGCTTTACACTGTTTGAAGTTGAATCCGCTTTCTCGTTCAAATCAAAATTGGTTATATTGTGGGTATTATTGTATCCAGATCCATGATTGATATGATGTGGATCTCTATAGCTATTTGATTTTGAATTTGACTATTATCCACTTTGCATTTTGGATCTCTACGCGTTGTACATTCATATTTATTGTATGGTCGGATGTCATTGAGGTTTGGATCCATGTATGTTGAACCCTTATATTCTTTAAGATCTGAATTTGTCTAGATATCGGTTAAAAATATATTGTATCATGTTTGTGTTTTGTCCATAATAATATTAGATTTGACGTGAATTTTTTGATATCCATTTAGTTGTTGAATTTTGATCTCACTTTAAACATTGTACTCTTTTGGACCATCATCTAATGTAAGTTGTTTAGATCTTTTGTTTAAGATTTGTATCATGCTTATATTGGATATGAACATATTATGATATTAATTGAATTTTTAGATCCAATTATTTTATCACATTGTGAAAAGAAAAAAAAAGGAGTTGTACATGTTTAATGTGAGTACCATTAGAGTGCTAAATGATGAATTTCTTTTGCTCCTTATGAAAGAATATTCTCTAAACAAAGACTAACGAAGACTATATTGTCTTCATCCTATGTAAAAGAACAGTTAAATTACTACATGTTGGTTATGCTAAGAGGTGTAGTGCAACACTCTTAGACATGGTGAGATTCAACTTGTAAAAAGCTTGAGTCATGATAGATTCCTTTTATGAGAATGAATTTGTTCCTAATATATGCTCAAGAAGTGTAATATAACACTATTGAACTAAAATCCATATTAGTATGAATGTTTTTATTTGAAAACTTGCAGCACTAGCGGATGATAACTTTATTTGCTTTTAAGAGTGAAGGATTATTATGGATACAGACCTGCATCATTTCAAGGTAAAGGAAAGTTTTTATTTCACCTTGCTAAAGAATATGACTATTATTTGGATCCAAACATGGTTGTTGAATCATGATGTATAATATTTCATATGGATCATTTGTATTTTAAGTTCACATCAGTTGCATTGTGGATATTATTGTGTTTGGATCAATGCTAATATAATCTGAATTTTTATACTTATATATCATTTGGGATTGTATCTATTTATTGCTTAAAATCTGGCATACGTACAGCCTTGATTCAGATTTGAATATATTTATTTGGATATATGGTTAAACATTCATATCATGTTTGTATTAGTACCAAATATGTTATGTTATTTGTTTACTTATGGATCCAATTATGCTAGTATACTACTAAGCAAGGTCGTTTTTTTTAAGATTGAATTTGATTTCAATATTTGTCATATGAAGTATAAGATAACACTTATGAATATAATGACATCCATATCAACACCTTTGGAGATCTATAATGCATGTTAAAAATGCAGTTCCAGAAATTGAATAATTTGTTGATGATCAAGTTTAATCTATTTGATATTTTAATAAACATACAGGCAAATGAACCGACTGATGATTAGTTTGGCGATGCACAAACTGAAGCTTATTAGTGAGTTCAATTATCATCTTATGAATCTATTTATCAATCAGCTAGGGAAATAACCAACTAAGTTTGATTCCATCTTGCCTATCTTACATGGAAAGCTTTTTATTTTACAACTGTAACATTTTGTTTTCCCGAATTTCTATCTTGCTGACTCTACAAAGCAACCTTTTCGTTTTACAACTGAAATTTTCATATTTTCTATCCTACACGGCAAGCTTTTTGTTTCACAACGGAAATTTCCATCTTGCCTACCTTATATGGAAAGCTTTTCGTTTTACAACCGTAACATTTTGTTTTGCCGACATTTCTATCTTGCCTACCCTCCATGGCAACCTTTTCATTTTATAACCGAAATTTCCATATTCCTACCCTACACGGCAAGCTTTTTGTTTCACAATAGAAATTTCTATCTTACCTATCTTATATGGAAAGCTTTTCGTTTTACAACCGAAACATTTTGTTTGCCGAAATTTTCATCTTGCCTACCCTACGCGGCAACCTTTTGCTTTCACAACTAAAATTTCAATATTACCTACCCCACACGGTAAGCTTTTTGTCTCACAATGAAAATTTCCATCTTGCCCACCTTACATTGAAAACTTTTCATTTTACAACCGTAACATTTTGTTTTGCTTCATAGTTAATAATTTTTTTGTCGCATAGGTCCAACTATGGCATTAAAATTTTAACAAGAGTTAAAATAAAAATGTTAAAATTTGCTATATATATTAAACTATTTTTTTAAAATTTACATATAAATTTTTAAAATACGAAGGAACACCATCATTTATTATAAAACTCTTTGATCATTTTTAATATTTTAAATTATTTTAAAATTTATTAGCCTACCTACATAGTCGTCGTTCACACCCTACACCGAGTGGGCTGGCTGATGGGCCACTATGCGATGTTTCTACTTTGAAAAAGGCTTCTACCCTCAATAGAGAGACCATGACTTTATTTATATTAAATGCGATGTGTCTTGTCCTTTCTTCGAGCTCCTCCCTCTGCGAAACTTCTGCCGAGGCCCCACGTGCCATTGTCGTAGAGGCGAAGGTGCAAGCTGGGATGAAGGGTCTTTTAAGATATCCTTGAGATTATTCTTGTTTCAGTTTCTATTTTACCTTATTTTTTCTAACAAGTACAGAATTGGTGGATCCACTATTCACCACAGCCCTTCCCCTCCACCGGATAATTGAAAGGGAGTCCACTTTAAGGGCTTCTTTTTTGTAATTAAACTAAATATGGGGCTACCATCAAATTCGGTTTGGCAGTAAAATTTTGGATTCAAAATTGAAAAATTGGATTCAATATGTATTCAAAATATAAAAATATAAATTGGATTGAGTTTTGCTGGAGTTAGGGATTTTTTGTCGCATAGGTCAAACTATGGTTTTAAAACTTTAACAAGAGCTAAGATAAAAATGTTTAAATTTTTTATATATATTAAACTTAAATTTTCAAATTTACATATAAATTTTTAATACGTAAAAGAACACCATCTTATATTTTAAAACTCTTTTATCATTTTTTAATATTTTAAATTATTTTTAAATTTAGTTGCCCACCTACACAGTCGTCCAACTGGTGTGCCACTGTGCGACGTGTCTACTTTGAAAAAACTTCGACCATTAATAGAGAAACCATGACTTTATTTATAGTAAATGTGACGTGTCTTGTCCTTTCTTCGGGCTGCTCTTTTTGACAAACTTTCGCCCGAGCCCCAGGTGTCGTTGCTGTAGAGACAAAGGTGCAAGCGGGGACGAAGGTTCTTTTCAACATTTCCTTGAGATTATTCTTCTTTCATTTTTTATTTTACCTTATTTTTCCAACAAATACAGAACTGGTGGATCCATGATTCACCACAGCCCTTCCCCTCAACCGGATAATTGAAAGAGAGTCCACTCCAAGGGCTTCTTTTTTGTATCTAAACTAAATGGCGTTAAGCTTCTGAACACTATTTATTTGTTCACCTTAGTGTTACCATGATCTAGTTTTCAACAATTCCTTCATTTTGAACTGAACGTGAGATTAATGATCAGAAAACGTCTCTCAAACTTGCCTCTTCACTTACGTACCATAGTAAAGAAGCCTGACACAGAACTGTCTGCTCACGGTAGAGTTGGTGACCAGCTTGGAGGGGCACTTTATATATATCTTATATATATTATATATTATATATATATATATATATATATATATATAGATATAGATATCTTTTAATTGTTTTTTAAAAATTTAAAGCATAGTATTATTATCCCGAGGGCATCCATGTAATGGAAAGGGTAGGAACTGGTAACCAAGAAGAAGCAGCGAGTTTTCATTTTGAGCTCCAGTAACATTAACTCCTTGTGCCGGTAAATTGAAAATCAAGGACATTCGGGTCATTTTTCGAAAAAGAAGTCGAGAAATTAAGGATTTCTTGAATGACATACCAAAATGCAATAGTGGAGCTAAATGTAGCTTTGTCTTCAAAACACCTTCCTTGCATTATTTAGGCAACATCAAAACTGGGTTTAAAAAAAACCCAACTTAGACAAACCATAGTTTTTAAAAGGGATTGAATAATGTGACCTTCTGCGCCAAACTATTAAGAAAAAAAAAATTGTGTGACCCCCATATGAAATACTAATCTTTTCAGTAGATTTCACTAATTTCTTTTCAGGTTGTCATTTTGAACACACAATAGTTTATTCATGAACATAAATGGATATTAGAGAACAGGGTATAATTCAGCAACGCAGCCTTTGCCTGTCTGACTGAAGGTTGCAAAAAAATGAACTGAACAATAATACAGATAATGCATGAAATCCGAACATGCTAGAAAAAACATCTTGTTGTTTCTTCAACAATTTCTGATCTCTAGATCTCTAGTGAACCTCTCCATAGAATTCGAAACCAGATGAAGTTCTGACCATCTGTCGGAGAAAAAAGAACGTCGGAGAAAAAAGAACGAACTGACCTTGTAGGATTCCCAATAAATTATTCAGTGCAGACTTTGCAAAGATGCTAAACCTGGTCAATAGCAAATGTAAACTTGCTCAAATAAATATGTCTCAGTCAATTTCATGGATCACCATTTGCATCTTCTGAATATCTATAAACCTGTTCGTAGTTATGTCCGCATTAATTGCTGCTTCATTTGTATTTGCCAAGTAAACCGTTTGGTTACCAAACTCTCCATAAAGGAGCTGCAAAACATCCAACTTCAAAAATACGCTTAAGTCCTTCTTGCATATCTTTCCAGCATAATAAAAAAAAAATACTAACTTCGATAATACATGTGCCAATTCAAGTATAGCAACGCATTAATCAATAATATTTTCTGTATCAATAGTTAAAGGGCTCATATCGAAATAGTTAAGGGTATCTTTGTCATATATCTCATTAAATCAACTTCATAATGATAACTTAGTCTCTAATTAATAGCCGGCTAGCTTAATTTCAAGAATGGCACAAAACTTGGGGTTTTTTTTTCCATTATATTGCCAAACCTTTAGGTGTGTTTCAGCTGAAGGTTTTCCTTTATTTATTAGCTTAATTAGTATCATGTCATTTAAGTATAGCAAGAACCTTTACCTGAAGTTCTAGAGCTTCATGAGTATGAGGCCGCTAGGCTGAAATTTTCTGTCCCACTTAAACTTTCATATAAGCCTGATGATCCCTAAATTGTTAACCCCTACAGGTGCATGCAATGTAGTTAAAAGGTTTTTTGCTGGAGTTTATTGACATGGCGATTAAGTTTGTTGTTTAAAATTCCACGAGTGTGAACCAATAGTGGAGAAAAATTCATGAACATAAATCAACATTAGAGAACAGGGTAGTATAAGTCATATTCTTTGCAGGGCAGAATCTAGGAAACTAATGGAAGCTAAAAATCAAAAAGAAAAAAATGATCATGCATGTCTGCCGGTGTTATGATGAAGCAGAATACCAGAGGCATAACGTAAACTCTATCTATATGTCTGGCTAAAGCATTGATAAAGCTAAACTGGTCAATCTGTTTAGTAAAGCAAGAGTAGGATTATTTAGTAAACTAGTCGAAATCGAAAGACCGAACACGTACACCACATGCATTGGTGAAGGCAGATGTTCATTGACGTCTAGAGGAGGATGTCAGTAAAAGCTAATCTTCAACATCACCTCTGGACATCGGTAAAAATTGACTTTCACCAACGGCCATTTCCTCATGCGTCAGTAAATCTACCTTTTTTTATATATTGAGAAGGGTTCCCAGAAAGAATGAATACAAGAAAAAGCCAGCAAATTAGCCAAGCTATGACATATATCAGAAAAAGGCTCTACAATTTGATCACCCTGAATCCAAATTATAATAAAAATCACAAATCCACAAGAAATGTGTGACAATAAATTAACCACATTGACAAGAGCAAATTATTCTCAATAAATAAGGAAAGGTTTGTTTATAGTCCAATATGCACTACCAGGGACAATTATCAAAAAGGATAAATAAACAATTCCCCACTAGTCACCTTAATTTTTTGTAAAAGAAACAAATTATTGCTCTCTCTAGCTACATAGTGAGTGAAGGATGACACTGGCAATTCAGAAACACTAAGTCATCTAACTAGTGTTGTTCAACTGCAGGATATGGGTGATTAAAAGAAAAACAAGGAGAAAATATGTCCACTAATATTGGATGATGAAAATATTGATCAGCTTTTTCCTCTTGCTTTTCTCTTAATCATCCATCATATTGCATCAGACTGCCCTAGTTAGAGGGATAGATAACTTTGAAAAGCGAGAGTTACCATTCAACTTTTCCACATGTACACACACAGACACACGCACGGGTGTTATGGTCTCTAGTGTTCTAGCATAAATGGGGAATAAATTATGTAACAATGTGATGGTTTATTACTCTTTTCTTCTCCTATAAATATGTGATTTTTAAAATCTTTTATGTATATATGAATGATAATAGTTGAGTCCTTTACAAGATTCTCCCTCTCTCTCTTATCGTTAGAAATAACAAGACAATATTCATAATGTTGCAGGCAGGTGTAATGCAAGAGAGAAATAATGAAAGAGAGAAAGAGAAACCTAGTTTATGCCAGTGATGCCAGGTATGCTTTTGCCATGAAGATGGTGGATGTGATTACTCCAACAATTATGCCCACCATTAGCCAAAGGAGAGACAAAAGCACAAGCCAGCAGAGTTGTTTGCTTGTCATGATGGTTGAGAAGACGAGTGCAATAAGGGAATGGGTGAGAGAAAATACAACCACTAATTGGATGAGCATCAGGCCGATGTAAACCCAGCTAGAATGTGGTTTTCCTCCAAAGCAGGCTTCGCGAAAAATAAACATCAAGAAAACAATTCCCGATTGTACGATGAACTGTGCTAGTGGCTTGCAAGTAGTCTTCCACAACTCATCTCCCAGCTGGACTTGCATCCAACGATTGCCCAGCCATCGCACCAGAAGCATTACCCACTGTAAACAATTAGCATCACCAATAGATTCAGTATCTCCCGGGGAAGCCACGGACTGGCCACCTTCCGGATCCTCAGGTGGATAGGAGGCGTTGTCATTTGAATCCATTCGTGAAGGTGCACTACCTCGACTTCTTTTGGCCAGTGCGCACACTTCCTGGCAAAACAAGAAGGGCGAGAAGAATAAGAAAGGGAAAAAAGGGAGAATAAGGAGCATGGTGAGGGTATGACGTATTCAAAATAAGCAAATTAAAGATCTTTTTAATTCTTGTATTTCTTCCAACTGAAACAGGAGAAAGCTGGTTGGCTTGGCTGGACATGTGTCTAGTTTCATTATAATGAACCCACAATTAGATTTTTAACTAGCTGGTGGGGGCATGGGCCCACACCAAACCATATACCAAAAAATACTTTGTTGCTTGGCATGCAGTTTCTACAAGTGTGCAAGCTACTGCATCGCATATGTCGATCACTTGCATCTATATCATCTCGGATATCAATTTATTGGAATCCAACGTATGGAAATAATCGAGTATTTTTTTACTGTCCAAGTAAGCAAAACCAAAGTCATGGATGGACGTGTGAGGCTCCACACTCCCCAAATTTTGCTGCAAAACTCTCATAGTCTCCGCCTCACTAATGCAAACCCTGATGTGCAGGTTTTGTCTTTGTCGCCTTTGCTCTGTAATCTTTAATGTGGTGTTCCGTTCCCCCTTATATTTAGTGGTTTAGCAATTGCTTTTGGCTTTCCTTTTCTATATACAGGTTTCTTGGTGATTGATTTATTAGATGTTTTAATTTATTTTGTAAATGTATAAAATACACAAAAAAAATAGAGCAATAGAGGGGTTGCAATGATACAATGGGCCAATGTCGCAGTATTTGATGAGCAAACCTATTCCCATACGTTGGATTCCAATAAATTGATATCTGAGACGATATAGATGCAAGTGATCGACATGCGATGCAGTAGTTTGCACACTTATAGAAACTGCATGCCAAGCAACGAAGTATTTTTTGGTATATGGTTTGTTGTGGGCCAATGCCCCCACCAGCTAGATAAAAATCTAATTGTGGCTTCATTATAATGAAACTAGATGCATGTCCAGCCAAGCCAACCAGCTTTCTCCTTTTTCAATTGGAAGAAATACAAAAACTAAAAAGATCTTTAATTTGCTTATTTTGAATACGTCGTACCCTCACCATGCTCCTCATTCTCTTTTTTTTCCCTTTCTTATTCTCCTCGTCCTTCTTGTTTTGCCAGGAAGTGTGCGCACCGGCCAAAAGAAAAGTCCAGGTAGTGCACCGTCACGAATGGATTCAAATGACAACGCCTCCTATCCACCTGAAGATCCGGAAGGTGGCCAATCTCTGGCTTCCCCTGGAGATACTGAATCTATTGGTGATGCTAATTGTTTACAGAGGGTAATGCTTTTGGTGCGACGGCTGGGCGATCGTCGAATGCAAGTCCAGCTGGGAGATGAGTTGTGGAAGACTACTTGCAAGCCACTGGCACAGTTCATCGTACAATCAAGAATTGCTTTCTTGATGTTTATTTTTCGCGAAGCCTACTTTGGAGGAAAACCACATTCTAGCTGGGTTTACATCAGCCTGATGCTCATCCAATTGGTGGTTGTATGTTCTCTCACCCATTCCCTTATTGCACTCGTCTTCTCAACCATCATGACAAGCAAACAACTTTGCTGGCTTGTGCTCTTGTCTCTCCTTTGGCTAATGATAGGCAATTAGGCATAATTGTTGGAGTAATCACATCCACCATCCTCATGGCAAAAGCATACCTGGCATCACTGGCATAAACTAGGTTTCTCTTTCTCTCTCTCATTATTTCTCTCTTGCATTACACCTGCCTGTAACATTATGAATATTGTCTTGCAAAAGAGAGAGAGAGAGAGAGAATCTCGTAATGGACTCAACTATTGTGATTCAAATATACATAAAAGACTTCAAAGATCACATATTTTTAGGAGAAGAAAAGAGTTACAAACCATCCCATTGCCACTAATACCCGTACGTGTATTGTGTCTGTACATATAAAAAAATTGAATGTTGACTCTGGCTTTTCAGAGTCATCTAGCCTACTAACCAGGGCCATCTGATCCAATATAATTGATGGTTAAGAAAAAAACATGAAGAAAAAACTGATGGATATTTTCATCGTTCAGTATTAGTTGACACTTTTTTTTCCCTGTTTTGCTCCCAACAATCCATATGATTTAGTTGAACAACACCAGTTAGATGGTTAGGTGATTCGGAATTGCCAAAGTCATCATTCACTCACACACTATGTAGCTAGAGAGAGCAATAGTTTATTTTTTTAGAAAAAGTTGAGGTTACTGGTGGGACAAACCACTTATGGTTGGTCAGTACCGTTCCATGGTCGTATTTAACATTTGCAGTAAGTGTGTACCAGTCATCATTCATCAGTTTATTCACCTGTTGATTCTGAATTGTATTTCTAGAGTTGTGAGGATCTTTTTCTGCTTTCCTAGAAATTTTCGCTGGATTTTTCCTGATGCCTACATTATCTTCAATTTTCCCACAAGGAATGCCAGAAGTTGAAAAACCGGCTATATTGAGTTGCTGGAAATCTTAAGATGATTTCAATCTCAACACGGATTCACTTCTGTTTCTAGTGAACAGTTTCACCAATAGTCTCTACATGAACATAGTCCTTGCTTGAAATGATGGAACCTGTGCTTATCTCTTATAGTTATTTCTCTTTCAGATATCACCGATACAAACTTCATGGCTGTATGACAATCTGAGCACATTCTGAGGTTCTTAAGTATCCTAATTGGTTTTCCATGGCTGGTTTTCATCAATCCGTATACGACAGCCAGCTTCTCACTGTGAAACTTTACTGCAACTTCCCTTTCTTCTTCCTCCAATTCATGCAAGACTGAATCTGTTTACGGTATATAACCTACTTCTCTCAACTTCCACATCAACACCTCCATTTCTGCATGTATCTCCATGGTTTCTGGGTGTATTTTGTCTCCAATGCAGAACACATGCGCTTGGTTGCCAATTTCAATTAAGCTGTATCCTGGTTGCTTCTTCAGTCCTCTGCTTTTCATCATACTTCTCACAATCTCCACCTTGTCCGTTCTTCCTGCTGCCGCATACAAGTTGGATAGCAGCACATAATGTCCAGAATTGTTGGGCTCTGCCTGGAGAAGATGCTCAGCAACTTCTTCACCTAGTTCAAGCTTGTTGTGCATCTTGCATGCACCAAGCATTGCTGTCCACACTGCGGCTGGCACTTCACCTTGTATGTCCGTATTAATGAACTGTACTGCTTCTTCCAGATGCCCAGCTCGGCCAAGCATATCAACCATGCAAACCTGATGCTCAGCTCTTGGTTTCAAGTGGTAATCCTTTTGCATGCATTTAAATGCATGCAGGCCATGGCTTACCAACCCCGCATGGGCACACGCAGACAACACAGCAATGAATGTGACATCATTTGGCTTTGTTTCTGAAATCCTCATCTCGTTGAACACTTGTACAGCTTCCAGTCCAAAGCCATGCATTCCATACCCTGCAATCATGGCCGTCCAGGCAACCACATTTTTTTGCTGCATTTTATCAAACACTGCCCGTGCCTTGTCAACACGGCCACACCGTGCATACATGTCAATCAAGGCAGTGCCCAGGGTCAGGCTGATCGCAATTCCCTTCTTCAAGATGAGATCATGCAACCGCTCCCCCAGATCCAAAGCACCCAGTTGAGAGCATGCAGAGAGCACACTAACCGTGGTGGCTGCGTCGGGCTCCACTCTGGCTTGTTCCATGTTATCGTAGATGACAACAGCCTCTGCAGCAAGCCCGTTTTGCTCATATCCAGCAATCATCGCATTCCAAGCAATCACACTTTTCTCAGGCATTTCATCAAACACTTGTCTCGCTGTTGTAAGATCACCGCATTTACCATAAATTGCAACCAAAGCAGCCTGAACAAACCTATCTCATCTAAAACCCCATGTCACAGCATGAGAATGAACAGCCCGACCAATGAAAAGCATGGCCAGATCTGCACAAGCCTTGATGGAGGCCGTCAAAGTGAAAGAGGAGGGTGCCAATCCAGAGCCGAGCATGAGGGAGTAGGAATGAAGGGCATCCTCAGGGAGGTTGGACTTTGCCATGGCACGAATAACTGTTGTATATAGAAAGGCATCCTTGCAGGGTACAGAAACAAAGAGTTGATTGGCATAGGCTGAGGCGCATCCCGCCATGCAGCTAAGTGCGAGCAGCTTGGTTAGCAGTGTGGTGCTCCTGTGCTGACCAGTAACAACCATGTGTGCATGGACTTGGTACAGATGTTTTAGGTGAGGACCAGCCCTAACCAGGGATCGGTGCACTAAGGAGTAGGCCCTGGAAATCGGATCCATTAAAGCCAATATACTTGACAAAGGACCAGGATAAGGGGCATGTCCCTTGCTTTTTTTCAGGTCACTGCGCCGCAAAGTTTCCAGTCACCCCAGAACCAGGAAAAATGGTTTAACATGATTCTATTTTTGAAATATACCCTGGCATGGATCAATGATGTGTATCGGTGGTATAGAAACAAATAGTTGGTGGGCACAGGCTGCGCACAAACTTGCCATGCAAGCTGAGGGTAACTATATTCGTTTAAGGTTTAAGAGTATATTCGATTCGAATTAATCAATATTCCTAACTTATAATAATAAATTAAAATAATGAGCATAACTATCTTAGAGAAAAATATATCGGATTCATTGACATCCATAAACTAGAATAATAAACTAAAACAATAAGCACGTCCTTTGGTCCGCATTGTTTGGGTAAGCAGTTTCGGGTCGTCACTGCACCAAAACAACAGCTTGGCATGGTTCTATTTATGAGGCTCATGGAAAGTTGATGAGATTACCTCATGGTGTTGCCTGACCAAGATGGATTGTGGTTACACCAAATGCAAGCGACGAAATTATGTTGGAAACGGGTTAAGTCAGGAACTATATTGTATTCATGTTCGAGGTGCAACTCTTGGATAGAACACTTGGTTGAAGGAACTAAATACAAATTTATCTGTTTTGTTATCCTAAATGTATCCTAAACATGCCTGATATACATATTTTTATGTTGACAACAAAAATGGCCCGGTTAATCAGATTTTATTCGACAACAATCTAGCGCTCTAACCCATTTTGTGCCTCCAAATCATGAGCCGGGTAATAATTAGCTTGGTTTACCTCAGGAAATTATAGGTTTCACGACACTGCGCTAGCGAGAGCATTGACACTGTTGACATGTTCATTATTTGATATCATAAAGAAGAAAAGAGAAAATGGAGAGTGTGGAACTCATCTTGGTACTTGCATAGATGCCTCTAGCAAGAGAGGAAACCATACTACACGCCTAGCTACATACTTTTCGATTCAGACCCAGAATAAATAAAGAATACTGATAGATCCATTGAAATAATTGACAGGGCATACCTTCCTCCGACCAGTCATGGGTGTACCCGAATAAGCGTCCCTGCAGAAAGAAAGTGGTGACATGTAAGTGCAACCCTGTCTTTCCTGCAAGATCCATTTGCTATATGCCACTCAGGATGTTCATTCTTTTGAACAAGCAAGTTTATTTTGGTCTTCTTTTGTTTACAGTATATTCACAAGAACAATGCATAGCTGATGGGAAAGTTCATTCATTTCAACAAGAACACAAAAGGTGGGACAAGAACAACCAGGGCTAGCTGATATGTGGCCCATATTATCTCACCTATCCTCTTTACAAGCATTTCTAGTTGCATGAGGGGAAGCGGCGATTCAACATCCCATTGAGAATCTGGTGGGACCCCGCTGCCGAAGGCGGCCCGGATGCGGTCACTACCCTGGCCGCGCGGAGGTAGGCCCGTAACAGAATCTATGGGGTTCTAGGGAGAAAGTTTCCTTCCCGATCCTTGGGTGAAATGAACAAGTCTTCAAGACAGAACTCCCAAACTACGAGTTAATAGACTTTAATGTTGCTAAACGAAAAAATACTTGTGACTAACACTGAAAATCCATGATTTGTTGGCAAGCTAGATATTTCTTCTATTCAACAAAGATATCAAACAGAGTAGAGTAGTTTCTGTGACACATTATCATCAAAAAGGAGAAAGGTACCAAAGCAGCAGCATCCAAAAGATTAGGTCCAACAAGCAAGGAAAAACTCAAAGAGTTCAAGAGAACATAATATCATGTAAATGTCCACTGGGATTCAGGATTGTCGAACAATATCTGTTTGTGCCATCAAGAGAAACCATGCCTTTAAGCAACCTGTTCAAACAGAAATATGTGATTATAAGTCTTAATTATCAAAATCTAAAATACTTGTTTGAGAAAACTCAGCTGTTAATGCCATCATCTGAAGGTCACCCCACAATTGCTCAGTTACAACTAAGTTCACTCAGTTCAGTTTGATAGCTGGGCAGATGTGGCTTGACCAAAAAAAGTATCGAGAAAATAAGCATATGTAATATATAAAGTTTTCAATTTAGCAATACCACTACTTTTATGTCTAAGTAACCCAGAGTGACATCTTGACCTGCCTAAGCTCCCCTGATCTGAGAAGCCTATGTGTACGTGTGACCACTCACCACAAAGTGAATAACATCCAATCATTTGTCTTTTTCTTCATTAGGTTTTTATAGAAAAAAATCATATACAACTAGACATATCAAGTGATTTTAATCTAAAGCATGTGGGCAATATTAAAATTTTTGCGCTTTTAAAGTCACTTTATCTTTTATATTCTTTTCCTTTCGACTTTTTTGAATCTTTGACTAGGACCAGTTAGGCCTTTTAAAGGCTTGGCGCCTAGGTGTCAATGAGTGTCACTGATTACTCCGCTTGAAGCAAGATGATGGGATAAAAGACAGCACCTAGAGAACAGGATAAAAAATAAATATATGAAGAATCACAAATTTTTAGAACAATGGATCCAACCCTTGAGAAAGATTATATATGCTTTGCCGAAACCTTACTTGCATTGAAGCTCGATACTAACAGGGAAGTTAAAAGGCTCATAAGAAGTTTGTGTTTAACCATCTGAACTGGAGAAAATAGTTGGACGAAGGGGCCACCTAGTGGCTGGACCAACTTTTCAGCTGACACATGCTCATCTTGAATTATTTATACACAATGCTGAACAAAAAGCAACTAAACGTACAAAAAAAAGATATCTCATGTATTATCTTAAACATTTGTGAAAATATCTGTGCTGGTTTTTTACGGTGAAATGTTTCTTTATATGCAAACTTCTATGCCACACAAAAAGAAAAGGAAAGGAGGCTTAAAAAACAGAAAAAAAAAATACAGCATCATTATGGAAGTTCTTAAACTTAGGCAATGCTTCCGCAACAGTGGTAAGATATGCATTGTAAACGAGACCAAATTCTGGAGGAGTACACTCACTTGGAAGCTGTATAGTTGCCCCTTTTTCATCGCTTTCTTCCAATGATATTGTTCATATAGCATAGCTCGATCATGCCAACTGAAAAACATGGAGATAGTAAGCACATCAATAACAGCATGGAGAACAGTTCTAAAACTGTTTTAATACATCCACAGACAGGCCAAGTTAGAACAACAAATTGGCTGTAGAAACTAGAAACTAGAAAGAACCGACAACTTCAACATTGTTTTACAATTACTTCCCTGGCTCAATGAAGGGTATCTTCAGATCAAGTCATGCAACACAGCTGAAGAGTGACCAGATTGTTTAACAGAATCTGCTTCAAATTACTCCACTCTTCCAATTATTTCAACGTCAAATTTGTAATAACCAAGCTATTCATAAATTGGAGAGCCTGGTCACATATTCAGCAAGTAGGAAAAACCTCAATTTGGAAAAGGTCAATATGTCAAGCTCAATTGTTTATAAATTTGGAGAAACTGCTTGTATATGTCAGACAGTAGGAAAAAATCCTGATTTGGAGATGGCCATTGAAGTCAAGCTCAATCAAGCAAATAGAGAGCCAAAACGGTATACATCTTCAGAGAACTTGCTGCTTCAACCCATTAGCAGGACATTAATGTTTCCAAAGTTTGAGCACTATCCTGAGCACATATTACGCCCACCATTATTCTAATTTCATGCAGAGCCTAGAAAATAAAAAAAGGTTATAATATTGTAGCAAAAATAGATGAAAGCCTGAGCTGGGAAACTACCCTCCAAGTCTCCAACCTAAAAAGGCAACTGACAAACCCTTTCACCAGCACATCCAAGACACATTTGGGAAGAAAAAATATTCTTGACACTCATTCCCACCTGGAACTCAAGAATGTTATCTAGGATCCTGTTGAAAACACTAATAAAGAACCAACCCTTGTTTTACTACATCCTAAGTTCACTGTCACATTTCCTCAAGATGGATAGACTCCACAAAGGAGCAGATGAAACAATCCTTCATCTGCTTATGGGATTCTTCAAAAATAATCTCAACTGAAAATACACATGCACTTTCCGCCCAACATCCTAGGAAGACCCAAGTTCCATGATTCACCGCAGTAAGTAAATATAGAAGAACCAAGAAAAAGACCAAAATCAATAAGTAACCAAAGCAAGCCAAACATGTATTGCCACTATTGATAAAATCCTCTAAATGACACCAATATAGTTTATTTATGGTGACTTACATGTGCCAAATACAGGCCACTCCTGTATATTAAGAGTACCAAAAAGGACAAACAAAGAAGACTGCAATGAAAAAAAAAAAAAAAACTTATTCAAGCTAGTGTTCCACAAGAAAAGATAGACATTAGCCAAGGAAAAGTTCATAGCAAATAAAGTTTGGCCATATAAGCTTCTCGTCTCATACCCCACTCAAAAATAACAAAATTGAAACAGCATAATCATAAAACGTCATGCCAATTAGGAAGCTGAAGGAGGAAAAAATGTGAAGAAAAGCATGATAGCAGAAGAATGACGAAAATTCTTCCACATGAGTCATACTGCTACGCAATCCTAGCAGGGCCGTGCAATTCAAGCAGCAGCCTAGAGGGTCCTTTTTTTCCCAAAGTCAGGGCTCACTACATCCTAGAACCGGATCACCTTGTTTCCAGTCAGTCCATCAGTTACAAACATACAATGCAGACCATGAAGATCAAAATCAAATGAAAAAAGTAGAAAACCCACTAGCAAGAATGTTCTAAGAACATCCAAATAGAAGATAATAATCCATTTTACCCAGAAAAGAAAAGTCAGGAACTGTAACACTATCATTTTACAAAGTTTGCTTACCAGAAAAATTCTCCGAAAAAGAATAAAAAACTGCAATACCATAATCTCAGAACGTCAAAACCAAAAGTTGTCTCACCTCATCCGGACGAAAGGAGAGTCAACCACTCAAGCAAACAGAAGAAACAGGGCAAATGAATAATAACAACAGAAGACAGAGAAGAGAACACCAAGACAACCCACAGAAAGGAAGTAATACTCCAAAATTGAAAAACAAAAAAAATCGAAGCGTGTCAGTTTCAATGTTTCGAGACTCACTTGTAGGAGTTGGAGAGTTGCCAGAGGTAGGGGCGGAACCAGGTGATGACGGAGAAGGCGACGGATCCTATCCAGATGCTCACGAACCGTCCAGGGTCATTGTGCGGCACGCCCAGGTCCCCCCTATACGGGTTCCCGGCCCTCCTGCTTATTCCTTGCCTTCTCCTTCCTTCTTTTTCTCGCGCTTTCTTCTGTTATCCGATGTCTCTCTCTCCACTTTATTTCGCCTGGAACAGTGAAAGTGGAGCGGATAGATACAAATGTCCATGAACCAAAACCTGAACCCTCTCTCATGTTTTCCACGGAACAGAAAAGTCGATCGGATAATAATATCCATAAAACAAAATCCGGTTGTTTTTCCTTCTTAGTGCTTCTCACCTGGTCTTGCGTATAAAGCAAGATCCAGGGTTCGAGAACTGTTAGAGTAAGAGAGAATAAATAATTTTGGGGTTGAGACACTTTGAGTAGTACCAAATATATATATTTTTTCTTGGGGCCGGACAGTCGATTGATTTTGTTCCAAATTTGACCATGGCATACTTCAAAACTAGGTTTTTGAAATGTTTGAGTTCATCATAATTGGGTTTAAGGAAAATCCAATTTTGATAAACCGGGTTTTACAAGATAGAGTAAAAACCCGTATCTTTTTTAGGTTATTTAATAATAACAAATAAACCAAGTTTTCAGAACTCATTAAAAAAACAATGTTCATAATAAAACTAAGTTTTCATAAAACGGGATTAGATGAATGTGTCTTCGAAACAAAGTTTATTTATTCGTGTCATAATGGCCTCATTAACTTAATAACATGCAACCGAGGGGCAGTTTGATGAGATAAAAATTGGCTTACTTATAGCTTTTTGAAAATGACAGAGAAAACCTTGTCGGGGTAAGATTGTCATAATATTCAGAAGTGTAAAATGAAGAAAAATATACCAGCACCTCACAAAGAAGACAGTAATTGGTCGGATCTGAATATTAGTGTCCAAACTCATGTATCCCAAAATGCGATCAAATTTTCTCTAAGTGCTTTTCTATGTGTTGATCGTCCAAATGATAAATCATAAACCTACCCAATATGGGATCCGATTTTCTAAGTGCTTTTCTAAATATTGATTGTAAAAAAAAAAATCATAAATCTAGAACACAGTAAGCAATCACTCACATCAATCCACACAAATTCACTTCTTTATATGTTGATATCCCCATAACATTTATAAATAAGGGTGCTCTTAAACTTTAAGATTTAAGCAGTCACTGCCCTTTGGCCAGGATTCTTGGATTGGCTACTGCTACAAGAGATCAACTTGCGTGTACAGGGGTATGCACACAACAAATATATATTTAAAGAAAAAAGAAAGAACTTGAGTATTTTAGAAATTTTTAAAAAGACATGCTCATTTTAAAACTTTTAACATTTTTTGTAATCCTACTTGTGTATGCTTTTGAAAATCTCACTTTTTCACTTTATCAGAGGCATTTTCTTCTGTGCATGCACAGGGATGTGCACCTAACAGCTGCTACATCACCTTACTATTCAATATATATATATATATATATATATATAGTTTGGCTGAGACCACTGCCACTGGTTGCCAGTGGCGGTGGTCTCCGCCAAGCCCCACCTGAGCTGCAGTCATTTCCGCAAAAGCCCTGCGGTGGAAAGCGTGGTCTTGTGTAATGATATGCTTGTTTCTTGAGTATATGAAGGGCAATGGCTGGGCATTTTCTTTTGATGGGAATATTTACAGCCTTTATATATAAATGACGCTAAAGGAGTAGAAGCATAAGAAGATTAAACTGACATAAATTTTATGTTACGGTTTCTTTCCACTAAAAAGAATCTTGGGAACAGCGGCATAGATAGGTGAGTGCTTATAAGAATGAAAAAAAATTCTGACTTTCCTCCTCTTCTTGGAAATTTAAAAAGGTTTAGTGGCGCACAAAAATTGCCTTATAAGGCCGATATATGTAGAGGTTGCTCCTTCGTTTCAACCTCAGCAAGCTCCAAGGAGACAGTCCAGTAGTTCGTCAAAACTGCACTCCATTGGATCAGTTGTTTGTATCATTGTTATAGAAAATTCGTTTTATTTGAAAAAAAACATTAAAAATAGGTCAGCTGAAAAAACCAAAAAAGGTGTTTTGTGTGCTCTTTTCATGTTTTTTTTTTATATTTTTTGTGTTTTCTACATTTATTAGTTACCGAATTTTTATTTTCACATGTTATTGTTTTAGGATCTTTTCTTTGTTTAACTTTTATAAACATTGCTTAGACTTTTCCAATATTTTTCAAGAAAAGTAACTTTGTCATAATATAATCGAGAAAAACCTTGTTGTTTAATATGCAAAAATGATATTGCGACAATGGTTTGTATTTTGTTGCAGTATGACCATGATAATAGCAGAAATTATCAATCAGCTGGTCCATTGCATGTGGGTCATAATTGGTGGTGTTACGGAAACTGACACAATTAAACATCTCATATAAAACACATAGGCTTGAAATTTTGACGATACAGATTACCATGCTTTTCCATTTTTGTTTTTCCTTTTTCTTGGGTATCCATGTCACCATGTAAGGGCCTTCCTAATGGTTATCTTCTTCAAAATCCACGTAATTTTGCTGAAGTTCAATTTGGTTTCTGGGTAGCTGAAATATAATCCATCAGAGGACAGTACCAAGGTTCTCTTTAGTGCCACCTGCCTGCTGCTATTTTTTTTTTTTAAACAAAAGTTTTGCCATCTTGGGTATCTACTGATATGACAGAGATATGGTGCTCCCATGTAATTATAAGGAAATCACTTCTTATAAAGGCAGTTATCTTTTCTAAATTACCGATTCTGAACTATAGAACTCATGTCCACTGTGACTATCAGGTGACTTAATAAATCATTATTTTGATCCAAACATTTAATATTGCTTAGTGACACTGTCGGTTAAATTCATTCCTCCACCTTTTGCAATGTCAGGCTATGTCAAGAGTTAGGTCGGGTCCAATAATTTTGGATGTAAGGATGGATTAGATGTTGAATATATATACATATACTCTGCTCTCAGTGAGTCACATTTATATATATATATGTATATATATATACTCTGTTCTCAGTGAGTCACATTTTTATTAGTGTCCAGATATTGTTACCCCAACCCATATATAGTTGAAGGCTGAAATTTCTATGGCTTAGAGGCATTAATATATCAAACACTAACTTTTTATGGGTGACCCATATATTAACAATTAAATGGGGATCAAGTCATCTCAAATTACGCTTGTTTTTCAAATAAATTTGAATTTTGATATTTCAACTATGTAAATTAAATAAAATTTAAATCAATGAACTGAATTTTGCAGCAATTTCCAGACATCCAATTTCAAATTTATCCAAGATTTCTTAAAATGCCTTTCATTTCTCCTCACTTTCTTCTCAACATTTCTCTCTTCTTCTTCTGTTTATCTCACTTTCTCTCTCCTCATACACTCCAACCCATGTTTGAGCTGTCTTTCTCCTGACTTTTACACTCTTCCCTCCCTTTGGTCTTCCTTGATCTTTACCATGTTTGGCCTTCTCCTTCTTTTTCTTCTCTTTCTGTCTTTCTCTTCGAGGATGTAAAATTAAAACGAGAAGCTGTGTAAGGGAAGAGAGGAACAAGAAGAATGACTCACAAAAAAGGGAGTGGAGGAAGTATAATACAACCTTGAAGAGAAAGAGAAAGATATCAATGGTGTTTTAGGAAATCTTTGATATATTTGAAGAGCAAGTATAATTTGGATAAATTCTGGCTAGTTAAATTTTTGTATATGGGTTGCCCATTAAAAGTCAGAAATTGATGTATTAGTGCCTCTAAGCCATAAAAATTTCTACCTTTCATCTCTAGGTTGGGAAACTGCGGCCCAAAGAAGGGTTGAAGCACCCTCTTTTTTTTCCCACTTGTCAGGTCCTAGGCTTCTTGGGGACTTGGGTGGACTTGTGGAACACTCATCAACTAACAGAAGAGTAGTACCCACAATAATCAAACTGTCCATTGGACTTTCACTAGCTTGCCAGCTCGACCAGTTATGCTACTCACTTCGAAGCACACCTCTAGGTTGGGATAACAATATCGTGACACTAATAAAGTTGCAACTAATAAAGATACATCACTTTTCACTTTTATTTTTGGAAAAATAACAAAGGTTTCATCTTCAGCACAAGAAAAGGGAATAAGAAAAAAATTTGCATGTCATTTGCTCTCTCAAGAAATAAACATCACAAAATTATCATGCATTACATTTCCTCTTTTAAGACTTGACTTTTATCGAAACATACATTTCAATGCCACTGCCTTTCGTTTCATATACGAGCATGTAAAAATCATAGTTATCTAATAATGTTCTTTTATTACAATAACTATATATTTACAATTAATTTTACAAAGTATAAGAAATTCACCTTTTCTTATTATATGCATATTAACATCTTTAGATTATTAAAATTTAGCTTAAAAACAATCGAAAATAAGATATCATTAAACCCACCCATTTTAGGGCATTTAAGGAGGTAATAAAATCTTGGATCTTTAAACATAAGAAATTAAATGCACATGCACCTACATAAAAAGATATCAATAGCTCGCACTGCGATCGATGGCCCTGCTTTGGTGGTTGCGAGAAATGAAATTGGTAGTCTGTCAATATGGCTATCCGACTTATCTGACTAGCGAGTAGAAGAACCTTATGTACACCCAGAAATACTTTCCTTTCTAACTTAATTTTCTATCGAGGACACGTAAATATTATTTTGAGGTGATAGAACTTTCAAAACCTGTACTGGCTTTAATTTGTTACTTTCAGGATGGAGCCAGCTGCCATATTTATCAAGATGCAAAAGGAAAGACCAGAAATGAGACAAGCGGAAGTCATATTTTTTTGAGAGTATGTCTCTCCTACCGCCAAGCTGTGAGACAAAGACCCCACCCTCGGTCTCCCGCCTTCACTCAACAAATTATGGATAAACAAGAAGATAATGCTGAAGACAATAGTTTTTGAAGACAAGAATTTGCCTCTTTAAATGCACACACATTTTGCTGACAAAATTTTTGAAAATACTAGAATGACAACAGAAATGCCTTTAAAAAACCTATTGAGGGATTAAATTGCACTGAGAGAACAGTTGTAGATTCGGCATCTGCCCAGTGCTTTTTTAATCACACTGGGCACATGTGGAATCTACAACTGTTCTCTCAGTGCAGCTTATTCTCTCACTAGGTTTTTTAATCACATTTCTGTTGTCATTTTAGTATTTAAAACATTAGGTACCCTCTTCAAATCCGATCCATTGACATCCCTAATTTTGATTTCTGTTCCAAAGAGATACTCTTTTCACCAACCGGATGAAGCTCTTTATCCCTGCCCAATTTTCAATTGCTGATTTTATATATTTATAATACTATTATGCTTAAAAAAAACAAATTTATTAAGTTCTGCTTTCAACTGACAGCATATGAAAGGCTACATGGCTACAACAAAACATAATGGCTACTAAACCCTGCATACTATGGTCATACCATTTCTTCATTGAACAGGAGCATCTGGGTATTGGAAGTTGAGGTGATGTTTATGGATTTGATCCCTTGGTTCCATTTTGTCATTTCCTCAGTATCAACACTCTGTTTCGATTGGAAATGGTGTTTGTTGTTCCGTGAACTATGCTGGAAATTGTTCTTTGCTGTTTTTGCTGATCTTCTGAAAGCTTTTCTCTAATAGAGGAAGATACGTTTCTTGCTTGCGCGTAATGAATGAGGGACAGAAGGAAGATTTTGGAATCAGATCGAGCACCTGCCTTTTCCTTCCAAATCTTGCCAAAGAAAGAGAGCTTTTGCCTAAAAAGAAACGACCGAATTAGTCAAATTCTTTTTAGGCAAAAAGCTCTCTTTCTTTGGCAAGATTGAAAGGAAAAGCCAGGTGCTCGATCTGATTCCAAAATCTTCCTTCCGTCCCTCGTTAAGAAACGTATCTTCCTCTATTACAGAAAAGCTTTCAGAAGATCAGCAAAAACAGCAAAGAACAATTTCCAGCATACTTTAGAGTCACATTTTTATTAGTGTCGAGATATTGTCACACCAACCCATATATATATTGTGAATAGCGGAGCCAGCATTTTTTAGCTGAATTGGTGACACAAATTTGATGTGGGCACTGCATATAACTTTAGAATTATGGCAATGTGATGTTGAGACACTACAATGCATTTTTGGATGAGCTGGTGCGGGCAGTGGCCAACCCCAGCCAACAAGTACTGTTACTGTATATAGTTAAACCTTAACTTTTTATGGGTGGCCCACATATTAAAATTTAAATGGGGATCCAGTCATTTCAAATTACACTTGGTTTTCAAATAAATTTCAATTTTAATATTTCAACTATGTCAAGAAAAAAGAATTTACATCGACCAACTGAATTTTGCAGCAATTTCCACAAATCCAAACAATTTCACAACGAAACTGACGAAAGAGTTTTCAATTTTATCCAAGATTTTCTAAAATGCCCTTCATTTCTCCTCTCTTTCTTCTCAACATTTTCTCCATCTTTCTTTTATGTTTTCTTACTTTCTCTCTCTCCATACGCTCCGACCCATGTGTGGGCTGTATTTCTCCTGCCTTGTCACGCTCTTCCCTCTCTTTGGTCTTGCTCATCTCTACCATGTTTCGCTTTCTCCTTCTTCTTCTTCTTTTTCTTTTTCCTTTTTATTTTTCTTTTTCCTTTTTATCGCTCTGTTGTGAGTAACCCTTCTTGTTCCTCTCTTTCCTTACACAACTCATTTTAATTTTACAACCTTGAACAAAAAGATACCAACAGTGTTTTAGACTCGTGGAAGAACCTCTTTTTATATAAATTTAAACCCAGCCATGCTTTCCTTTTTAACTTAATTTTCTATCCAAGGACACTTAAAAATTATTTTCAGTTGATCGAGTAATAAAACAATGCAACTTTCAAAACCTATAGTGGCATTAGTTTGTTACTTTGGAGATTGAGCCAACTGCCATATAGATCAAGATACAAAACTAAAGACTAGAAATGAGAAAAGAATGAGACAAGTTGCAAGTCACTAGCCATGATGGTTTTTGAGAGTTTGTTTCGTGCCCTTCTGGTGAGCAGAAGAATGAGTATTTCATCCTACCGCCCAACTGTGAGACAAACCACCCACCCTTGGTCTCCTGCCTTCACTCAGCAAACTATGGCTAAACAAAGAAGATAACACTGAAGACAAGAAGAGGCACAGATTAAGTTCTGAAACTCAACTTTGTGGCGTTGAGTATCCTATATGCAATTGAGAAACTTGTTTTTGGATGGCCATCAAAGTGAAGCAATAGGCAATTTATAATACATGGTACATGATATTTTAGGAAAGAAACATTTAAAAATAACAAATTAGTTGGGGGGGTATGAAAGTAAAACCCTTTTATTTATTTTTTTTAAATAAAGAAAGATTTCTGTCCGTCTTTAGTAACCTCTAGATTGTGTCATCTTCACTTACCATAATACTTGATATTATGCCTTTTTAATTTGTTTTACAAATCTTTCATGATTAATGTGAGTGAGTGCCAAATTTTGATTATTTAATAACAAACGGTTGGATAAGATCTTTTTCCCTCCTTTACAAAGCAGAATAAGATTGACAAGAGTTAGAATGCTTGAAACACAAAAAAGGGGAAGATGATAAAAGGAAATCCTTGTTGTGAGTGGTGAAAGTACTACCTTTCTTTACAGTGTTACCTACCCAAATTGTTGCATATTTCTTACCAATTCAATTTCACTGGCAAATAGTGAAAATAAGAAAGTTACATGTTTAGACTAAAACCAAATGGGATGATACACCACTTAAATCAACAAAAAGGGAAGCACATCAATACAAATGTACTTAGAAAAGGAAATAAAATTACCTTTATTTTTTGGTTCACAAGTAATTAGTACTGGCAGACGCTTGCATTTGAGGCCATGTGTTTTCATAATTCTCCTCACCATAGTGGATATTTTTAGACTTATATTTCCTTTATTAAGTGTTTCAGTTTGTTCTTAACTTTTTCTTGATCTAGACATATTATTATTTTTTTTAAGGGATTTAGATTAGGCATAAAAATATGGGACATATTTCTTTTGTTAGTCATGAAATATTTCTTGTTTAGTTTCATTGTTCACAGCGAGCAACTTGGTGATTAAACCTAAGAAACATTAAACAATCACCTTCCCTTCGCATGCCGGGCATCACGTCCCCTGAAATTGTGTTTCTGAAATTTTTCTAGTTTTAGGAGATTTCTTCTTCGTCGGGACATGTTTTGGCCTTCATATCAACATGTTTCTTTCACCTAGGAGGTACATGCTGGAAATCAGCTTCTGAATTCAGGTGGTTATCCATGATGTTATAAACAGGGGCGGAGGGAAGGGGGGGCCGCCCGGGCCATGGCCCGGGTGAGCCTAGAAATTTTTTTTTTATATGTAAAAAATCAATTTTTTTTAGTTTGGCCCGACCCGTCGCTCCTCTTGGCCCTACCGTCGCTCCTCTTGGCCCGACCCGTGGATGGTTTGGCCCGCCCCTGAACAAAATCCTGGCTCCGCACCTATATAAATGTCATACAATCCTTTGTAAATTCAATAAATGTTAGGCAGTGACTTGAAAATTTCTCTGCATGATTTGATATTCTTTACTATATCTGACTTTATATGGATAACAACAACCAGCAGTGGTTGAGCTAGAATTTTTTTTTCATGAGGTAACTATCAAATTTTCAATTGCCAAGATACCTCCTACGTTTGACAACTTATCAGCTGACCCATTTTTCTTGGAGAGAATAGAAATCATAGAGAACTTATCACCTGTTTTTTATTGTATGATGTACATTATGGATTCATACTTCATGACCCCTAAAGGTGATGCAAATCACGAATATATGTCATAAAAAAACATATGATACACTACCTTACTATCAAAGAAGAAACATAAGGAAACTAAGGAAAAGAAATTGCTAGCTAATGTACTCGAGCTCTTGAAAAGTTAATGCCTAATTGAATTCACAAACAAGAATGCAAGAATCGCATATGAAAATGAACTTTTCAAGCCATCTTGCGAAAACAAGGCCTTTCACACACGTGGGGTGTTGGATACCACATGCATAAATGACAAGAAGTTATCTAAACAGAAAAATAAATATTAGACAAACAGACAAATTGATTGGAAAACATTATAAACATATAACACATCATAGTTCATAAGAAGTAAGAAGAATTGTAACTGAACCTGCAGATATCGCGGTTCTGAGTTCACCTGTTCCAGAGTCTTCGTTGTAAGAGGATATCAACAATTGTAACTTGATTCATCTTGTCTGCTCGTGGAGAACTATACATCGCTTCATTGCACGCACACGATTCTTCTGGCATGCGTAAGAGACTAACCAGAACATGTGCAAACAATGGAGCATAGAGTTGCATGAAACAAAAACCAGTTTCAAGCACGCCTTCTACATTCAAGAAAAGGATGGAAATGTTTGTTCGCTGTGAAAGTTAAGCTGGTAGCGTTCGAATTTCTCTTTTTTCCGTCTTTCAATGGCTGACAGTCATGTACTCACGTTTATGAACTTGATCGAGCTACGCACGGTCAAAAGGCCGACGGCACCCGCTGGTCCACGGATTCGAGCTGCTGACCACGCAGATCCCAGAGCCAGGCATCAGGCCCGGCAGGCTCCCTCCTTTGCTCCCTTTGCCCATCATTAATGGCGGCGGCTATATATATATATATATATATATATATATATATATATATAGACATTCATTTTTGCTTATTATAAAAACTTTATGAAAACCCAAAAATTAACCAACCCAATATATATTTTGTATCAATCTACCCTTATAATCATATTGATAAGATTAAATTAATAAAACACTATTGGTGTCTTTCTCTTCAAGGTTGTAAAATCAAAACAAGCCGTGTAAGGGAAGAGAAGAGCAAGAAGGGTGGATTCACAAAAAGCGAGTGCGAGAGGCGACAAAAAGAGATGTTTTTATCCCCTCTTTCTGTCCCATCTCATACTCGCTTTTTGTGAGTCACCCTTCCCCTTCTTTTATTCCTTTGCACAGGTTTTAATTTTACAAGCGTGAATGGAGCGATAAAAAAGAAAAAGAAAAAGAAGGAGAAGGTGAAACATAGTAGAGATGAGGAAGACCAAAGAGAGCGAAAGAGCGTGACCAGGTAAGAGAAACACAGCTCATACATAGAGAAAGTAAGAAAAACATAAGAGAAAGAGAGAGAAAATGAGTATAAGAAAGAGAAGAGAAATGAAGGGAATTTTAGGAAATCTTGGATAAAATTGAAATTAGATTTTTTTTCGAAATTGATGCCAAATTCAGTTCATTGATTTAAATCTTATTTACTTGACATAGTTGAAATATTAAAATTGAAATTTATTTGAAAATCAAGTGTAATTTGAGTTGACTTGATCCCCATTTATTTTTTAATATATGGGCCACCCATAAAAAGTTAACGTTTGATGTATTAATGCCTCTAAGCCATAGAAATTTCAGCCTTCAACTATATTAAGTAGCGGCACTCGTTTGCTGGGGTGGGTCATTGCCCATGCCAACTCATCAATTTAACTTAAATAATATAAAATGTTTGTTTTAATTTTTCTTTCAATATTTCTGTATCACTTTAATACATTTTTACCATTTTAGCTAGCATATTTTGTTTTGAACATTTTTCATTGAAAAAGGGACATTTGAAAATTGCAGAAAGTAGTTTATACTTATCCATGAGTTTCATACAGTACCAAGCAGAGCTTTGAAAGAAGAAAAAGAAGAGGAGTTTTAAGCATTTTAGAATATTTCTTTATAAAATCAGACTTTTTCAACTTTTTAAGATTTTCATAACCCCTTTTATCCTCGTTCTAAAAGGCTCCCTGCCCCTTTAATCAGGGGCATTTTTGGTCACTATACATCCCCATGCACAACTTTTTTGTGCACAAGGGTGCATAAGTAACCAGTTTTGGCAGAGCTACATATTGTATATAGTTTGGTGTGGGCCAGTGCCCACACCAGCTAGTTAAAAATCTAAGTGTGGCCTCATTATGATGAAACTGGGCCCTTGTCCAACCACATGCGACGCCACCAAGCCATCCAACTTTCTCCTTTTTCATTTGGAAGAAATACAAAAATTAAAAAGATTTGAATTTGCTTATTTTGAATACGTCATACCCTCACCATGCTCCTCATTCTCCCTTTTTTCCCTTCTTATTCTCTTCCCCGTGCTTGTTTTGCCAAGAAATGGGGCCACCGGCCGAAAGCAAAAGCGTAGGTAGAGCACCTTCACTAATGGGTTCAGAAAGCCACGCCAACTAACTTTCAGTCCAGGATTCGGAAGGTGGCCAGACTGAGGGAGCAAATGGGGAGACTGGATCTATTGGTGGTCCTAATTGTTCACAGGTATTGGTTCAGGTGGTTAACCAGTCTAAAGTCCCCCCAGGGGATACCGAACATGTATTCGTTCAGGTGGGTGACCAGTCTCAAGTCCCCCTTGAATCCATTGGTGATCCTAATTGTTTACGGAGGGTAATGCTTCTGATGCGACGGCTGGGCAATCGTCGGATGCAACTTCAGCTGGGAGATGAGTTGTGGAATACTACTTGCAAGCCACTGGCACACTTCATCATACAAGCGGGAATTACTTTCTTGATGTTTATTTTTCGCGAAGCTTGCTTTGGAGGAAAACCACATTCTAACTGGGTTTACATGAGCCTGATGCTCATCCAAATGGTGGTTGCATTTTCTCTAAGCCATTCCCTTATTGCACTTGTCTACTCAACCATCATGTCAAGCAAACAACTCTGCTGGCTTGTGCTCTTCTCTCTCATTTGGCTAATGGTGGGCATAATTGTTGGAGTAATCACATCCACCATCCTCATGACAACAACATACCTGGCATGACAGGCATAAACTAGGTTTCTCTTTGTCTCTCTCATTATTTCTCTTTTGTATTACATCTGCCTGCAACATTATGAATATTGAGCACTAGATTGTTAATTTCTACTACCATCATGGTCATACTGTAAGAAAGTACAACATTGTCACAAATATCATTTTTGCTTATTAAACAACGAGTTTTTTCTTGACTATGATAGGGCAAAGTTAACTTTCGTGAAAATGTATTGGAAAAGTTTTGGAAATCTTATAAAAGTTTAAAAAGAAAAGATTCCTGAAAAATAACATTTGAAAAATGTGAAAATGAAAATCTGGTAACAAATCCATTTTATTTTTATTTTTCTGGTAACAAATGTTATTTTTGGTAACAAATCGCCATTGGATTTGTTACCAGATTTTCATTTTCACATTTGTTACCAGAAAAATAAAAATAAAATGGATTTGTTACAAGATTTTCATTTTCACATTTTTCAAATGTTATTTTTCTGGAATCTTTTCTTTTTTAAACTTTTATAAGATTTCCAAAACTTTTCCAATACATTTTCACGAAAGTTAACTTTGCCATATCATAGTCAAGAAAAAACTCGTTGTTTAATAAGCAAAAATGATATTTGTGACAATGTTGTACTTTGTTACAGTATGACCATGATGGTAGTAGAAATTAACAATCTAGTGCTCAATATTCATAATGTTGCAGGCAGATGTAATACAAAAGAGAAATAATGAGAGAGACAAAGAGAAACCTAGTTTATGCCAGTGATGCCTGCCGTGAGGATGGTGGATGTGATTACTCCAACAATTATGCCCACCATTAGCCAAATGAGAGAGAAGAGCACAAGCCAGCAGAGTTGTTTGCTTGACATGATGGTTGAGTAGACAAGTGCAATAAGGGAATGGCTTAGAGAAAATGCAACCACCATTTGGATGAGCATCAGGCTCATGTAAACCCAGTTAGAATGTGGTTTTCCTCCAAAGCAGGCTTCGCGAAAAATAAACATCAAGAAAGTAATTCCCGCTTGTATGATGAAGTGTGTCAGTGGCTTGCAAGTAGTATTCCACAACTCATCTCCCAGCTGGAGTTGCATCCGACGATTGCCCAGTCGTCGCATCAGAAGCATTACCCTCCGTAAACAATTAGGATCACCAATAGATTCAAGGGGGACTTGAGACTGGTCACCCACCTGAACGAATACATGTTCGGTATCCCCTGGGGGGACTTTAGACCGGTTAACCACCTGAACCAATACCTGTGAACAATTAGGACCACCAATAGATCCAGTGTCCTCATTTGCTCCCTCAGTCTGGGCACCTTCCGAATCCTGGACTGAATAGTTGGCGCGGCTTTCTGAACCCATTAGTGAAGGTGCTCTACCTACGCTTTTGCTTTCGGCCGGTGGCCCCATTTCTTGGCAAAACAAGCACGGGGAAGAGAATAAGAAAGGGAAAAAAAGGGAGAATGAGGAGCATGGTGAGGGTATGACGTATTCAAAATAAGCAAATTCAAATCTTTTTAATTTTTGCATTTCTTCCAAATGAAAAAGGAGAAAGCTTGATGGCTTGTTGGCGTCGCATGTGGTTGGACAAGGGCCCAGTTTCATCATAATGAGGCCACACTTAGATTTTTAACTAGCTGGTGTGGGCACTAGCCCACACCAAACTATATACAATATGTAGCTCTGCCAAAACTGGTTACTTATACACCCTTGTGCACAAAAAAGTTGTGCATGGGGATGTATAGTGACCAAAAATGCCCCTGATTAAAGGGGCAGGGAGCCTTTTAGAACGAGGATAAAAGGGGTTATGAAAAACTTAAAAAGTTGAAAAAGACTGATTTTATAAAGAAATATTCTAAAATGCTTAAAACTCCTCTTCTTTATCTTCTTTCAGTGCATATTTGTTGTGTGCACCACCTGATGCATGCAACTCCATCAAGCTCTGCTTGGTACTGTACGAAACTCATGGATAAGTATAAACTACTTTCTGCAATTTTCAAAGGTCCTTTTTTCCATGAAAAATGTCCAAAATACTTTCTGCAATTTTCAAAGGTCCCTTTTTCAATGAAAAATGTTCAAAATATGCTAGCTAAAATGGTAAAAATGTATTAAAGTGATACAGAAATATTGAAAGAAAAATTAAAACAAACATTTTATATTATTTAAATTAAATTGACCTCAGGCCCTTAATGAGCGGTTGTCTTGAATAGTATGGCCCTTAAAAAATAAAATAAAAAAAATCGTTTTTTCTCTAAATTGTGGGTGAATGATAGGCCTGAAAATGAAAAGTTCTCCAAGAAATGCTGATGCATGCATGAAATGGAAAAGAGATAAGTTTCTATGGGAATTTTGAAGATGTCCAATCTCCAATCTATGGACAAAATTGATCACCAAAGCTACAAAAAGCCAACATGTGTGCATAAAATATGGGATGTTCAGTCAAAGGTGTAGCATGTAATCCATGTACGTTTTGTTGACCTTATGTGTATATAAAATATGTATGATGTATACAAATAGTTATGTAAATTTCTAGGTATAAGAATAGGGGTACACAGAGTTGACAACATATTGTTTATGAGAGCGTCATGTTGAGAACGATGCAATGCATTACATCATCATTATAATAGACTAGGCATGTCTGGAAGGTTTCTGAAAAATTCATAAGGTGATCATAATATTCAGAAAATTTACAATTTCATGACAGTATTTGAATATATATGTGGTATGGGAAACATTCAGCTATTAGGAAAGATGATTTTCTTTTTTTAAAGAACTCGCCTAATCAATTCTGTCGAACAAATTCTTAGATTTCAAAACCGTTATATGCATGTGTTTTATGACAAGTTATTTAAATATGTATGTGTGATATGACGAGTTTAGGAGAAGTCTCTACTATCAACCCTATTGAGTAAGAAGGCCTCGCAGAAATACCTTCAAGAACTGAACTAACAAACTGAGTAGGAAGAAAATTACTACCTGTTTATTAGTATTCCTTCAGGAAACTTATTTCAGTTGCAAGGCAATCTCAAAATTTAGAAATCTATAACAGAACAAAAAGAACTTGTATTTTTTGAATCAAAGACTATAACAAAAAGAATTCAATAATAATGAAGTCATACAACTAAGCTTACAATTGTTCTAAAGTAATTATTGTACGATGGTTTCACATCGAGCAACTTACTAGACTTATGCTAATCAACCGGTGACAAGATATGACATGTGTAGCCTGTTGTCCACGTATATCATGTTGAGTTACATATGTGTGTGTGCAACCACGACAGTGTTTGTTGCCAACGGTTTTAACTGTTGGGAAATCAAATGCCGTTGGCATTTTTCCCAACAGCTTTAGGGTCATCGGGACTTCATTTCCCAATCGCCTTTGGGTGGCTTTGCCAATGGCTTGGGCTGACAGCAAGAACCCACAATGATACAGTATCTCTACTTGTGCCTTATCACAAAAACAAGTTTGAGCCTATACCCCAACTCTGTGAACCATCGGTTATGAAGCTCTTCATAAAGGCTATATATACTATGAAGTATGAACCCTTTTCTAAGAGGTACTTATGTCACATCATGTTTAGTTCCTTGGAAAGGCTTTTTCTTCGCTAATATTCAAAATCCCACCAATGAAGCTGAAGTTGCTAAATACATGAAAACTCAATTTTAAAAAAAAAAATGTCATCACAACAGCTCAATGTACACAAGGTTCCAAATCAACATTAATGATCGTTTTCATACCCAAGGAGTTTACAAATATGACTCATAGGCAAGAGAAAGAAACAAATGAAAGGACAGACAATTCAAGCTTGGCCAATCAAATTAGTCGTATCAAAGGTCTCTAATATTGAAGAAGGTGATGAAGAAGAAGTCGATGAAGAGTAAGTTGATTAATCTCCAAAAACAAATATCGTTGTTGATCTTCCAACTGAAAGCACAGATCCCATAATTACACGTTCAACGGATGGCACTCACATCCCAAAACTTACGTGACTGCAGTCCAAATTCAAGTATCACATGCCTAGAACTTACATGGCCTTGGTGCATGATCAAGATCCGTCTCACTACCTTGAAGCTCAACATGCCCGATGTTAAATGGGAGCAAGCCATGAAAGAAGCAAGTAGCTCTCTTCACAAAAACAAAACAACATTTGAGTTGGTTCCAGTCATGATGGTCATAATCTTATTGGATCAAGCATGTTTTTTGCATGAAATGCAATTCTGATAAACCTATGGCAAGATACAAAGCTTGCCTACTTGCTAAAGGATGTAGCCAGGAGGAAGGGGTCGATTACACCGAGACCTTTGGCCCATTGGTCAAGCCGACAACTATTCACACTATTATTGGTAAGCTATTTTCAAGAATCTTATGTGCACCAACTCGATATAAAAGAAAATGGGGAATGCCGGTTGGCTTGGTGATGACTCGACGCATTCAAAATAAGAAAGTTAAAGATCCTAAATGAAAAAGCAGAATGCTGGTTGGCTTGGTGGCATCGCATGTGGTTGGACATGGGCCCTATTTCATCATAATGGTAACTGGCCTACACCAAATTTGTGCTTGTTAGGATTCCCAAATGAACGTCGGTTGTTACATTCACACCAAACTCCTTAGGAGAGGCGCTGTTGAAGCAGCTCACTCCTGCAACAACATTCATGGGTTCTCTTTATCTATAGACCAACAAGATAATTCACACACACCATCACTACAAGAAATTGGGGCAATGGTAAGGGTAGGGCGCAGAGGCTCGCATCGCTTTGAAGGAAAAACCAAAGTCCAATGGGATTTTCAACTTGGTTCGCATCTCCCAGCCATGCACAAGTTCTTGAGTGTCTAAGAATTGTTCCGCACCAATGCCATCAAGAGGATATGCACACCCTTGAATCTCTCTCTCTTTCTCCTTCTATAACGTCCCTAAAATTCTTTCTATTGAAAAGAAAAGAAAACATGTGCGCAGACATTACACCCTGAGACATAAATAAAAAACCCAAAATCATGAAGAAGGGCAGGGAAAATAAATAAAAACCCTAAAATCATTAAGAATGAAGAAGAAGGAAGAAGCACCTGGCACGGTGCCCTTCAAGAATGAAGAAGAAGCTGGTGCTGGTGCCCACCACCCTGCCGGCTGATGCCCAGATAAATTCGTGGTCCCATCACTAGTGCTGCCCTTGCTAACCAGCCGATAGCTTTCAAGCACTGGGCTTGGACATCAAGAAGAAGCGCTGGTGCCCTTCAAGAATGAAGAAGAAGCTGGCACAGGTGCCCTTCAAGAATGAAGAAGAAGTTGGCGATGGTGCCCTTCAAGAATGAAGAAGAAGCTGGCACAGGTGCCCTTCAAGAATGAAGAAGAAGCTGGCGATGGTGCCGATGGTGCCCTTCAAGAATGAAGAAGAAGCTGGCGCTGGCGCTGGCGCTGGTGCCCACCGCCCTGCCCGCGGGCTTGGACATCTGACGGCTCGGCCTAATAAGAGTGGAGCCGCAGTTGGCGTCCAAACCTAGAGCTTGGGCATGACCCGGCCTAATGCCCAAAACCCAAGCCTGGGCTCTACCGGATGCTTAAAACTTGAGTTTGGGCCCAGTCCAATTTAAATAAAAAAGTAATATAAAATCAATGTTTTTAAATATAAAATATATTTTTAATAATAATATATATATTATTAATAAATAAAAATAATACAAAAAATTAATCCAGCCCCATCAAACCAGCTGGAGCCTGCCATGCTTATAGTCCAAATACCATGGGAGATACCTTTTTTAAGTTGATGCACATATGGAATGGGTGGGGCCTGCCATTGTCAAGTTTTTTTTATCATTTTTCAGTAAAATTGTTTTTCTTGAAAAATCTCTAGGAAATTACAGTAAACTTAGAAAAATGAAATGTTTTTTAAACATTAAGTAAAAATAAAATAAATGACCAACTAATGAAAAGACATAAAAAAAATAGATGAAAGTCACAGAAAGAGAGTTTTAATGATGATAAAAATAATGAAAATAATTTACTTTAAGTTTAAAATTGAATCCCTGATGACACTAATATAAAAGACAAAAAATGAAAAGAATCACAAAAAGACATGAAAAAATAGTTTAAAAATGCGATAAATTTATTTTCACGTTCTTTTCAGAAAATTATTGTTTCGTTTGGATTCAGATCCATGGATCCACTTTTACTCTATGTAAGGGCATTTAGGCCCAAAAACGTGGAGGCAAAGTGGACTTTTTTTGTCGATCAAAGAAGCTGAAGAGATTTTTAATATTTGACTACTGAATCGTTCTTGAAAGCAGCTGGATGTTACCTGATGTTAAGCACCATAGACCATTCTGACTTCATACACCGTTGCTAATGTAGCTATATATATATATGTATATACTGGTTTGTTTTTTAAATTCCAATCTAAAAAGTCTTAAATATAATTGATAAGAAGGTTGATGAAGTTGAATTAGAGAACGGACCCGATCGATGGAATAGTAGGGTACCTCAAAAATTGAGCTCCTGCCCTTCTCGTAATTTAATCATCCGACTGGTGATTCCAGGAATTGAAAGGCGAAGCTGCACTGGCCTCCTGCGAGTGGCAAGCGTTGACAGCCGATCGAGGGTAATGATGAAGAACTGGGTCGGCAGGCTTTTCCCATGCGAGCAGCGCGGTTACTTTCTGCCTCATACCATCTTCTTCAACAACGAAGGCAGCGTCACCTTCCCTTCTGGACAGTGCTATGGGGCACTAGTACATGTTGTTGGAACTAAAGCAAAAAAAAAGGGAGAGATGACAAGCATTGGAGTTGTTCTTGAAGAGGTTAGACGACGGTTTCAGGACAAGTCACGGAACATTCTCCATGGTTCTTAGTTCTTGTGCTCGTACAGGAAAAAGAGTTAAATCATATTAGTTCTCATGCGAGTTAATCAGAAGGCCCAATGCTAAAAGGAAAAAGAGCCCCAAAATCCAAGAGAATTAAATAAAACTGGGATTCTGAACTAGATAGGTGCTTCTATGAAAACCGATAGTAAAAAAAACGAACACACATCAACATCCTGGGAGTCAAGTATGCAGCCACGTACACGTATCCAAAAGAGATGCCTGAACTCATGAACCGATAAGGCTTGTAGTTCTCCCCAAGAAAAGAAAAAACAAAATGCCAATTAAAGAACAAGATCGCAGCCAAACGAAGGAAACAAGACCCTAATCCACAACCAACCAATTACAATATTCACATTCAATAAAAGAAAACCTCGACATCGGCAGGTCATTTAGGAAAAATAAATCCTAGAAAATCCGTCAGAGAGGTCCCCTTAAAAAGTTGACGCCCTAACGGAAAAAATAACCCAAGAAAAAAGTAAAATAAAGAAAAGATTTGCCAGAGATGAAAACCAACCTGCTCCTCACGCTCTCCTTTATCGACAGAGATGAAAAAAGCAAAATAAAGAAAAGATTTGCCAGAGATTAGCAAGGCGATCTCCTTTATCGACAGAGGGTAAAACGCTCGCCGACGGGAAGAAGAAGAAAACCCTAAAAATTGCAAGAGAAAAAACGCCTCACCACTGCGCGGTTGTGGGCCTGCAGCCTTGCCCTTCACTCGCCGGTTCGCCCCTTCGCCTTCACGGCTTCCCCCTTCGGCAGTTTTACTTTCGCCATTCGGTTTCGAACTTTCGGGTGAATTTGGGCGGCCGAATTTGGGCGCCTTATGTTTTGTGGAGGCTGGAGCTGGACCTGTGCTTCCACACCATCTTATGGCTCACACAATCTTCTTCAACGATGGCGCCAGTTGCTGCAGTTGGCCGTGAGTCTATGCTTTCGATTGTTGTGCACCTAAAGAGATGGCAAGGAACTTGATCGAGCAGGAATGGCCTCTGTTTCTTTTGAAAACTGAAAAGCTTCGACGACCGGTGGCGATGACGGCGGCGGCGGCGATGGACGACCGGTGGCGGAGATGGCGGCGGCCGCGGTGAACGACCGGTGGACGGCAACCACCAGGCAGGCGATGGCGGGTGCTTGCCTTTGGGCGGCGTCTGCGGGTGCTTTCCTCTCGGGCTCTCCCTCTTTTCCCTCTTTTCTACCGAGCTCCCTCTTATTCTCTCCCTAAACGGACAGCAAATAATGCCGTAATGCCTCACTGACCCGATCTCTCCCTCATTTGCTTTATGACTCTCTCGGGCTCTCCCTCATTTCTCCCGAGTTCCCTCTTGTTCTCTCCCTCATTCTTAGTGCTGTTTTAAGTTTTCTCTCCCTTTCACTTTCTCTTTTGCCATTTTTGGCAGCTTGGGGAATACGTTTTTTTCCCTCTTTCCAGCAAATAGGGGGTGTTGAGGGTTTGAGAGCTGTAAGAGGGTAAGGGGATAATTGCGTTAAGGGGGTTGATAAATGTATTAAGGCGATATGTGAGGGACAAAACATTTAAGTTATTAGGATCGCATCAAAAAAATTATCTTGTTTGCTGTGATTATATCATTTGTTTTGTTTTTTTTTTAATTTTTTAATTAAAATTTAATATTATCACATTAAAAAACGCCGTACCCGTTTTCTCGTAATGTATATTTGCATATTAAACAACAAGGTTTTTCTCGAATATAATATCGCAAAGTTACTTCTTGAAAAAATATTAGAAAAGTCTGAGCAATGTTTATAAAAGTTAAACAAAGAAAAGATCCTAAAACAATAACATGTGAAAAATGTGAAAATAAAAATTTGGTAACAATAAATGTAGAAAACAAACAAAAATTAAAAAAAAAAAGAAAAAACATGAAAAGAACACACAAAACTCCTTTTTTTCGTTTGACCTATTTTTAATGTTTTTTTTTCAAATAAAACAAGTTTTCTATAACAATTGTACGGACAGCTACTGGATGTCTGTCATCTTGGAGCTTACTCAGGTTGAAACAAACAAAGGAGCAACCTGTACATATATAGGCCTTATAAGGCAATTTTTGTGCACCACTAAACCTTTTTAAATTCCCAAGCAGAGGAGGAGTCAGAATTTTTTTTTCATTAAAACCAGTCGAATTTTTTTTTCATAGAAACCACTAAGTGGCATATAATTAACAAATTTTCAATTGCATGAAGCTGTATTGTGGTACACTAATTTAAGTTTTCATGACTCGTGTAAGCACCCACCTATCTATGCCACTGTTCCCAAGATTCTTTTTAGTGGAAAGAAACCGTAATATAAAATTTATGTCAGTTTAATGTTCTTATGCTTCTACTCTGCAAATATCCCCACCAAAAGAAAATGCCCAGCCATTGCCCTTCATATATTCAAGAAACAAGCACATCAACTGGCAGTGGTCTCCGCCATATATATATATATATATTTATTTATTTATTTATTTATATATTTATTTATTTATATTGATGTAGCAGCTAAGCTGCTTAGGTGCACATTCATGTGCATGCACAGAAGAAAATGCCTCGGATAAAGTGAAAAAGTGAGATTTTCAAAAGCATACACAAAATGGATTACAAAAAATGTTAAAAAGTTTAAAATGAGCATGTCTTTATAAAAAAAATCGAAAATACTCAAGCTCTTTCTTTTTAAAAAAAAAAATATATTTGTTGTGTTCCTGGCCCTGTACACTCAAATTGATATCTTGTAGCAGTAGCCAAGCCATGATTCCTGGCCAAAGGGCAGTAACAATAAATCTTAAACTTTTAGAGCACCCTTATTTATAAATGTTATGGGGATATCAACATATAAAGAAGTGAATTTGTGTGGATTGATGTGAGGGCTTGCTTACTGTGTTCTAGGTTGATGATTTTTTTTGTTACAATCAATATTTAGAAAAGCACTTAGAAAATCGGATCCCATATTGGGTAGGTTTATGATTTATCATTTGAACGATCAACACATAGAAAAGCACTTAGAAAATCTGATCCCATTTTGGGATACATGAGTTTGGACACTAATATTCAGATCCGACCAATTACTGTCTTCTTTGTGAGGTGTTGGTATATTTTTCTTCATTTTACACTTCAAAATATTATGACAATCTTACCCCGACAAAGTTTTCTCTATCATTTTCAAAAAGTTATAAGTAAGCCAACTTCTATCTCATCAAACTGCCCCTCGGTTGCATGTTGTCAAGTTAGTAAGGCCACTATGACACGAATAAATACACTTTATTTCGAAGACACATTCATGTAACCGGTTTTATGAAAACTTAGTTTTATTATGAACATTAAGTTTTTTAATGAGTTCTGGAAACTTGGCTTATTTGTTTTTATTAAATAACCTGAAAAGGGTCGGTTTTTTACTCTATTTTATGAAACCAGGTTTATCAAAATTGGGTTTAAGGAAAATCCAATTTTGATGAACTCAAACATTTCAAAAACTTAGTTTTGAAGTATGCCATGTTCAAATTTTGAACAAAATCAATCGACTGTTCGGCCCCAAAAAAGTATATATATATTTGGTACTACTCAAAGTGTCTGAGCCGCAAAATTCTCTACTCTCCCTAACTCCACCAGTCCTCGAACCTTGGATCTTGCTTTATAACAAGACCAGGTGAGAAGCTCTAAGAAGAAGAAAAAAAAAGATCAACACCAACAGTACCAACCGGATTTTCTTTTACGGATATTATTAGTCGATCTACCTTTCTGTTCCGTGTAAAAGACGAGAGAGGGTTCAGGTTTTGGTTCATGGACATTTGCATCTATCCGCTCCACTTCTCACTGTTCCAGGGGAAATAAAGTGGAGAGAGACATCGGATAACAGAAGAAAGCGAGAGAAAAAGAAGGAAGAAGGCGGCAAAGAAGAAGCAGGAGGGCAGGGAAATGGAGAAGTACTTTGGGAACCCGTATAGGGGGGACCCGGGCGTGCCGCACAATGACCCCGGACGGTTCGTGAGCATCTGGATAGGATCCGTCGCCTTCTCCGTTATCACCTGGTTCCGCCCCTACCTTTGGCAACTCTCCAACTCCTACAAGTGAGTCTCGAAAGATTGAAACTGACACACTTTGATCTTCTTTTTTCAATTTTGGAATTTTACTTCCCTGATTTCTGTGGGTTGTCTTGGTGTTCTGTTCTCTGTCTTCTGTTGTTATTATTCATTTGTCCGGTTTCTTATGTTTACTTGAGTGGTCGACTCTCCCTTCGTCCGGATGAGGTGAAATAACTTATGCTTTTGACGTTCTGAGATTGTGGTATTGCAGTTTTCATTCTTTTTCAGAGAAATTTTCTGGTAAGCAAACGTTGTAAAATGATAGTGTTACAGTTTCTGATTTTTCTTCCGAGTAATTTCTGGGTAAAATGGATTATTCTCTTCTATTTGGTTGTTCTTAGAACATTCTTGCTAGTGGGTTTTCTACTTTTTTCATTTGATTTTGATCTTCATGGTGTGCATTGTATATGTGTACTGATGTGACTGACTGGAAACAAGGTAATCCGGTTCTATGATGTAGTGAGCCCTGAATTTGGGAAAAGAAGGGCCCTCTAGGCTGCTGCTTGAGTTGCACGGCCCTGCTAGGATTGCGTAGCAGTATGACTCATGTAGAAGAATTTTCGTCGTTCTTCTTCTGCTATCATGCGCTTCTTCACTTTTTTTCCTCGTTCGGCTTCCTAATTGGCTTGACGTTTTATGATTATGCTGTTTCAACTTTGTTATTTTTGAGTGGGGTATAAGACGAGAAGATTATATGGCCAAACGTCATTTGCTATGAACTTTTCCTTTATCTTTGACGATCAGATGAAAATATATCTGCATTATGCAGAAGTGTTGCTTGTGTTTCTTTTGTTTCTCCTAAGGAAGCGTTAGAGTATCTCTTTGTTTTACTTGAACCTTCATCCTTAATTGCGTTTTGAACTTGCCCATTTTTCAAGAGCTAATTGCTATTTAGCTGGTGATTGTAATGTCATTCTGGCGCTAAGGAATTTTAGTGGTCTTTCGGCATCATTTTCCTTGCCTAGTGTCTATCTTTTCTTGTGGAACACTGGCTTGAATTTTTCTTTTTCATTGTAGTCTTCTTTGTTTGTTCTTTTTGGTACTCTTAATATGCAGGAGTGGGCCTGTATTTGGCGCATGTAAGTTACCATAAATAAACTGTATTGGTGTCATTTAGAGGATTTTATCAGTAGTGGCAATACATGTTTAGCTTCCTTTAGTTACTTATTGATTCGGTCTTTCTCTTGGTTCTTCTATATTTACTTACTGAGGTGAATCATGGAACTTGGGTCTTCCTAGGATGTTTGGTGGCATGTTCATTTTCAGTGGAGATTATTTTTGAAGAATCCATAAGCAGATGAAGGATTTTTTCATCTGCTCCTTTGTGGAGTCTATCCATCTTGAGGAAATGTGACAGTGAACTTAGGATGTAGTAAAACAAGGGTTGGTTTTTCATTAGGGTTTTCAACAGGATCCTAGATAACATTCTTGAGTTCCAGGTGGGAATGAGCGTCAAGAATATTTTTCTTCCCAAATGCTGCCTTGGATGTGCTGGTGGGCAGGTTTTGTCAGTTGTCTCTTTAGGTTGGAGACTTGGAGGGTAGTTTCCTAGCACAGGCTTTCATCTATTTTTGCTACAGTATTATAACCTTTTTTTATTTTCTAGGCTCTACATGAAATTAGAATAATGGTGGGGGTAATATGTGCTAAGAATAGTGCTCAAACTTTGGGAACGTTAATGTCCTGCTAATGAGTTGAAGCAGTAAGTGCTCAGAAGATGTACGCCGTTTTGGCTCTCTATTTGCTTGATTGAGCTTGACTTCAATGGCCATCTTCAAATCAGGATTTTTCCTACTGTCTGACATATATGAGCAGTTTCTCCAAATTTATGAACAATTGAGCTTGACTTATTGACCTTTTCCAAATTGAGATTTTTCCTACTTACTGAATATGTGAGCAGTCTCTCCAATTTATGAATAGCTTGGTTATTACAAATTTGACGTTGAAATAATTGGAAGAGTGGAGTAATTTGAAGCAGATTCAGTTAAACAATCTAGTCACTCTTCAGCTGTGTTGCATGACTTGAGCTGAAGAGACCCTTCATTGAGCCAGGGAAGTAATTGTAAAACAATTTTGAAGTTGCCGGTTCTTTCTACAGCCAATTTGTCATTCTAACTTGGCCTGTCTGCGGATGTATTAAAACATTTTTAGGACTGTTCTCCATGCTGTTGTGGATGTGCTTACTATCTTCATGTTTTTCAGTTGGCATGACCGAGCTATGCTATATGAACAATATCATTGGAAGAAAGCTATGAAAAAGGGGCAACCATACAGCTTCCAAGTGAGTGTACTCCTCCAGAATGTGGTCTTGTTGACAATGCATGTCTTACCACTGTTGCGGAAGCATTGTCTAAGTTTAAGAACTTCCGTAATGTTGCTGTATTTTTTTTTCAGTTTTTTAAGCTTCCTTTCCTTTTCTGTGGCATAGAAGTTTGCAAATAAAGAAACATTTCACCATAAAATCCAGTAGATATTTTCATAAATGTTTAAGATAATACATGAGATATCTTTTTTATGTACGTTCAGTTGCTTTTTGTTCAACATTGTATATAAATAATTCAAGATGAGCATGTGTCAGATGAAAAGTTGGTCCAGCAGGTAGGTGGCCCCTTCGTCCAACTATTTTTTCCAGTTCAGATGGTTAAGCACAAGCTTCATATGAGCCTTTTAACTTCCCTGCTAGTATCGAGCTTCAATGCAGGAAAGGTTTTGGCGAAGCATATATAGTCTTTCTTAAGGGTTGGATACATTGTTCTAAGAATTTGTGATTCTTCATATACTTCTTTTTTGTCTGGTTCTCTAGGTTTTGTCTTTTATCCCGTCATCTTGCTTCAAGCGAAGTAATCCGTGACACTCATTGACACCTAGGCGCCAAGCCTTTAAAAGGCCTAACTGGTCCTAGTCTAAGACTTAAAAAGGTAGAAAGGAAAAGAACATAAAAGATAAAATGACTTTAATGGATTAAAATCAACTGATACATCTAGTTGTATATAATTTTTTCTATAAAAAGCTAATGAATAAAAATACAAATGATTGGGTGTTATTCACTTTGGTAGTGAGTGGTGACATGTACACACAGGCTTCTCAGATTAGGGGAGCTTAGGCAAGTCAAGATGTCACTCCGGGTTACTTAGGCCTTTAAAGTTTAAACAGTCATGATCTGAAACTGAGCCACATAAAAGTAGCAGTGTTGCTGAATTGAAAATTTTATGTATTACATATGCTTATTTTCTCTGTACTCCTTTCACCAAGAATTTGATGTCCGTGCATCTTGTACTTGGAAATGTACATGTTTATTGCAGAAGTTGTACTTCAGTTGACCAAGTAATCGTTTGTCTTCTCCTGCAGTGGAATAAGAGATCCAAGGCGTTTCGTGATTCATACTACCGCAACTGGCCTGTCTATTTCCCTTAGCTCATGGTAAGTCTTCCAACCTTATATGCTGAACAGACTGAGTGGTTATTTTTAGGGCATCGATCAAGCCACATCTGATCAGCTATCAAACTGAACTGAGTGAACTTAGTTGTACTTGTAGCTGAGCAATTGTGGGGTGACCTTCAGATGATGGCATTAACAGCTGAGTTTTCTCAAACAAGTAATTTAGATATTGATAGTTAGGACTTATAATCACATATTTCTGTTTGAACAGGTTGCTCAAAGGCATAGTTTCTCTTGATGGCAGAAACAGATATTGTTCGACAATCCTGAATTCCAGTGGACATTTACATGATATTATGTTCTCTTTATCTCTGAATTTTTCCTTGCTTCTTGGACCTAATCTTTTGGATGCTGATGCTTTGGTACCTTTCTCCTTTTGATGATAATGTATCACAGAAACTACTCTACACTGTTTGATATTTGTGTTGAATAGAAGAAATGTCTAGCTTGCCAACAAATCATGGATTTTCAGTCTTCGTCATAATTATGTTTTCGTTTAGCAACATTAAAGTCCATAACTCTTGGTTTCGGAGTTCTGTCTTAAAGACTTGTTCGTTTCACCCAAGGATTGGGAAGGAAACTTTCTGCCTGGAACCCCATAGATTGTCAACACTGGGCATGCGATGTTGAATTGCCGCTTCCTCATGCAACTAGAAAATGCCTGTACAGAGGACAGGTGAGATAATATGAGCCATATATCAGCTAGCCCTGGTTGTTTTTGTCCCCCGTTTGTGTTCTTGTTGAAATGAATAATGAACTTTCCCATCAGCCATGCATTGTTCTTGGGAATATACTGTAAACAAAAGAAGACCAAAAGGAACCTGCTTGTTCAAAAGGATGAACGTCCTGGGTGGCATATAGCAAATGGATCTTGCAGGAAACGACCGGCTTACAGTTACATGTCACCACTTTCTTCCTGCAGGGACGCTCTCTTCGCATGTAGTTTCTTTCTTTCTAGCGTCGGGTGCACCATTCGGGCATGCCCTGCCAATTATTTCAATGGATCTATCAATAATTTTTGTTTGATTCTGGGCCTGACTCGAAAACTATGTAGCTAGGCGTTTGGTATGGGCATATATGCAAGTACCAAGATGAGTTCCACACTGTCCATTTTCTCTCTCTTCTTTATGATATCAAATAATGAGTTGGTGTCAACGCTCTCCCTAACGCAGTGTCGCGAAGCCTATAATTTCCGGCGGTACAAGCTAATTATCTGTCTCATGATTTGGGAACACAAAAGGGGTCAGAGCCCTGGATTGGTCTCGAATAAAATCTGATTAACCGGGCCATTTTGTTGTCGACGTAGAAATATGTATACCAGGCATGTTTAGGATACATCTAGGATAATAGAAATATGTATACGAGTTACCTCAAGTATGAATACAATACCTGGATCCATAGTTCCTGACTTAACCCATTTCCAACACAATTTCGTTGCGTGGATTCGGTGTAACCTCCATAAGTCACAATCCATCTTGGTCAGGCAACGCGGTGAGGTTGATCTCATCAACTTCCCATGAGCCTCAAAAATAGAACATGCTAAGCTGTTGTTTTGGTGCAGAGATGATCCGAAACTGCTTACCCAAACAATGCAGACCAAGGGACATGCTTATTATTTTAGCTTATTATTCTAATTTATGGATGTCAATGAATCAGATATATTCTTCTCTAAGATAGTTTTGTTCATTATTTTAATTTATTATTATAATTTAAGGATGTAGTTTTGTTCATTATTTTAATGTATTATTATAATTTAAGGATGTTAATGAATAATCAGATATACTCTTAAATCAAGATCGTTACCCTCGGCTTCCTGCGCAGCCTTTGCCCACCAACTATTTGTTTCTATACCACCTATACACATCATTGATTCAGGCCAGGGTAAAGTCCAACCTCTCTGATGATTCCTAAGAAGGACGTGTTGTACTGAGGCAACCAACCATGGGATAACCTATATTGGTGTCAATACTTTTCAGTCCATCGTGTTATATGTTTTACTATTTAATATGGTTAGGGCACGGGTGACCCAGTGTGGCTGTTGGCCTCTCTCTCTATCATCTTCTCTTCCTCAGTACACGAGTCTGGTCACCAAAATCTTATGGCCCTTCACTCCTATCCCTCCTTGCACTGCACTGATGGAGGATGAGAGAAGTTGGTTCCGTACCGGAAACAAATCCAGTCTCGCATGAATTGGAGGACGAAGAAAGGGATGTTGCAGTGAGTTTCAAAGCGAGAAGCTGCCTGTGGTATATGGTTTGATGAAAACCGGCCAAGGAAACCAATTAAGATGCTTAAGAACTCAGGATGTGTTCAGACTGTCATGCAACTATCAAGTTCGTGTCATGTTACCTGAAACTGGAACGCACATTCCACAATCTCAAGCAATGGCTATGTTCATATGGAGATTACTAGTGAAAATGCTCACTAGAACAAGAAGAGAATTTGTGTCGAAGTTGAAATCAAGTTAAGAATTCCGGCCACATCGGTGAGAATTGATCTCATCGGAGCTACTTTCCATGAACCTCAAAAATAGAATCATGCTAAACCAATTTTCCTGGTTCTGGGGTGACTGGAAACTTGGCGGCGCAGTTACCTGAAGAAAACAAGGGACATGCTCCTTATCCTGGTCATTTGGCAAGTATATTGGCTTTAATGGATCCGATTTCCAGAGCCTACTCCTTAGCGCACCGATCCCTAGTTAGGGCTGGCCCTCACCTAAAACATCTGTACCAAGTCCATGCACACATGGTTGTTACTGGTCAGCACAGGAGCACCACACTGCTTACCAAGCTGCTCACGCTTAGCTGCATGGCGGGCTGCACCTCAGCCTATGCCCATCAACTCTTTGTTTCTGTACCCTGCAAGGATGCATTTCTATATACAACAGTTATTCGCGCCATGGCAAAGTCCAACCTCCCTGAGGATGCCCTTCATTCCTACTCCCTCATGCTCGGCTCTGGATTGGCACCCTCCTCTTTCACTTTGACGGCCTCCATCAAGGCTTGTGCAGATCTGGCCATGCTCTTTGTTGGTCGTGCTGTTCATTCTCATGCTGTGACACGGGGTTTTAGATCAGATAGGTTTGTTCAGGCTGCTTTGGTTGCAATGTATGGTAAATGCGGTGATCTCATAACAGCGAGACAAGTGTTTGATGAAATGCCTGAGAAAAGTGTGATTGCTTGGAATGCGATGATTGCTGGATATGAGCAAAACGGGCTTGCTGCAGAGGCTGTTGTCATCTACGATAACATGGAACAAGCCAGAGTGGAGCCCGACCCAGCCACCATGGTTAGTGTGCTCTCTGCATGCTCTCAACTGGGTGCTTTGGATCTGGGGGAGCGGTTGCATGATCTCATCTTGAAGAAAGGAATTGCGATCAGCCTGACCCTGGGCACTGCGTTGATTGACATGTATGCACGGTGTGGCCGTGTTCACAAGGCACGGGCAGTGTTTGATAAAATGCAGCAAAAAAATGTGGTTGCCTGGACGGCCATGATTGCAGGGTATGGAATGCATGGCTTTGGACTGGAAGCTGTACAGGTGTTCAGCGAGATGAGGATTTCAGAAACAAGGCCAAATGATGTAACATTCATTGCTGTGTTGTCTGCGTGTGCCCATGCGGGGTTGGTAAGCCATGGCCTGGATGCATTTAAATGCATGCAAAAGGATTACTACTTGAAACCAAGAGCTGAGCATCAGGTTTGCATGGTTGACATGCTTGGCCGAGCTGGGCATCTGGAAGAAGCAGTACAGTTCATTAATACAGACATACAAGGTGAAGTGCCAGCCGCAGTGTGGACAGCAATGCTTGGTGCATGCAAGATGCACAACAAGCTTGAACTAGGTGAAGAAGTTGCTGAGCATCTTCTCCAGGCAGAGCCCAATAATTCTGGACATTATGTGCTGCTATCCAACTTGTATGCAGCAGCAGGAAGAACGGACAAGGTGGAGATTGTGAGAAGTATGATGAAAAGCAGAGGACTAAAGAAGCAACCAGGATACAGCTTAATTGAAATTGGCAACCAAGCGCATCTGTTCTGCATGGGAGACAGGATACACCCAGAAACCATGGAGATACATGCAGAGATGGAGGTGTTGATGTGGAAGTTGAGAGAAGTAGGTTATATACCGGAAACAGATTCAGTCTTGCATGAATTGGAGGAAGAAGAAAGGGAAGTTGCAGTAATGTTTCACAGTGAGAAGCTGGCTGTGGTATACGGTTTGATGAAGACCAGTCATGAAAAACCAATTAGGATACTTAAGAACCTCAGAATGTGCTCAGATTGTCATACAGCCATGAAGTTTGTATCAGTGATATCTGAAAGAGAAATAACTATAAGAGATAAGCACAGGTTCCACCATTTCAAGCAAGGACTATGTTCATGTAGAGACTATTGGTGAAAATGTTCACTAGAAACAGAAGTGAATCTGTGTTGAGATTGAAATCAATTTAAGATTTCCAGCAACTCAATATAGCCGGTGTTTCAACTTCTGGACATTCGTTGTGGGAAAATTGAAGATAATGTAGGCATCAGGAAAAATCCAGCGAAATTTTCTAGGAAAGCAGAAAAAGATCCTCACGTCTCTAGAAATACAAGTTAGAATCAACAGGTGAATAAACTGATGAATGATGACTGGTACACTCTTACTGCAAATTTTAAATACAACCATGGAATAGTACTGACCAACCATAAGTGGTTTGGTGGACATTCACCCTGGATGCCCTCATGCTATTTGTTCAATTCCCCTTAGGTTCAGAATGAACCATGGGGGATATGAAGCATTAGTTTGGAGCAGTCGAATCTTGATCTTGGTTGATCTTGGTCATCTGGAAAAAGAGCAAGCAGCAATTGTCTGATGAACAAGATGTGCAATACGTATTACTATTCATTAACAATATTTTTAATTGTGAGTGAATGCCATTCGGGCAAGAGTTTGTTGTCAAATTTCAATGGCTTCATGCACGGTTAAACTCTCCTCAAGGTCTCTTTTAGTGTACGGATAACCAAAATAAGTGTCTCATGATCTCAATTTGATGGGAAAACAGCAGTTTTCAAAGGGCTAGTGTTTTTGCCTTCATGAACAGGGTTGCTAGGTTTGTCTATTCGAAGATCTTTGCTCCTGCAATAACTTGCATCATGCTTTCACACCTGAAGCTGGTCTTTGCTACCTAGGTAAGTTGTTGAGAGTCTCAAGTCTGCTGATTACAGGAAGTGCGTCACTTTCGATTTCCGCATGGAAAGAAGTAGATTTATTGAATTTCCCTTGAACTATTTCCTCAAGTTCGCAATCATCGGAAATATGACTAGGATAGGAATTGAAGCTGATGTGATAGAAGATGCTGATGGAACAATATGTGCCATTTGCAGAAACTGTGCATGTTCCATAAACGTAAATTGTAGTAGAAGTCATGCACCTGTAATAGATTTGAATCTGACTGGTCATTTGATAAAAAAAAAAAAATTTGCCAAACAAGTGAAAAAAAAAGTTGTGATGGAATTGTAGAAACAATCAGGGCTGTTGGTATCATGAGATATGTGGAGTGAATACTTTAGAACTGCATCAATTAGATACGAGAGTTTCCTTAAGATAATTACTGATTTTGGTGTGATAGAAAAGGATATTCCCTATTTTGTTGAAAATCCCTTTTGCCGTATTGCATCTTGTAACATACTTGTAATCAAATGAATTGCCTCAGCTTGGTTAAATCTTTTAACAGGCTGTGTGGATTTAAACACGGGTTTTTCTCATATATGAACCTTAGTTTAAGATGTGACGTGCAATCAGATGAGATTTATCTGCGTCCTGTCAGATTTTTATTTGGAATTGAACCATATATCACATATTTGTGTTGCAGCCCTTTGAATTCATGGAACTCTTTCCAGCCAAGTTCCCTTTTTCAGGGTTCATTTCTTTATCCTTTTCTGCTGATGAACAAACCGTAGCCAGGATTATTCACTTGAGAAGTACATCTTGTGAGGAAAACCATTCCCGTTGCGGACCCTTTGTCGGACAAATAATCTAGAAACTGGCTCATTAATCATGAAAAAATACGTACTCTCTAATGCTCTAAGCTAGTTTAGATAGTGCTAGCTATTTTCTCGACAATATACGATGTTTTAATCTGAGATTGAATAACCTGGTCTTTCATACTATAAATCTTGCCAATCACACATTTGACATTTGACATTACACATATGGTTGCTTGGTTATAGTGGGGTTTTACATTACGGGGCTACGGTAAAGAATCACCTTATCATACTATTTTTTAGACGAGAAAGGTTCAAAGCGTTGATTCTATGCATGTCAACTCCCGTATCATCACTAACTACTTGTGGATGTTGTGCTTATGAGTTGATTCACGCGAGCTACCTATTTCTTATGAGGCAAATCAGGTTATATTCATTCCTAGTTTTCTTAGAAGGCAAATCAGGTTATGTACTTCAGATACGAGCAGATCACTTCTGTTCCACATTTTCAATGCACCTACGAACTGAATCTACAACAGATCTGTCCTCAATTTGTCACATATTTCAGTCCAAAGGGAAATAGATGTTTATTTAGTGCTTGGAGGTCCTTCAATCCAGCCTATTGATTTTCTTCCATTTCTTTTGTGAGAGCTCCTACAATGATCATGAAAAAAGAAGCGCATCATAGATCGATGTAACAGTAAAGATACAGAACATAACTCACCTTGAGGATACCAACTAGAATCTAACGTTGGTGGAAGTCTAGTGCAAGGCCTTTCAACAGAATTTCAAGTAAATGGTAAAGCACAAGGCACGTTAGGAATAGCTGGAGATAAATTATGTAAGAAAACAACAAAATTTTCCTTTTCTTAATCATTTTCTCCATATATTTATAAGTTTGAAAAGAAAAGAACCAGACTCTGATGCAAGGATTGAATTTATGACCCCTTTAATTTTCGATCAAAGGCTTGATTTGAAACGGCAGGTACTAGACCCCCAGGCTGAGAACAAAAACTATAGAAAAAATTGTGAATTGGTACTGGATTTGTTAAAATTGGCACTGGATTTGTTAAAATTCTGTATTTTTTCGTTTCCTTATTTTTGTCTCATTTATTATGAATTGAATTAATGTCAAAATTACCAGCCCGCGCTTCAACCATTGGTGGTCGGAAAATGCTTCACATGCTATTTGGTGCCCATCACAAGGGCATTGTCATCCATTCAAATTTGTGTCATTTTTTACATTTTGTCTTTTATAAGAAAGAAGGTATTTTAGTTTTTTATATTCAAGGTTATTTTTGTCATTTGGTTTCAAAGCAGGGAGTGTTGATTTTTTGAGACTGACTAGAAGTAGGCTAGCTGACTAAGCTTGCGAAATTAAAGTTTCTAAATTTTGAATAGCGCCAAGTATCATTTTTCAAAAAATTTATATAGAATAAGTATGAAAAAAAAATTAAAAAAAAATTGAGGTAAAGTGAGGGCCCAACCCCTGCGTAAAGACATGGCGCAATTTTCTTAACCCGCAAAGGCCAGATACGTCTTTCTGAGGCAAACAAAAGCTGCCTCAGGAAGTCCTCAGATCCACGTTATATCAGCTTACTGGTAGAAAATATAAACTGTCAAAAAAATAACTAAAAGAGAGGAAGAGTTGAGGTAGAGGAATCTCGATCTGCCCTTTACTTTTGGAGTGGAGTAGGTTGTGCTTACTGTCTCCTCTCCCCACCATTATTTACAATGGCCAAGACTCATATTATATTGCATGCAACTGCAGCTACAAGAGTTGGTGGAAGTTGAACTAGCGATTACATTGTACGCACCACCTAATCAACAATAATCACTTTTACGCACTGATTAAAGTTATCTATTATTTTTACCTCGGGAAAGATTGAACTCTCCTTTTCTTTTTCCCCTTGCCCGTATGTATCACTCAAATAACGTATATCGAATATATGTAAGTGTTATGGTTAATAAAACATTATAAGCGTGCCCATCAATTTGAATTCATGGGAAAAACGATTATCAAGATTTCTTATATAGAGTAAGTGAGCGCTGGCCCGATGTATACAGCAGGCTGTGGACCTGCCGGAGAGGACAGTCCGATCAACATTCCGATCGGGCGGCCTTCTTTAAACTTTTTTATTCACTTTTGTCCTTCCTCAATCGTGCGGGCAGGTAAAAAGGAAGGGAAGGCCGCCGGCAACAGGGGAGACATCCAGCATGGAAGAAGGTGATGTAGAGAGAGAGAGGGAAAAGGGAGCCGGCGAGAGGGAGAGAGAAACTGGGAAAACAATGTAAAGAGGATTATCGTTAGAGCCATCCAATGAAACGATGGGTAGCCTTAAGATTCTCCAACCATGGCTCCTTTAGATGTCTCACATACAAAGCCCAACCCAATGTATTTGAGACATTTGGATGGACAAATGGTTGGATGATATATATATATATATATATAGGATTCTAAATTATTCATAGTCATTCAATCATTTAACTAGAATTATTCATCTGAAGCATATCATCAGTCTGTGAGTTAATATTAAATCACGAAAATAACTATTCAAACAGTCATAAATAGATACTTAGGTGACTCTACAATGTCAGAGTCATAATTATATATATATATATATATATATATATGGATTTCTGTATTGATTTGTTTGTCTCTCACAATGCACCATTCACCACGGTGCATTTAATCACATTCTCTATTACATTGTCCGGTCTTAGATGAAATTCAAGATGGTTACAAAATTTTACTCTCTCTCTCTTTCTCCATATATATATATATATATAGGTTGAAGGCATCAAGAGGCTGGAGAAATCTATGTTATAAATATATTAACAAGTTTGTATATATGTATATCCAATGGGTGTGTGTGTGAGAGAGAGAGAGAGAGAGAGAGAGACCAAATTGGCATTTCGCATGAACCATCGATTAATGTTCAGATTTGAATGTTTAATTAATGTTGCAGGGGAGGGTGGAAGAGTGCCATCTAAGCCACGTGAAGGGCTCATGCATGCCGACATGCATAGATCCGTAAGCACACACATGCGCGCGCACACGCTTGCTGCTGGCCGTACCATAATAAAAAAAAGTGAAGGGAAAATAAATGCTTGTTTTTAAAGGAAAAGGGCAACCTGTCTTAGTGATGAAGGCATGCCACGTATCATTGGCGCCACTTCATGCTTGTCGGGAGCAAAAAGGCTCTGCCCGTACTTCCCCGGCCTTTTTCTTCTAGGTTCGGTAGACCCGTCCGGGTCGGATTCGGATCAGCTTCAAATCCAAGACCAACTGGAAAACAATTCGGTCCTTGGCTGAAGTATTATATGCCATTGATTTTATATTTGAACATTAAAACCTTGTTATTGTTGTTATTTTAATCCAAATCTGACTTTTGGCCTTCAATTAATTTCACAATTAAGTGCAGAAAATATTCACTTTGGAGTTTTTACAAAATGGTGTTTGAGAATTCTTCAAACGCTTTGAAATGGTTGATATTTAATACTGGGTAGTGAAGTCTTCTTTGTTTTCTTTCAAGACAGGTTTGGTGAAAATTAAGCTTATAGTAAACTGCTTAGTTTAAAAGTCAATGCAGTTTGGATCTACCAGTCTCGATTTTACAAGATTTCTTCTTATTGTTAGAGGATGGTTAGGTGATTCTTTTATCAGCTTTTTATAAAAACAATTCAACAAAGACATGTTTCAGTTTTCTATGTATTAATTTGAGCTATTAAATGAAAGGAAAAGAACACAATGCAACAAGCAGCCGTTATATATGCTTAATTGTTTTACATATTGAAAGAAATTTGTGTTGGAAACCTCTTCCTTGTCACGTTTCCTGGACCTATCTTTCTTTTCAAGTCTCAGATCTTCCACCAGGAGAATCATTGTCCTTGATTCAGAAAAAATGGAAGATTATTGAAAGAATTCCTTTAAGCTACTAAAAACTTTAATTAACCCAATCCATAAGCAACACACAAAATGACGAGAGGTCTCGAAGCAATCCTGAACCTTAAAGGCGGGGAGAAAGGGAATGGCCTAGATTATAGTTCTGCTTGATTTCCCTCACATGCAATCCCTCCACATAAGTATTTAATTGATCATCGCTTCCTTCCATTGGAAAAAAGAATTCAATACCATCAACTCAAATATGCATATACATATTCCGAAGATTAGAGATTGTTTTTTTGAAAACTTTTAGAAAACGGGTCCATAACAATTTGAATAGATCCGCAGACTTTGGAATACTCACCTGGATAACTTATCTCCTTTTACTGGGTTATAAAAGTCCCCATTCGTGATAATGTAACTATTTTGCTGTGTTTGTAGGATGCCTCGAAAATGAATTAAACTATATGAAACGGGATTTTCTCCGGTAAAAAACCCCATGGTTCTAGTGGAATAAACACAAGGTGACCTATGGAGGAAAAACACCAAAGTAAACTAGTACCAATATTCTCGTCAAGGCCGTATTTTTCCCATCGGTTACAATTTTCCAGGACTGAGAAGTCCCCGTGGACCCGAAATTCTTTGCTCAATAACGTGTCTTGCTTTCAAAGTCATGAGAAGTGCTACTGTACTATAGACGCTTACTTCAATGAATTAACGAATGCGAATTATTATTGGAGTGGATTAATGACCAAGCTTTAAAAAGAAATAGATTTTGCACTTCAATGATCTATTAGTTTTCCTACTTGTGACTTCCTTATATTCATGCAATATTTGTGGATTATTGAACTTTGAAATTCGATAGTCCTGTCCCCAAATGTTAGGCCATCTTCCCTAGCTACCAACTAAAAGATAATGCTTCAAAGAGCTGTTCAATAAATCTAAGCACACCATGTATAGAAAAATTTCCTGAATTTTTTGAATGTATATATCGCAGTTCATACTATGCGTGTTGTTAGACCCTTTTCCTTTTATCAAGTTTGGGTGATATGGCAAAAAAATGCTTAAGCATAGATTTCTATATTAAAACGTCTGTTTCTATATGTGCAGTGAAAAATCTTGAAGGGGATTGGTGCGAGCGAGGGCAGATAAGCGATCAGTTTTCATTTCAAATTCTCAAAGCGTCTGTGTTGCAAAATAGGGACATCGATATGCAAGTTGAAACGAGACGCTGCTCCAAGATACCGAATACAGGCATGGTACTTTAGTGAGACGCAAAGAAATGTGAGGGCTTCGGTCTGCTTGTTGAACATTAGGATGAAATACTCTTTCTCACCTACCATTTAGACAGTGGAACAAAAGAAATAAAAAATTGAGCATATTTTTGTTGTTTTACCAAGCTTGAGTGTGTTTGTAAGATTTTCTTTTTTGTCATTTTTCAAATCTTTTAAATACTTTTTTACGTACACCCACATCCCCAAAACAGAGACATTATTTAAACCCACTTTTAATTAATATCATACTTACCTGCCCAGTTCGATCGAAGAACACTTGAAACTTGACTTTCTTTTTGTGGGCAGGAGGGCGACCCGATATTTGTGGTACAGAATCCAACTTCAAGCTCGACCTTCCATCATAAACAATTTTTTTCCCTGGAAAAAGAATCCACCAAACCTTCAATCTACTTTGAGAATCCGACCCATTTGATCCCTAGCTACCCTGTAAGATCTAAGATGGTTGTAATTGTATAAACGCAAACTTAAGCTTCCACAATATAATTAATGGCGGAACAAACTGATTGGTTCAGTAGTTGACTAAACCCCTCAAAATATATGCACTTACTTTCATGCTCTGTGTGTAAGCATATTAACAAGATCTGTTCAATTATTCCAATTTATGTTTGACTAGTCTTCCCCTCACATATATATATATATATATATATATATATATATATATATATATATATATATATATATAGAGAGAGAGAGAGAGAGAGAGAGAGAGAGAGAGAGGGAGAGAGAGGGAGAGAGATTATTTAATTATTTATTTGTTTGACATCTTGCTACAGTGAAAAAAATGGCATGATGCGCTTTGAGGAATGGAGAATATTTAATTTGAGGGGGCAGCATGAATCGTGCTAAATATGATTGTTATTGGTTAAAGAAAGAAACTAATTTATTAAAAATAGCAATCATATAGAGCTAACCATTTAAAAGTATTACTATTATTGATTTTATCTTCAGAGAGTTGTTAACCTTTACTTATTCAATGCCTCGTGAGGCGAGCTAATAATTCACGGAGACAAGCAATCTTACGGTGAACTTATTTCTCTAAAGACTCTACACCGGTTGAATTTGGATAGTGCCGGTAGGTCAAGCCAAGTAACTCAGACGCTGCCACGTTTAAGAAGAACTTTTGTTATATCAATATTAAAAGAATCCATATATTATGAAACTGACACAAACAGAATAGCATAGAAAAAGAGATTAAAATTTTTTAAAAAGTATGGGTAATCTGAACCTTATAATTTATTTCCGGGGTGTAAATTGTGAAACTCAAATTAAAATATGTATTGTAAGTCCATTCAAGCTCTAAAACAAGCAAAAACTTTAGAAATATAAATGTATTATCTTGATAGGTTTTGATGATAGTACTGTAAGTCCATTCAAGATCTAAAACAAGCAAAAACTTTAGAGATATAAATGTATGATCTCTGAAAGGTTTGATATAGTATTGTAAGTCCATTTAAGCTCTAACTGTAAGTCCATTCAAACTCTAAAACAAGCAAAAACTTTAAAGATATAAATGTATGATCTTGAGAGGTTTCATTATCATCTTCCAAACGTGTCCTTCTATTATTTGCATAACAAGTATCAAGAAATCAAGAAATTATGATTCAGACACAATTCATATTGGATTGGATCAAGAAAATTGTGCTAGGACCAAGAGACTTTATCATTCACTAGACACCGTAAAACCTTAATTCCCATTTTGGATCAGATCAAGAAAATTGTGCTAGGATCGAGAGACTTTGTCATTAGCTAGACACCGTAAAACCTTAATTGGTTACCTCCTGGGCTTATGGTTGCTTTTGTCTACCTAGAGGATTCATGCCGGCAATAATTGAACTATCAAATGGCCTCTTACCAGCCACTGGACCAACCAGTTATACCAAAGCTCTTGAGGCTTAAAATATATAAGTTGAAAACCACAAATTAGCCCTAAAATTTAGATATATTGACTTGGGCTAGTCGCCAATGGGCAGCCAATCACTGGTTCAAGGTGCATGAGCATCAACTTCTTTTATACCAATGGGTGGAATAATTGTACTAGCTGCACTGCACCAAGCACCTTTGCAGTTCGGGCTTTGACTCTTAGTGAGGCAGTAGGATGCTCCTCTTGCTCACCTAAATCAAACTAAAAATTCTATTGTTTCGGCAATAGAAGAAAAGGCAGCTTTGTCTCTTACTCGGTGGTAAGATACTTCTCCAACTTACACACAAAACTCTAAAGTGTCATTGGCACCCATAACATAATATTATTGTCTAATGATTTTGTCTTAAAAGTTGTGGTAGATTCATGAAACACTATATTACAATGTTGCATGATCTGTCACAATTTCTCAAGCAATTTTACTGGATAGTAGCAATTTGTTGCTGGTGTCAAACATCTAAACGAAACTACAATGATATCATATTATTGAGTCAGTTTTGTTTACACCTTATTGTCTTGGTAAAGCTTGGTAAAAGCTATCAAGATTATGCACAATACTTTTTTTACAAAAGGGATAAAAGAAAATTAAAAGAAAATAGAAGGAACTGAAAGAACAAACTTAGATAAGACTTGTACTTAAAAGTAAACTGAAAACTCTTACTTTTGAGTGGACAAGAGCGACTGATGATCAAAAGTGTTGGGCCTTAAAAGGATCTTTCCTTTTATCATCTTGTTCATATGGATGGTAATGTCCTCTAAATTGAAGGGAAAGAACAAAGAAGATATAGGTCTCTATCCCCTACTTTGTCCCTTTCCCTTAGCCCTCCCATAATGGCATCAGTCTGTGGCACACCAAAGGGTTTCTACCACAGAGAATTGGCCTATATGCTCTCTCTCGTTTGTTTTTTATGAAATTACACATCAAATTTAATTTCTAAGGTTTATATATATGTGTGTGTGTGCCTGTGTGTGTATGTGTGTTCCCTTTTCAATATTCTTTTAACTAGAAAAGGAAAAATATTTTCTATTATATGTAATTATGCTTGTGGGTCTGATGTTTTCTCCCTACCCAACAATATGCTAAACTTTAGCATATTCTTTGTTTCTACATGAGTCAGATTATGCCTATAAAAACATGAATGCAGAACATTTCAACTCTTGCATTTACTACTACTAATGACCATGTTCTTGATCTTCTTCAACTGGAAGCCCTAAATTTGGGAGCGCTGCTAAAAATAAAGTAAAAAAAAGACCAAATTTTAAAAAGAAGTATCCTTGTTTTATATGGCGTTTTAAACATCTCACTTCTATTTTTATGGGTGTTACTTTCCCTGTCCATTAAGAGTAGGGTGTGTCCATTAAGAGTAGGGTGTGCCTGTTAAGTTGAAGGCAGCCCACTACCTACCCAAACCTCGATTCAAGCTATAACTCTGAAGGAAGAGAAATGGGAGAAGCCTCAGGGCCTTTCTTCTGGACAGTGGATTGTTAACCTCTTGCTCTCTAGAAAGCTTCATCGTTGCTACCAATATAAATAGGAGCAGGCTATGGTTTCATATATTTTGTCAACTCGCCAAGTCTCACCCGCCCGATCTGATCCGATCCCACCAAATTTATGCACCTAAGAAAAGAGCATAAACTCTAGAGTATGATTTGAATCCTTATATAGTATGGACACATTGAAAGTGAGGTGGAAATTAGCTGCAGTATGAAAGAAAGAAATAACAAAGTCCTTATACCAAAGCAGACTCATTTTCAGTCCAAGTGCCTAAAACCCGGAACTTTGCGGACTTAATTGGGTTGTTTGTAAACAAGACAAGAATTTCTACTCATAAAGTTGCACCCTACATTTAGGAGTCTTCTTTCCTTCAATCAAGCACATTGAGATTTTCACCTTGCAAAGTTGTTTCTCCCTTTTCACCTTAAACGAGGAGAAGGATGGTCCCCTCAAAAAAATAGGGACTACATTCCTCTAAAAGAAGACAAACTACCTAGGTGAAACTCATTGCGACCAAACACCCTCTATTTTTGCATCAAAATTAGCTTTTAAACTTGTTTTGAGTCAAAATCACATTCGTAACATGATCTTAGCATCATTTAAATTATTGATCGACGAAAGAATTGCAAGGCTTGGTCATAACAAATTTCTTTTCACAAAAATTTCTTTAAGAAAAGGAATCATGCTATGGATGTGAACCACAGGAAAAATCAGCTATTCGAGTGGCACCATGACTTTGGTTGAATGCAAACAAAGAAGTATCTTTAGGCTTTTATGCTCCTACTTGTACAGCTTCAATAAAGGTTTTTGTTCTTTTTCTCATCGAGTTGTCAAAAAATGTCTGGAATTCTTGGCTTGGTCATAACAAAAGAAAAAGTGAAGAAAGAAAACTAACCATCCCTAAGCTTGAGCTCTCATGACAACAGCTGTTTATACTGCAAAAAAGGTGGACACTAATGTACAACATAACATGGGCATTACTGCAAGATCGAAAGCAAGCCTGGTAACCTACGAGATGAAGGGAAGGATAAAGGCTTCATCTTTGGAGGGTAGATGAAATACTTATCCTAGTCTCTTAAAAGAAGAAGAAGAAAAAAAAAAAGGAAACCAACTGCCGCACTGTTCAAGAACAAGCTCCACCCGAGAAACTTCCCTGCAGCTAAGGCCACTCGCGGAAGGTGAGAGAGAAATACATGACACTGGCCGCTCCATGTCAATGGTAGGACCGATAACAGGTAGTCTGGTGTGAAAGCCGTGCAGTGACAGATTAGCTACATGATAAGGACCATAGACCCATCGCCATCTTTCAATTTTTGAATATCACCAAATCTTCCACATTGATCTTCCGCTGAAACCTTTTAATATCTAAAATAGCTATGGCAGCCAAATTTCAGGACACTTACCTAACATGGGTCGTGTGGCTAAAATCAGATCACTGTATTAAATTATGTCAATCAAGCAAGAAACGACATTGACCACGGCTATCGGCAACTACATGGGCAGTGTTCCGGAACCATTCTGTTTTGGTTCTTCTCCACACTATTGAATGTCTTGTAAAACATGGTTGCCTTTGTTAACCCTTCTGGGGGCTCTTTGCACTTTGTGATATTCAAGTCGGCAAAGCCAGGCAAAAACAATCTTTACTTCTACTAGAAGAATACCCAATTCATCACATTCTTTAATGTGAAAGTCCAAACAACTGCACTTAGCAATTATACAGATCTAAAAATCATTCTGCAGAGGCTCCAAGTTATCATAATTTATCTTGCCAACTTCTTGTAACATCTCTCTCTCTCTCTCTCTCTGTGGACCATCTGAACCTAATGCGCTAGATAGGCTGGTGTGGCGCCTCTCCAATGACGTTCCAAGTTTCAAGGTGGCTCAGGTAGGGGCGTAGCCCTTGACCCTAGTGTCTGTGTCATTGCTTTAATCGAACAACTGAGCTAGTCTTTCACACGCAGAAGTTGGGAACAGTCAACCTTAGACGGAAGAACCCAATCCGCTTGAGACAACTGTTACCGAGAGACTCTCCTTTCTGTGCAAGCTCAGCTGGGGAATCCCAAATTAGATCTTGACCAAAGTTTTCTTTTCAAACTCTTTGGATGTCCTCCCTTTCTCTACTTCTTTAATTTTGTAAAGCAGAACACCAAGAAAGAAAATGACCTGTAAATTTCTATGAAAGGTTGGCATTGTCAGTAAACCATATTGATTAAAGACTAAGAAATGATAAACAAATAAAATCCTTGAGCCTGACCTTAATATTTTACAGTGGCAGTGGCGGTGGTTAATCATCAATGGCTCACTTTCTAATGCAGGCGTGATTGTAAATGCAATGCTCTCTCTCTTCCCTTGTCCTCTTTCCACCAAAACATCAGAGAGAAAAACAAAAGGGTAAGAAATCTTCATTTCACACACATAGAACTGTAACACCCGGAAAATTTATTGTATTGCTTCTGTGCACCATCTGCAGTCCGGACTTGTTCAAATTGAATGAGTGAAACCATCAGAAGGGGCCTCTGCTATCCAACGTTTCAGCAGAGGGAAAGATGGCAGTGTCTGTGCTGTCTCTGATCGCCCACCCAGTACACACACACGCACTTCAACCAAAACTCAGATTGACCATCTTCTGAGAAATCATCAATGGAGGTGAGCTTGAAAAGCAGAGAAAGATGGGCCTACGCGCCACTCTTACTTTTCCCACCGTCCTTTCTATGGCATGTTTTCCCAAATATGGTTATCCCCCTTGCTCCCACTGACTTGATTCCAACGCCGTGATTCATCTTTCCTTTCTAGCACCTCTAAGTCCATAGCCTTATTTGGGGTCTTCTTTTTTCTCTTGCAATTGACGCTGAATTTATTCGGGTTTTGTCAATTTTGTGGCTTTCACCAATTTGGGGGCATCTGCTTTTAATGTTTGCTGTGGTGGGGAGCCTGTGATACCTTTCTCTTTCTCTTGATATTTTCAGTACTGTCTGGATTATGGATGTGGGTGCGTTACATTGATATAACCTGAAAATTCTAGGTGTTACATGCCTTGGACATTTGGACTACGTGATTATATGAGGTTTTACAGTTGATTTTGTTTAGCTTTTCTCCTTGAGTGTTCACGTGGAGCATTTTGAATTGCTATCTCTGTTTCTGTTGGTGTGTTTGGTACAAAAGGTTGGGATTATTTGGGCATACTTGGTGGTGATTTTAGCTTTGTTCCTTTCTTTTCTTTATTCTGTTTTTGGATAGGCTGCTATTCTCGTATTGATTTAATGAAATAATGTTTGTTTTTATATTAGATTGGAGACTATTGAAAGTGGGTGGATTTTGGCCTGAAGGTGCTATTAGTCCATTAGAAATTGTTGTCATTTCTTTCGGGGCATTGTCGGCGACTGATGGAATCCAGTGGCAAGGAAAATTTTGGGTCGAGCAAGGGAAATGGTGATCATTTAAGCTACCATACACACTCAATACCTTCAGAATGGAGATTTTCTGGTGATCTTTCGAATTCTTCATTCAACTTCATGCCTGCAGACACCTCCATTCCTGTGTATAGAGGAGCTCCAGTGGAGCCCTCTTCCTGCCCGTCTGTGTCCATGGCAGATTCCTTCTGTGCAACCATTTGGGATTCTCACAGCCATCTTAGTCAAAACCCATCACTCAAGCAAGCGCATTGCGATGATGATCACAACCCTGGCAACTCTGGTATGAGGGACATGATCTCTGCTTCGTCTTCCTCAAGACCCGCATTTGACATGGGATGGAATTCGTTGACTTGTTCATCGAAATGTGGGGACTCGTTCGCCCAAAGCGCTGTGGGAATTCTGCCTCAGGGCTTATCTCAATTTCCTGCTGATTCTGGTTTCATCGAGCGGGCGGCAAGGTTTTCCTGCTTCAGTGGGGGGAACTTTTCAGATATGATGAATCCTTTCGGTATTTGTGAATCTATGCCTTCTTACTCAAAATGTGCAACCGGAATTGCTGAAACACCTGTCCATCTGCCTTCTGGTTCGCCCCAGAATAATGAAATGGTTGCATCTGAAGTTGGTAAAGATGTTTTAGTCCCAGGGGAACAAATGAACAGTGGCGAGGATACCACAAACAAGATAGAGCAGAAATTAGCCAACTTGTTGAAGTCTTCTGTCTCAGGAAACACGGAAGATGGAAAACAAAGAGTCGGATCGTCGAGCAATGATTCTGATGGTGCAGAAATTAGTGGTTGTGGACGGGATGAATCATTGCATTTGGAAACTGCTGTAAACCAACCACCATCAAAAGGCCTCAGTGCAAAAAAGAAGAGGAAGACTGCGCAGGTATTTCTGCTGCTTCACTCTGAGCTCCTTTTCCTGTTTCATTTTTCGTGGAATCATCTTTGTTTAATGCTTGTTTGTAAAATTGTTTTATCCAAACTAATTTGGTAGGATGCTGAAATCAACCAAGTTAATAGTTCTTCATCATTTGCAATGGATACTGGAGATGACAATCTTGAAAGCAAACCAAATAGTGAGCAGCCTACTCAAAGCAATAACTCGGGCAAGCATAATGGAAAACAACCAAAAGATAATTCCCAGAGTTCAGATGCACCAAAGGAAGAATACATCCATGTCCGTGCTAGGCGAGGCCAGGCTACCAACAGTCACAGTCTTGCAGAGAGGGTGAGCACTGCATACAAAATTATGAATAGTTACTCCTTAACTTTCAAAATCAGATGAATAACTTGGATTGATTCTAGTATCACACCATTATAAACAAAAGGGTCTCACTTCAAAACCATCAGACCTCTGCCCATCTTCACATCAGGGGCAAAGATATCTTTCTGAGATGATGGAGTTGACACTTTCTATTTTGACTCTATGAATTTTAGGTGAGGAGAGAAAAGATCAGTGAGCGCATGAAGTTTCTTCAAGACCTTGTTCCTGGGTGCAGTAAGGTACCCTTACTGGATTCATTAATATGAAAAATTCCTACTTACGATTGCTTTCCATTGATTCAATTCCTTTTTCATATGTCATGGATGGGTTTAACCATGGCTTCAGGTAACAGGGAAGGCAGTTATGCTTGATGAAATTATTAACTACGTGCAGTCATTGCAGCGACAAGTTGAGGTGCGGCTATAATGAACCTAGCCAGTGGGATGTTCCGTTCTTTATGAAGAAGAATAAATATTGTCTAATTATGTTTTCCATATAGTTTCTTTCAATGAAGCTTGCAACTGTCAATCCGCGGCTGGATTTCAGTATAGAGGGGCTTCTGTCAAAGGATGTAAGATTTTTACTATGATTAAGCACATTTACAAAAAAAATTTACCTTTAAAAAACATTTTGTCCCCCAAGAGTCATGCCATGACCTGCTTGCCCTTCTGGTTCAGATTCTTCAGTCGCACGGTGCTCCTTCAACTGCTGGTTATGTGCATGACATGAATATGGTTCATCCCAACCTCCAACAAATGCAGCAAGGGCTGATTCAAACTGCCACATCCGGAGTCCCAAATGTACCCGATTCATTGAGGAGAGCTATTAGTTCTCATTTAACTTCCATTAATGGATACAGAGAACCATCATCTCAGGTGAACAATGGCCTCTTGTGCTTGTCTTACCATTGAAATTCTAAAACAAAAAATTCTGTTAGCACCGTTGTCTGCATAGGTTTTTCTGATTAGTAATTGTACTATAGATTCCAAATGTCTGGGAAGATGAATTCCATAATGCTGTTCAGATGAATTTTGGTGCTAGCACCCCCCTCAGCAATCAGGAGATGTGTGGTAGTAAGTCAAGTGGGCCAACATTTCCTCAAGACCTCTTTTAAGGTCATACAGGATTAAAAAAGGAGATTTAACATTTTCATACAAACCTTCTCTTGCTTGGTGTTCTCAGGTTCATTGCCTCCAGGTCATATGAAAGCTGAGCTTTAGGGCATGCTTGTTTGTTCAGATGGTGTCCAGCTTGATGATGCAGGTCGAACAGCAAATTCTGTCCATCAAGGTCTTTGAAATTCAGTAGCTTTTTGGATGTGGATCTGTTCCAGAGTTTCAAGAATATTTTGTATAGCCGCACTTCAAGTACCAGATCATGTTTCTTACTCTGGCTTTGGGTGCATTCTCCAACCAAACTTTTGCCTTCACTTCCATTAAGTTAAAAAATGAAATAAAAAAATGTTCATCGCTGTTTAAGGAGAGAATCCTCTTCATCATTCAGGCCCGAATCTGCACAAGCTAGTCTAGTGGAATGCTTCATAAGCTGGTAGTCTGCAGGAAAGCAATTCAACGGCCGCTTCAATATCTATTGCTGTTTACAATAGAGATCACGGTGGCATTTTTCCTTTTCTGACATTGAGAACTTGGAAGTTAATTTTAAGGAGGTAAAATGAGAAGAAAATTATTAGTTCCATGATATGCAGACTCTCTTTTGGTTTCTTCATGAGTAACATTTGACAATGCACATGAAATGCCATCTAATCATGGTATCCTCTTGGTTGTACGTACACTGGGGTTGAAGTCTGCATTTCCTTATTCTGGATTTACGTTCTGTTATTGGAAAAAAAAGGACCTGCAGACTCCTAATGCAGGATAATCAAAACTCGATCTTCTACTGATGATTGAATGTTCTGATTATCTCGTATGCTTTACAGGATAAGCTCAAACTTTATCTGTTTTTCATGAGGAAGTTCCAATTTTCACTTGGAAATGTTCTTCATCCTTTTAGAATCCTGAAGTACCATCTTGTTCTTTCGAGTAATTCTTTGTTTCATTTTGCTTGATGTGCGCCTCCGGTGTATATTGTCGTTTCTCTTCGTGCTTAGAACAATAACTCTTCCCCCTCGAATGGACGACCCGAAAGGTTTCCCATCGTGCTTCAAAATTTGATTTTTCAGATGCAAACAGAATTATCATCACCATTCTTAGAGGACCAGATACAAATCGCATCATTTTGGAAAGGAATCTTTGCGATTTTGTCATCTTCATCTTTTATTGAAAGAGAAAGCGGTCCTAAGCTTCTTACGGAATTCCTCGAATAATGTGTTATTCTTCCAATGAAATTGATCGAGCTCCCTGTTCCTCTCTTCCCTTAATTTCCATGACCATCACCTTTGCAGAAACAGGAAAAGGAAAAAGAAAAGGAGAAGAAGACAAAACAAGAAAAGAAGAAAATTCTTGTTTATGGGTAACATGTGAATGGCCATGGTTGTACGCGATCTGTATTAATAGTAGCTTAAGTTCTGTCAATATATGAGATTAATGAACTGTTCTTGGTGGTTTGAAAGGCTTAAGATTCCTGCTGAATTGTGCGTCTGCTGAGATGATCCCAAGTCCTATGGGATTAATGAATAGTTAAGAATAAAACAAAGAAGTTAAGATGTGAACTTGATGAACAGATTGGCACCAAGAACAAAATATTCTCTCTAGTACAGTTTTCCATTATTTATTTGGACATCTGTCATGAATTATTTCTGGATCTCTTGGGCAGCAGATTTCTGGTCAGATCTGAAGACTGGATTGCTGCTAATATTTTCATTTTTTCTTTTTGTCTGTAAGTAAGAACAAATCCCCGACGCGACTGCCTGTGGTTGAAAGATTTGACCATCTATGAGAAACTAAATCAGAGACGTAACGCTAAAGAATCAAGAACATATACAGAAATGTTCGAGCAAGCTGTACATAAGGTGGGAATTATGACTGCGCATCTGACAGAGCAGTATCCTTGTGCAACCGTTTTGGGACCTGCACTAATGCGTTTCGTCTCTCAACTTTAGATTTTGGCAGAGACGACCTATAAAGAAGAAGAATTGAAGTCATAAAACTAATTTGTAGGCCTTTTACTGCTCTCTGTACGCTGCAGATAACTTTGAACTTTTTACTGTGGGAAGTGAAAAGTGGTACTGTATCATTTAATTATGTTCGAATTATTATGGGGGGAACCATAGAAGAGTTCAGCTAAAATTCATTATCTTGATGGCTATGGGTAGTCTACCGGTTTGATGTATCTGTATCTGAAATTTGGACAATAGAAGATGAACATTGAAAACTTGCTCAAGTTGATGAGAGTGTCAACGCTGTTGCATAAGTCCATGTTCACATATCAAGGATCTGTCAACCAACTAGTGGGTACTGGTAGGCTCAAGGTCTTCAAGTTGATGAGGGAGCTAATTATTTCGATACATGCGGCGTCTTTTGTCGATAGCTGCCCAAATCCAACTTGACATTTATTTATTAGAAAAAGGAGAGGAAAAGAGAAAGAAGCTTGATTCAGATTCATGTATATGTCCCCTTCAAGTGATGAAGAGAGAGAGAGTACAGGTATTCATCATGATTTGTATTCAAAGTTTCAAACCATGCTATGTTTTTTTTCCCTTTCCTATTTATAACACCAGGAAATCGCATCTGGGTCAGGTGCCTGGTCATTAGCCGGAAGCGGTAAAACTGTAAAACCCTGTTGCCGGTACCGCTGATTCCTATCCATGCTATATATATATTTGTCCATTTTTTCATCTAAGTTTATATATATATTATATATGAGAGGCTAGATGATTTCTCTGTCTAAACTTAGTTGAAAAAATAGACATATATATATATATATATATATATATATATATATATATATATATATATATATATATAGAGAGAGAGAGAGAGAGAGAGAGAGAGAGGTAAAATCCTCTGGACCTCCATCCAATCACGGTCTGCCTCCTTGAGATTAGACTGCTCACCTATATTAATTGAAATTTAAAGAATGAACAAGCCAAATAAAACTCGCCATAGTCTTGACTTTTTTTGAAATTAACGTTGTGGGGAGCCCAGTGCAGAAACTTAGAGGGCATTAACGTTGTGCTCAAACTGCAATTTTCCATGAGTGTGTCTCACTACGAAACTCCTTAATTTTGATTTTTTTTTCATGTTTCCACCATTTTTATGTAAATTATGTGGTTAAATATAGCATATTCAAACCTCATGAGCTTGTTAATATTAAGCCTAAGGGTGCTTTTGTAAACATTTTAAATAATTTGACAAGCTTTATGTAGGCTGTGGATTTCCCGCCCCTTGTTTCAGCCAATTAAGTGCATGTTGCCATCGTTGAATTTGATTAATACGCAGATGATTAATCTGAAAAGTACCTTGCACAAATGTCTAGTATCAATTATTATGTCTAGTATCAATTATTACGTCCTTTTGAAATCATATGGTTTCAATATTTTAAAGTCCATACAATCTTTTCAAATCCTTAAGCAATACGTTCTTGTTCTCTTTACATATATAATTCGCAACTTTTTCATGTACTAATGCTACTTTGTAAGTGAACTTAAAATTGCATATCTATAATATATATATAATTCACATCTTTGTTATGTGCTAATGCTACTTTGGTAAGTGGAACTCAAAATTGCATAATTAGTGCCATGTTACGTAGAGGAACAAATGGAAAACTGAGCTCGCACCCGCACGGACCCGTTGCGGGTGCGGGTGCGCACCCAATCAGCACCCGCTGATGAGCTCGCACCCGGGGGTTGGATCTAGTTTTGAGTCGAAACCAAATCCAAACCAAGTGTATGGTTTGGATCTAAATCTGATTTCGAAAAAAAATCAGATCCAAAATCCATAAAATCAAATCCACCATTCTCACCCGTCGGCCATTACATCTAAGTTAGATACATCTATAGATATATTATATGTTCTCTTTTCTCTTTCAAAAACAACGATACAGGACTAAAGAATGGTGACTTTCATAAAACAATCTGTTTGCCTTTTTTTCAAACATTTCTTTTTTGATTTTTTTCCACTACCATAAAATGTATAATTTTAATTGTCTTATTTAATTTCTACAAAAAATTAATAATAATATTATTATTATTATTAATATTAATAAAATATCTTCACCGCACCGCCGCACCTAATTTTTTTGAGATGTGCCGCACCGGCACCAGCACCCGCACCCCGCACACAGGTGACATAGATTGTAAGTTAAGAAGGCAAGTGGATTTCTAATAGCTTTTTTGCCCGTGAAGAATATTGCGAAATAAACCTTCTTTGTTGAACCTTTTTAGCAATACAGTGCTTATTTTCTCAGGTACGTTTGCACAAGAGTCATCTTTACTTGACAAAGTTAACCAACCATGGTAGGAAGTGTCACAAATCCATTTCCCCGAAAACTCGGATTCAGAATTTATGCATGTTTCGGCTTACACAAAGGGCTGGTGCTAATGAAATTTGAATCAAGAGCCGGTTACACCATGTATAGAATCATGTACATGACATGTACTCTTTATACCATGTATAGAATCATGTACATGACATGTACTCTTTATACCATGTATAGAACCATGTACATGACATGTACTTTTGAGAGTAGGACAAGGAAAGACATGTCATGCACCGAGAGCTGTGCATGGTACACATCGTGTAAGTTACACGTAGCCACCTTTCAATTTGAGCCACAATTATGTGCCCCCTGACCACAGCTCACTAGTCACTCCTTTCCATTTTCATGTAAAACAAGTGAGAGCACCAATGTGAGTGGTAAATTTGTCTCAGTAATGACAGGCATGAACTCTTAATTACCTACTTAAACGTGAAGGACTGCTATGCACTATTCTCTCTAAAAGTGGCCAAGAGGCCGATGCTTCTCTCCTTCCCCCTACCTCCGAAGAGGATTCAATGCTGCTTTGGGATCTAAATGGTTATATGGTACATACACCTTTTAACTCAAGTGTCACCCATACTACTTTTTACAATTTAAATGAGTAGCAAGCAGGGGCAAAAGTAGGAATTTTTTTGTCGCAAGCGCTAAACTATAGTTTCAAAATTTTAACATAGGCGAAATAGAAATTTTGAATTTTTTTTATATATATTAAACTAAAATTTTTTAGATTTACATATAAAATTTGTAAAATCTAAAAGAAGGGCCAAGACCCTTATAGGCCCCTCTTCCCTCTACCCATAGTAGAACCCATGACAATCAAATTGAAGATGCATCGACAGTGTACCATTCAGCTATTCTACGCCTTGACTGCATGGCAAAGACAATGACAAGAAAAGACGGAAGCTATTAGCAAAGAGAAGCACCTCTGACAAGAAAGGACGGAAGCTATTAGCAAAGAGAAGCACCTCTGCAGATCATGTTTATGCAAAACTTTTAACTTCTAATTTGCAAAAGGCTACTGGATACGGACCGATGATCATGTACATACTTTTGACTATTGAATTCAACTAGTTCGCTTACACGCTGGATCAGGTGGTTTAGTCAATCTGAATCTTGTGGCTTCAAATTAAGTGGATAGAAAGGATGGAAAATCGTGGTTTAAATTACAAAATCTGTTGTTCTAATATCCATAGCTTCGAGAAAAATTATTTTAACTTCTAAAGGAGATACTAGTCTTAGTTCTTGAAGCTAACATAAGCCTGCAATCACTTTAGAGAGATAAAATTTGTTTCCGGGTGAGCGAGAGGTATTAATCCCACAGCCCGAAAAAGGCCCGAACTCCCCTGTCTTCGGGGTCTTGAGCTGCGTAGTGTCAGCGATAGCAACGGTCATTTTCATTAAATCATATTAAAAAAGGTGGCGAATCATCAATGCTCGCATGTCATCGTCATCATCCATGTAAGGCTCACCTACACTCTACATTTTCTTCGATGACAGTGGATATACAGTGCATCATTATCACTACCATTATCCTCATTAAAAGTTTTCTCGTGCATGGGATGGAGCGAGGGAAGTCTCGCAGCAACTCTAGCAGCACGCAAAAATCCGTTCTTGAGCCAAAGCTGCCGATTCTCCAACTCTCGGTTTGTGAATCTGCCAAAAATATTTAAAATTTCTTTAGAAAACAAAAATATGAAAATAACTAAAAAATATAATAATATTAAATTACTCACAAACAGAACTTTCCTTTTTGTTTTTGTTGGTAAGTAGAAGAAGCATTCATCATATCTTCATTCAATAAAACCTCATCCGTCCTCATAAGATATCAAGCCAGCTTTCGGTGCTTCAGAGTAATCCTTGAATGGCGGGTCAATTTTACGTTCCTCATTTGATTGGTCATTATCATATTGCGTATATGACGCATTATGATTGGCGTCTTGCACCACAGCTGATCCATATTGGTTTCTTGTAGATCGATGGATCAACTCCTAATTGTATACTTTCACGAGCTTTTCACTTTTAATTTCAAAAAACACCAAACCATCGCGTTTCTACTTATATAAACCACGCATGCAGATCAGATTATTCCAGCAATTTGGACACTATTGATCTCTTTAATCAGACTGCACATTATATGGTTTCAATTCAACTTGATGGGATCTAACCATAACTCACAGATCGAAGGAAGCATATGAACACAATGGATCATAGCTTCAGTCTTGCATTTGTTAGAACTTGTTAGATTAGAAAGGATCAAGGGAGATGTGAAGAAGGTTTTCCAAGTGAAGGACAAGTCAAGAACATGATAAACAGGCACCTCTTGGGATGATGTTTGCCTATGGAGAAGCTTGATGGGCTGCACAACGAGTCTAGCCAACACATGCTTGACTCGAGCTCGAGTTTAAATTTATGCTCGAAGTGTTAAACAAGTCAAGTTCAAGTTGTAAGAACTCGAAGGCTCGGCTGGCCTAGCGTGAATTATTATTAGATGGTCGTTCATACTTGCATTAGTCAAAAGAAACCACGTAAATAAGTTAAAAGAAACAGGAGACATTTGACTTAACCTATATGAGTGAAACGAGTTAAGTATGTTTAGCTCAAGCTTGATGTCGTATCATCGAATCTCAAGCTTGACTCGAGTTCGAGCCAAACTCGAGTTGTTGGAGTCGGGTCGAGCTTAAGCTGGGCCAGCTTGAGCTCAACTCTCTCATGCACAGCCCTACTTTTGAGAAAGGAAAAAGGAGAAACGATAAGGTCTACAAGATCACCATGCGCAGTGGTTGCCGATGTGTTCTTGAGACATCCCTTTCCCACTTAAGCCGCAAAAAGGTGCTTAAATTGTCGTCCTCTTGATCATAATTTATATTATTAGAGCCCAGATATGTAATGACATCTCAAACTTGTGGTTGAGATGGTGTTGATGACGTTCAACTTGTCTTATACTATCTCAACTTTCACTTTCTTTGGTCCCTCAGCATTTTTCAACTTCAATACCTTGGAAGCTTTGTGCATAAAATAATGTTTGATATATATGAAAATAAATTCTCATGTAGATTTCGAGGAGCATGAGGATCATAAAGACGCTTAAATTAATGGGAATGTAGTTAGTGCTACTCTTTGAGCAGTACTGGCAGAGTTAGAAGCCTGAACTAGAAGAAATCCAAACTATAGGTACTAATAAATCCAAGTTTGATACTACATATTTTAAAACAAGGTTACAATTGCCAATCACATTTAATCCTTTGCAATACAATTATGACAAAAGCAATAGCAACTATCTATACCAATTATGTTAAATTCATGTAGGTAAATTCTATTAATATTATTTTACAATTTTGGGATGTCGACTCTTTGCACAAATTAAAGCATGCACGTATACTCTCTAGGGTTGGGGATTCCAGTCAAGATGTTTTATCAAGAGTTCAACAACAAAAGGTTGAATTTTGACGGCATCAGTTCAAACTTGGTAGTTTCTTTGACACCCGAATCAAGAATCTACTCACGGTCTTCGTCCTGGTCTAACTTGGCAACCCAAGATCTGACACAGTAAAATCCCAGATCTATTCTTCCAACTAAACTTTAATTTTCTTTAATGATTTCAAGTTTATATATATATATATATATATATATGTGCGTGTGTGTGTGTGTGAACTTAATTTTCAAAAGCTTACAAGCATTTCACGCATTTGGGTAGGTTAACCTGTGGTTGAAGGCAGGTATTCGTCCAGCACCTTGGCCTTCCTTTAGGCAGCGTCCGATTATTGTTCGAACAGTATGTGGGGTTGAATCATATTAGAACCCAGAAACATGTGTTCAATAAATAAATAAATAAATGATAATGAGAATATCTTAAGTTGGTATTCAATTTGTAGATATAAATAATAAATGGGATCAAACTTCTTTTCTCTAATAAAAATTTACACATAACTTTTATAAAAAAAATCATCTTATATAAAAATTTTAAAAAATAATATTTTAGCACTTGTCATAACTCAGCTCTACTCATGAAAGAAACTTTCAACGCTGCCTCTGGCAGCCATTCACCGGAGGAAAACACAAAAAATAAAAATTAAATACAAATCTAAGCAAAACCTTGCTGCCGGCTATCGCGTTGGACCAGATGCGACTCTGACACCACCAACCAACCACTTTTGCTCATCTGGCTAACCAATCAGGAGACTGCACATACTCATAGCTTCAAGCATGTCGGCTGTCGGATCTGATCACGGGTCCGAATAGGGTTCATTTTCAGATCTGGATTTGACTTAGCTCTTCAGTTTTTTCTTGTTCCCGATGTGATCTGGACTTAAGATCTAAAGTGACTTTCCCCTTCTTCTTACATGAGAACGCAGCGGACTCTTGAACTGGATTAATTGATAAATCCTGAACTGGATCTGATCCGTGAACCATATGATGCACGGTCATCTCATATAGCCTTAGTTAACCTGCAACCATCTATGACAAAGTTTAACGGTTTACGCTTTTGCAAATCTGGATCCAAATCTGAACCTAGTGGGTCTAAGATCTGGATTGATCTGGATCTGGACCAAGCAGAGAGCCCATTTACTTTACCAATTAGGCAATTACTAGAAATTTTGGTTTGACGCCTCCCTTCGAACATCAGCGTTTATTGCTAAATCCATATTATATATAAAAATATTGTCGCTCACAAATTAATGTTCTAATTAGATTATAAATCTACAAAAGCAACCAAAATTGAGCCGAATGGGCTTATTTGTCCTTGGTCAGCCCTGTGATCCAGATCCAGATCCAGATGTTCAGTCCGCCTCACAGACATTCTGAGCCACCCAATTTATGAAATTTGTCGGGTTATAAATAAATTTTATTTCTTGACACCAATAATGCCGAAGTGGGACCCACGTCAGCCGACCCTAACTTTCAAAGATCTCATGCATGACTTGAAAAATAGAAGTATATTTACCTGAAAATGCCAATTTAAATGTAGTTTTAATTTTTAACTTTTGAGCTTTCAAAATATGACAACAATCTTAAAATTTAATTAATAACTGTTTTTTTTTAGTGCTACAAAATCTCTTTTTCCTTCTCGGAAGAAAAAAGTTCAGAATAAAAACCTTTGAATTTTATTTTTTAATTTTTAAATTTGCGATAAATTTGCGCTCATGGGATTGCAGTGGTAGAAAGCTTACAAGATCGAAATGGAAAAAAAAATAATTCCACGAAAAATTGAAAATTACGTCGCCATTATAAACTTTAAGTCATTGTCACGTCCTTTTCTTCTCCTTTGATTGATTGATCTCTTGTTAAACAGACGAAAAATGCGGTTCAACGTCGCCAAGAAAGATTTAATGAAACCCAAAGAAACAGTCCTTCCATCTCATTTTGCCACGATATCGTTGCAAAGCTTGTAATTTGACCTGTCGTGCTCAAAGTGGGATCAACTGCCCGCGGCTTGTTTTTCAGATGCACATATGTAGTTACTCTACTTTTAGCATTTCTTCACAAACACGGGGTGAAAATTATATAAGAAGAAAAAGGGAGCACGTGATCTCAGTGGTTCAGATTTTCCCTCTTTCGGGTTTTTCATGGTCGTGCAAAGAAACACAGAAACATCGACTTATTTATGCACACGTTTTAATTCCTTGCACGCAAGAATCTCTGGTTGTCTGATTTTTCATATTTATGGTTGAAGTATGGCAGTTGGCGACAGCGCCATCTTTCTCTCTCTGATTAGAAACTCGTGAATTTATCCATTTTTCCCATCGTCGGCATTGAGAATTCGGATTTTAGGTAGATTATCTTTTCCCAGCTTGGATTCTAGTCTGTACTTTGAGAAATCGGTGGTTTTCAGGATCTTGGGTTCCTGAATTAGCGGTTTCCTTTCTGTCTCGGCGTAGGCGGCGATTGCAGCGTCTGTGGGGATTCTGACCTGAGGCTGTCAGAGACCAGTTTAGCCTTTATTTTGGGATTGTGTTGGCTGTTCCGAGTGACGGATTGGAAGAGGTTTTGTTGATTTGAGTTTCGATTGTGTGGTTTCTTTAGCTTGACTGCCGAAGCTTAGCCGTGAACGTGAATTTTTGGTGCTTTTGTAGGTACGGTTGTAACTCTGTTTGTGTTTTTTTGGTTTCTTAGTTTGTATGGAATTCGTGGTTCTTGGATGGCCTTTTTCCTTTTGGTTTTTCTTGTCTCTCTTTGATTTGTTTTTCGATTGTTAGTCAACAGTTTCGCTTTGGAATTGAAAAATGTCTTTTTATCCAGTTCTGTCCTGATTGGAGTAACTGCAATAAAATTTAGTCATTTTTCAACTCCCTGTTGCTTATTATGCGCTAAATGAGCGAGTTTTATTGGTAATTCTTCGTTGGCTGAGTAACTGTTATCGTTTAAAGTTTGGGTTTGATCTTTTTATGTATTATGAATTTGTTTTGTTTTGTTTGACTGCTGATTTGTTGTCACTCCATGCGGAAACTTTACTCGGATTTATTTAAAAATTAAACCGTGACTTTCGTCGGAAATATCTCTAGAGCGTTCTGTATTTGTTCTTTTGTTTTCTCTTCCTGTTCTTCTCCCTTTCTTCAAATACGGAGTTCTAAATGTTTTTGAATTCCCACAGTAATGTTTCGGTTCTTCAATTTGCTAGTTTTGTCCTTCCTCCATCTTACCAGTTAAGATTGGTTGATTTGTTATTTGATTAATTTGGTTAAATTTTTTGAAAGTAAAGTTTCGAGATATGCAAATATATGTAGTAACAGAGGCCGAGCTAAGATAAAATCCTGTATTGAAGTATTATTGTTCTTCTTTCTGTTTTCCTTTTGCTTCATTTAAGTGATACTAGCAAAGTGGGATGACGATCGGGAGCTTGGCCCCTCCAAGAGAAAAGAAATCAAGGAACAATAAGCAAGTGGTGGATGAGAAAGCGCCTCTGCTCCCAAGGAAACAAGATGAGCTTCAAGGAGAGTTGGATGGGTTCAATGGGGCTTCATTTTCTGGCGCGGTATTCAATCTTTCTACCACGGTTGTTGGTGCTGGGATCATGGCTTTACCTGCCACCATGAAAGTTCTTGGGCTTGGACCTGGTATAGTAATGATCATCTTAATGGCATTTCTGACGGAGGCCTCGATTGAGATCCTCTTGAGGTTCAGCAGAGCTGGGAAGACAGTCTCATATGGAGGGCTTATGGGAGAAGCTTTTGGGAGAACTGGAAAGATATTGTTGCAGATATGTGTCATTATTAACAATGTAGGCGTGTTGATTGTCTACATGATCATCATAGGTAATCATTCATCTTATTTTATACTATCGTTCACTTCTTCCCTTCTCGATTCCGTCCAATCATTCCCCATCGAATGTGTTTGTTTTTAAAATTTCTTGTCTGTCACTGCTTGGTAGATGCCGTTGTGGCTTATGCAAGGGAAAGTTCTTCACTCTAATATGTCGATTGGAATTTGGATGTTTCGTCACTCTTAACTTTCCACAGTTTTGGACAATTCTTTTAGTGATTTGATAACTTGGATCATGACTATCCTCAATTCAAATATCTTCTGGCCCATTGAAAACATATTTCTGAGAAAAGGCATGTGTGAACCTCTTCCAATATTCATTTTCTCAAAACACAAATTGGTACCTTATAAGACTTAAAAGCTACTGTATACAACCAACGATATCTTTCAATCTGTGTATCTACATTTTCCTGATTGAGTTCATGAGTTTGCTGATAATCACTTCATTCCTTAGGCATGTCATTGTGTTTCTTCTCTATTCACACATTCATGTGAAATTTTGATCTTCCCCTGGCAATCCATTAGTCAACACTTCTTCCTTAGATTTATAATTAACTTGTGTAATTTTAGTGAGCATTTATTTAGCTGTGCATCAATCAGAACCACATGAATACTCTTCAGAATACAATTACTTTTTCCAGACATCTCTAGCGGAAAAATAAATATGCAATCAGAACCACATGAATACTCTTCAGAATACAATTACTTTTTCCAGGCATCTCTAGTGGAAAAATAAATATGATTGTTGAGAACTTTTTCGTTCAGGTGATGTGCTTTCTGGGACATCCTCAACTGGAGTGCATCACGCTGGTCTTCTGGAAGGATGGTTTGGCGAACACTGGTGGAATGGACGTGGATTCATTTTGCTGATTACAACTTTAGCTATATTTGCCCCATTGGTATCATTCAAGCGTGTTGGTACGTGTCCATTCTTTGACCATGTCTGTTTGTCCCTTATCTGGACTGTGATATCAGAATGATTGCTTCCCTTATTGCTTTCCCTTAAATTTTGATGCTTCTTTAATCAGGCTGAGGTTGTGATCTGACATCTGGCTTAGGATGTGAATTTGGTCTTGGCCCTGACTTTTCCACTACTTGGCACATGTACATGTTTTCTGGAGGAATTCCTTTATGGACTTGCCTTTGCATTGTAACTAGCATACTTGTCTAACGATTCTGGATTCAATATCTCCTTTGAATTCTACATGGCACTTTCTTACTACGCAGCAAAGCCATTAAAATAATGCCAGTTGTTTTTGCTTTTTCCCTTTGCTCTGTATCAGTACTTTATTTGATAGTTTTTCTTTATTTGCAGATTCTCTGAGATTTACTTCTGCACTATCAGTGGCACTTGCAGTGGTATTTGTTGTTATAACAGCTGGCATCACTATTGTTAAATTGATAAATGGAAGCATAGCAATGCCCAGGTGGACACCTCATATTACAGATATGGCATCCATCTGGAACCTTTTTACAGTGGTTCCTGTGCTTGTGACTGCTTATATCTGCCACTACAATGGTATGTTAGAGAACCATTTGTATCATTTAATTGTCTGAATTAGTTTATGTGGGTTCAGCAATCTTCAAATGGATAATCCTGCAGTTACTTCTTATACATAAGAGTGTATATCAAAGAAATGTTTTGAGCCTTTTGACAGAGGTATCCGTTTCCATTAGTGAACAGTCATGGTTATCTTCTTCTTTAGTTTCACATGCCGTTAGTTTATTTGAAGAAGAAATTTGAAAATGAAGAATATTAAATTCTTTCTTAAGATAACAAGGAATTTCTTGTCTTTCTCTTTGATTTTGAGATTACTTCTGCATGACTGTTGTAACATACAGTAGTTGCTTACTGAAATCCTAAATTCATGAGCCATCGAACCTGGACGAAAGAGACTCCTCATTAAAGTTACCTTCTTTTGTTTTTTTATTTATTTTTCCAGTAATTGGCTTGTCTATCATTAAGATTCTGAGGATTATGAGAAGTCAGTTTTGTCAAACCTGCAATAAATTATTCTTCCATTGAAATAATTGGCATCTCTTGGTTCATCTTTTTGAATTTGTGTCCGTTCTTCTTTTTTCCCTTCAGTATGTTTCAAGAGCACCAATGCATAGTTGCACCTTTCTTTTAATAATATTTGCTATTCCAATTTTCTCATCACACATTATGACAGTTTTCAATTGATTACATGCAGTCCATAGCATAGAGAATGAGCTTGAGGAACCTTCACAAATGAAGTCAATAGTCCATACCTCGCTGGCCCTCTGTTCCACAGTTTATGTTGCAACCAGCTTCTTTGGTTTCCTTCTGTTTGGGGAGGAAACTCAGGATGATGTCTTGGCTAACTTTGATTCTAACCTTGGGATCTGCTACAGCTCAATACTGAATGATGCTGTCCGCATTAGCTATGCTGTTCACTTGATGCTTGTCTATCCCATCATCTTCTTTGCTCTTCGGCTCAACGTGGATGGGCTTCTCTTTCCATCTTCAAGACCCCTGGTACAGGATAACAGGAGGTTTGCTTTGGTTACTGTGGGGCTTATTGGAATCATCTTCCTGGGGGCAAACTTCATACCCAGCATCTGGGATGCCTTCCAATTCACAGGAGCAACTGCTGCTGTTTGTATTGGTTTCATCTTCCCTGCAGCCATTGCACTCAGGTAACTTTTCACTTGTGATGTTGAGAGGATTATTTGATTGGTTTGTCACCTGACAACATAGTAGTATAAAAGATGGGTTTTAGACAAGAATCTCGTTGTCTGTCATGAGTTTCTGATTATAGTAGTGGCTTTCAAATTTGCACTAAGGTATGTATGATCATTATGTAATACTGAAACAAAACACCTAGCATGTTACTTGTTAGAATCTCAGCTAGTCGGACTAGTTTGATCGGCTGATTAGTCCCAGTAGTCAGTTGAATTGGACCAATTGGTTATATAGGCCTGTCCTTCAAACTAGCGATTAGCTGGTCAGACTAGTGAAGTGGTAAGCCTGGTATTTGGACAGCAAACTAATCTGTGGCCTATAAGCAAATATGTGTGTTATTTTGTGTGTGTGTATGTTTATTGTTATGTCAAATATCTGTGTTTATTTATTTATAGTCAATCGACTTGGACCAAGTCGCACTGACTACTCCTACCTCATCCATTTAGTCTTTTTAGGGTCTAAGTGTCTTCAACTACCTGTATTGGACTTCCAAGTTTGACAACCTAGCCTATAATCATTTTTGAATAAATGATATATTCATAACCATGATCTGCATGGCTTGGATAAAGGCCAAGTTTATCTTGTCCCAAGTTCCACCTGAGGTTGGTTTCTTTACAGTTAGTGCAATTCCACTGCAAAGTTATACTAAAATTTACAGTGTGAAAATAAAAATAATAAAATGAAAAAATTTTACAGCCTTGCCTGGTTGTTGTTGCCCATCATCTGTATGTTTGGATACCTGGTAATTGGTATAGATCGACACAGTACTTCAACTATTATCTGTTGCAGTTCTAGTTTATGAAGACATCATTTTCTTAACATTAAACTTGTAATTGGAGGCTTTGTTGCGTAAGCATAGTTTCACCAGGTAAATCTTTGCAAGCAGGGCAAAACGTTCACTTGTTTCCTTTTCATCTTTATGTAGAGCTTTAGAAATATGCCAACCAGATCCATCTGCCTAGGGTATTAGACTTATGACATTCAAGTTGAAGGTGGTTGTATTTTGTTCATTCCACCATTATGCTCCGAGGTACCTGTCCTGTAGTTGGTTATATTTGTTTCGATGTGGTGCATTCGTCATAATCTGGTAGCGAACTCCAAGCCAGCTTGCTAATGAAGAATAATCCTATGTAAATATTTTTGTTTTGAACTTAATGGCGAAAACGTAAACACTGGAACAGTATACTGAAATTCTCCTGTTGAGGTGTAACTGTTACTTTTGCTCAAGAATTTTTGTCAAAGAGGGAAATTGATAGTGAAAGCAGTATTCCTAAAATTAGCCTGAATTGGCTGCGACTCAAATGAATTTCGACTCTTTGCTGGCTGATTCAATTCTGGAGTCGATTTTTAACAATCATTAAATGGAAGTAGAGGGGGTGAAAACATGAGCCTTGTGAAAATAAGAAGCTTTTTGTTTGGTTCAGTGAAGCTGCAAAATGGTAGCTTTGGATAAGAATATATGATGATTACATCATTGAATTTTTATTTAGCTGGTCCACTGCAGTATTGTAATGTTTTGTAGGAGATAAAAGCTTAATTTCTTGAACATTTCCGGGTTCTGATTACTCTTTCTTTCTTGATGGTTTTCAGGGATTCTCATGGTATTGCAACCAAGAGGGACAAGTACCTGTCAGTGTTCATGATTGTGCTTGCTGTCTTCTCTAACTTGGTGGCTATATATAGTGATGCATACACCATGTTCAAGAAGAGCAAGGTTTCTCCAAGGGCCTAGAATGGCAGGTTTTTATACAGCGTGTCTCTTGTCTGTACATATGTTCCTGAAGGAGTTGGTTTGCTGAGTACAGAAAACCGAGGCTTGAAAGGAGGTACTGCCAGTTCAACAAAAGTTGGAATATTTTTTCAAGTAATATTCAAATTGAAAAATGTTCTAGATCCTTTAAGTGAAAATTGTATCAATAAACATGGATTGAAGTTTATATAGTCAAGAGCTTGTAAATTTGCTTGGAATAAACGGAACTTTGAGTATTGCTGTGAGAGTCTACTTCCAGACTTGTACTTGACCCTTTTTTTTTGCATCTCAACGCCAAAATGCTGAGAACTGGTTGGTTGTGAAAGAATTAAGGACAATAATCTTAATTTCGGAATTTCTGTACCTTTGAGTGGAATGTGGATGTACCCATGCTTTAGTTGTGCCACTTCAGCTTGTCAAATATTGAGCATCGGGGATTACATCGCGAGCCGTGTCTTTGTGCTGGCTGGGAAATGAAACCAACTAACCAAGGAAGACACGCTTGAGCTACAGACTTGTGCATCAGATCCTGCGTTCTTTTCTTTTCCTTTTTTTTTGGCAGAAAACATATTTGAAAGCTGTCAATCCATGTCTAAAGGGTTTTAAGCCCATAGGAAACACTTCCCCCCGGAAATATATGTAGACAGGTGAATGCATTTTGGATATGCTGGGAACCGGTGAACCTATTGTTTCACTGGCAAGCCTAAATGGGTTGAGCTGCAGAAATAAGCACATTATTTGGGTTAGTGCAATTACCAACCATGCTTTCGATCAGCCAGCTAACCGATTGAACCAAGTGGAAACCTGGGTAGGAGCCACTTGGTTCAATTCCAAACCAACATATGAGGTAGTCTTTCCAAGGCTATATCAGGCGGACTTGGAGTTCGTAGGCCTCAGATTTGTCATTGTTGAAAATGGTACTCCCTAGTGAGAATCACATTCAGAGTCCTTTCTTTGATATGAAATCTTGTGTTTCATAAACATGGCACAATTAATAACTGATCAAACTTGGAAGGCCAAAATCCTTCAATGGCAGACTTTGATATCCTTTTGCCCTTTAAACCTTAATTAGTCTACATCATTTAACTGAAACTTTTCATTTCCTCTGTGTAAGCTTAGTTACATGAAGCATGAAGAGATGGTGTAATCACAATTAATATACACACTCACACGACGGAAGACTCACATAACCTAACTATACATTGACAGACTTCCGATCGATTAAAAGCTTTAACTGCTCGTCTCTTACAATGAAGCGTTGCCCAATTCCAATCTTGCAATGAGGGATGTTATATTGATTTCAAATTCATGTTCAGATGTTCCTATCAGATTCTTTCATGGGAGGTTCCTGCTAAACTATTACGATGAATCTGTCATGAACTGGCCTTTTGCAAGCCCGAAGGTCGTAACACTTCTGGTAGGTCGTCTAACTACGAGGGCTGAAAAAAGTGCGAGAATGTCACTCCTGTAACAATGTGTACTTCCGGAGAGCTTCATCCGCATAGCTCAAGGGTTAGACTTGAGACTTTTAAGTTGATTCCTGCCAAGATTTCATTGCCCAACGGGCTTTTCTTGGCATAAAGTAGTAGTGTCTGTAACTACAGCTCGTTTATCAAAAGGAAAATATTTTTCTTATTAGAATTTTTTATATAAATAACTTCATTTTTCTTTAAAACCAAAATGTTTATGTAATTCAAAAATATTGCCTTTTTAGGTGAGCAAGAGGTTAACAACCCATCAAGACTTAAAAGGTTCTCCCATTTCCTCTGCCTCTAAGGATCTGAGTAGGGTATGGTGCCTTAGTCTACTAGGGTGTTATTACAGTTCAGAAAAGTAGCACATATGAGAATGGAACAAGCAATGCACCTTCTACCTACCTTCCTGGCTCCTGCTGAACCAGCTATAGTATGGCTCTTGAGGCTCCTCAATGCTTTTTGAGAACTGTGGCTGGAGATCTCTTTTTTTTTTTTTTTTTTTTTCCCTGAACAAACGTTTCCTCTTCTCGTTTCGCCATCACAGAATCGCCACCACTTTCACCTCCTACCTCAGACGGCTTACAGAGTAAACTTTGTGTTTGAGTAGACTCTCCCCAACTTTCCTTCAAAAGTTACACTAAAAATATCAAATTCTTGACCTGTCTGGCCTCTAAATTAGGTGGATTAAACTATAGTTGGCTCCAATAATTTATTGTGGTATAAAAAATGGCTTTGCCTACCTAGGAATTTGGTGTGTTAATGCTTAGGTTGTGCCCGTGCTGCACGCCAACTATTAAGTCACTTACCTCCAATTGAACGAGTGTGCGGTGCCCATGCCACTCAAGTTAGCTACCGGCCACAGCTGGTACACCAACACCCCTCATGCTATTAAACTTTTTAGGGAGGGACTACACGTTTGATACAGGGGACGTAATTTTTTTGCAAGAATGAAGAGTTAATTTCCATATAATTTTTTTGTTTATGCTTTTCTTAGTAAAAAGTTAGATTTAAAAGCTTACCTTTTAGCTCTAGTACTAAATATGGTCTTCAGGTTTTTGTTTTTTAATAGGATCTTAAGACAATTCCTTGAATCATGTCATATTTAAAGAAGTGATTTTTTTTCAATATTTCGTTCTAAGTTAAGACGCATTTTTTTTCGCTTTTTAATGATATAAAAAGTATCATTATTATTATTATTTATTATAATTAATATTTTAACTAGTGGTAGAAGAATATTGTTTGATCATTTGTCCCCTGATTAATACTTTTTCCAGTTTTTTTTGTTAATGAATTGCTCTTTCAATATTTACGGGTACCGCCCATATATTTTTCTCTCTTGAAGTTTTAGGAGACCGCGGGGATGTTCTCCCCAGACGAGATTCGCGACTCCTAAGCGCTTCCTCCGCAAACCAAGTAGCATACAAATTTTCGTTTTTAATCGAGCGCCACTACCACCGCCACCATCCTCTATGCCCAAAGTTGAAGCAGGAAAGACTACTCCATCTTTTCAGTTTTCCGTTCTTCCTTTTCCCAGCGCAGACTGCTCGTGCCGGAAGCAAAAATGAAGGTACCTATGGGCCCTCCACCTCCCAAAATCCCTGTAGCTGCTGCAACCTCAGAGGCAGGGCAGACGCTGTTATCTCCTCCTCATCCTCAACCCCTCCAGAATGAAGCGAAAACGAAGGTGCCCATGGGGCCGCCACCTCCCAGAATCCCTGTTCCTGCAGAACTGGGGGGTGCTTCTCCTTCCATCGCTCAAACGGATAAGCAGGAACACAGCCAACCTGTACCGGCGGATACCAACATCACCAACTCGGGGGAAAATGCAACATTAGCCGCCAATTCTACTTTAATGGACGGTCTTGTCGAGAAACCGCAGAATGAAGATCCTACCGCCCGGACCTCCATCCCTTATACAATTCCTGCTTGGAGTGAACCGCCTGGCCAGCCGTACTTCATGGAGGTCCTAAAGGATGGAGTCATCATCGACCGTCTTGACGTGTAAGTTGGATTCCCTCATAATCCATCAAAATTCTTGCAGTGACTTAACTTTTTTGCGATTAGTCTCGTTGCGTCTCAAAGTATGTCTTTAGAAGTGACCGGGAGACGGCTCTGGATTTTCTGGTATTCGTTGCTGGGTTAGCACAACTCCTAGTCCCTTTGAAATTCATGGCGTTTTAAAATTTGCTTGTAAAATAAATTTGTGGAGTTTCCGAAGTATAATGCTGCTGTACACCATCAATTTCATCTCTCTTCCTAGATAAATTTGGAAGATGCTGAAAGTAGCCCCAAGTCATCCGGCACTATCCACTAAACCCTATCTATCTGGAATTTGCCTGCTTTCTAAAGGATCTAACAAAATTCATATTTTCACTCAAGTGATTTTTTTATTCTGAAATGGCAAAAACTAAGTTTGGTATGGAATACTTCACCAACATAGATTTGCAGGGGAAGAAGGAAAAAAGAACTTGGCTTAAAGCCTTTTTGCCGGAGGCATGTTTGATTAACCAATTAAATTGCATAACTAGATATGCAATTTTTTACTCCGTTATAAATATGTACTCTTATAGCCACCTTTTTCTTTTGCCGAACGAGCTTTTGAAGATTTCGGAATCAAATCATGGTGTCGTTTTCATTATTAAAAAAATAGGTTGTTGGTCTTTGTTCTTCTCATTTTGTGCTTTTTTTAAACATTCTCCTTTGCTATTGGCTACTGAGGAAGGTTGTTTTATTCAGGCATGATATTTTTGCGGTATCAAAGGTTACTGTTAAGCTTTATTGTCTTCACTTTTTTGTTGTAGGTCAACAAAAGGTGCATTCATGTTTGGGCGCATAGATATCTGTGATTTCATACTTGAACATCCATCTATTTCAAGGTTTCATGCTGGTATGGAATGAGTAGCAATAGCTTTCTTTTACCTTAGTTCAATAACTAAATTATATAAGATGACACCTTCATTGATAATGGTTTATAAATAGTGAGAGTAATTGATGGTTATCCTTGAAGAAAAGCTGTCCAGTTTTTGCGTACAAATTCTTAGGTAAGAGCAAATGCTGACCAAATTCACCTTATTTTTATGCAGTTCTTCAATTCAAGGGAAATGGGGATGCCTTTCTCTATGATCTTGCTAGTACCCATGGTACTTTTATCAACAAGAGTCAGGTAAGCCACCTGTCTGAATATTTTGGTCTATCCATATTATATAAATGTGCTTTTGCGTGTTATGTTCCTTTTTTATGTTTAAAGCTATTTCCTGTGCAATGGGGCTTTGCTTAAGATGGATAATAATGATACCGAGGTTTAGTAGGGCTGATGAATGTATCATCCAGGTTCATAATGCTGAAATGAGAAAGCTTGTCATAGTCTTTAAGGTGATATTTTCCAACATTGCCTGTCTCTTTAGGAGCTTTACCAAGACCTTGGAATCCTCACTTTGATGTTTTAGTTGCTCATATGAGGCTATGGATTTTTCTTATTTAACTAGAAACTGTTATGGTGCTTCCAAAAATTTCTATGTTTTTTCACATGCAAGGAATTTGTCAGTCATCATTATCCACTTATGTTGGAACATCATCTATTAGGTACCTATGATTTTTTTTATACTCTGCCTTTTATGCTTTATTATTCTTCTGTGTGTCGGCTTCATCTTGTCTTTATTCTGTAATATGGACACAATTGCCTCTTTTTTATTCCACCTTTTTGTCTTCAGTCAGTGTTTATTGACTTTGGTCATTTAAGTCCACCTACCATCATTCTAGGTATCGATGTAGCTTTAGTGAGACTGATTTGAGAACCTCCATCCATAGCCACAAATGTCATGATATTTTCGAAAATATCATGATTTAACAAAAAAATGAAGAAAACGAAAAAAGGGAAAATATCGTGATATTTTGAAAAAAATGTTAAAAATCAATGTATCCCGATTTTAAAGCTAGTATTTCGCTATGTTTTTCATTTATTTTTATTTCATTTCCGTTTGTTTCAACTTTTGCTTCATTGTTTTATTTCCTCTTGTTTTAGGTAATTAACGTGACCTCCTTTATTAGTTTTTCATTTCTTGAATGTTACATAACATTTTGATTTTTTATTTTTTTAACAAAACTTCAATATTTTCCCAAAAACATAACTTTACCAAAAACATACCCGAAAACAACCTCGCCGATAAAAATCTGAGAATGATATTTGTGGTTATGTCACCGTCATAAATTCTTTGCATATGTTGTCATCAGTTATACACATAGGATGAGCAATGAATTTTTAGGTTAAGGATTTCAAGATTAGGTTGACGTGGGATGTCAAGTGACTGGTATCATAAGAGAAAAGGAATGGGACAAAGAGTGGAATCAAGTATCAAATGAATGCATTGTGCTATAAGCACCAAGAGTTTTCTGATGCTTTTCTGAAAATTATGTTAAAAATATTGCCAGGACTTCTCTTGTTGATAAGATCCCAAGAATGTCGCTTATAATATATTCAAACCATGTTATACATACTTTGATAAAATCATGATCTTGTTGATGCTCCTATAGCTTCACTCTTTCTTCTAGTCCGGTCTGTATAGCGCAGTCATACCTCCTCCAGCTTTAGAAAATTTGTTACTTATGTCCAACTGAATGGTATTCTCTAGGAGTTTGGCTTCTGCTTAATAAGACTTTAGTGATATAAATGACAACCTTTTCAACTTATTAAGCTTTATTGGTTACATTTTTCCTTTTTTCTTTAAATAACTGAAAATGTGAAAATAAGAAATTTGATCGTTGTTCAATAAGTTTTGTGCTTGCATGTGTGATCTTTATGTGTTTCCTTTGTGGACTTCTTAACCACGCAGCAAGCATTTCTGTCCTATCTGATGTCTTCTTTGTCTTTTTTCAGGTTAAAGGAAGAGCGTACAAGGACTTGCATGTTGGGGATGTCATTCGATTTGGCTTGTAAGCGTGATGCTTGTTTATGATTTTATGATACAGTACTGCTCATCTTTCATTGCGATTTGGCTAATAGTTTAACTACTTTGGCATTTGGTAATTGGAGTACAGGTCAGGTTTTCTTAATTCCTACTGCACAAAGACCATCTCTTTGGCTACTTTTATTACCAAACAGAAAACGAATTTGAGGCAGCCTTCTAATAAACCAACAGATGTTCAGTCTAATTGTCTTCTCACCATAGTTTGATTGATTGACTCTCTTTGTACATTAAACCAGAAATGAAGGTTTCTGTAAGTGTTTTAAAATTCATAAAAGTAAAACATTGTCATTGTATTCGTATAAATAAGTGTGTGAAAATCAAGCTGTTCAAGCTAGTATACGTGCAACTGACCAGGCATCAGCCTCTATATACTTATCATTTTTACTTCTACACATTGTGTTCTTTCTCTTTGAATAGTACCAATAAATACAAGAAACATTTCATATAAGCCAGATGTACCGATATTTTTGTACACCTGCACGTCAGCATCCTGTGAGTTTATTTATCTGATTGCTATAACACCATCTATAAAATTTCCAAATTTCCATGCATACGATGTTCTGCTTGTTATATTAGGCATCAAAGTAGAACTTTTTTCTTTATATGAGGTGATGTCTCATGTATGTGGTGCCATTTTCAGAAATTTCTATGTTGTCATCTGTTTTTCATGACAATTCATTTACAGTACTGTCCGTTATGACTTGTTTTAGTAGGACTGTTCATGTTCTTTTGAAATAATGGATGATCATCTAATTCTAATCATTGGTTTTTTGCACTTGGTGTTTATCAGGTCAACCCGCTTATATATTTTCCAAGGACCATCTGAGTTGATGTTGCCAGTAAGCAGTTACTTCCATACTTGAGATTATTCAAGTAATTAATGTCTGATTTTGTTGTGGATGCATGAGGCAACACAATTTTCCTGCTGTTGCGCTTGACTTATCACACCTAAAAATGGTATTATAATTTTTTTTTTCTTCTGGGTTCACAAGGACAATGCAATTCTAGTTGCAGAGAAGTTTCTTTTGTTAGAATGAATCATCCATGATACAAGAGAAGGAGCAGACCCTGTTTACAAAGTAATCACATGCAAGAAGCTTAGTTAATGATACTAAACTATTGAACCTTCTGATGACTATCATCAATAAATATGAAAGGTTTCATAGCAAGGAGTTAAATTAAATTGTGTGTGAAGTTTAGTTGAGCATCATTACATATTATTTGTTTTCTTTATTAACTTAGTTAACAACTAAATTTCAACTTATGTTTTCTGTGTTTTCACAGTTGCCTCAAATCATTTGGAACCTTAGGACCTTCAATTATTTGATTTTGTTTGACCTTGTGGCTTATAGTATGGTGATCTTTTCTTACAGCCTTGTCTTTTGTTATTAATTTTGAGAGTTCTATGAATTTTGTGTTTCAGGAAGGTGACCTGAAGAGAATAAAGGAGGCCAAGATCCGGCAAGACGAACAAGATCGTGAAGCATCACTTGTGCGTGCTAGGGCAGAAGCTTCTCTAGCTGAAGGCATTTCCTGGGGCATGGCAGAAGATGCAGTTGAAGAGGCAGCAGAGGTTCTCCCTCTCTTTCCCTCCCTCTCTCATGCACTCATGTTATTATATTGGCAACTACTGGGCACAGGAAGCCTGAGCTTGTTATTTTTACCAGTGTTGTATGTAATGTAGTTCTTGTACAAGATGTTACGTTCCATTATGTAATGTAAGCATATGAAGAAGGTCAATGTGGTACATACACAATGGAACAATATTGTAGTGGGTGTAACTTTAATACACCCCTATATTGTAAATTATGCTGCGATACATGGGGCACACTGTGTTTGCTTTCAAGGCACAAAAAGTCTTATTTGAACTAAAGTTACATAGATTTCTTAAGGCTAAATATTTAGTTCCTCATGAGAGGCATTTCTATAAAGTAAAAAATCAATTCTAGGACTGATTTGCATGCGATGAAATTAGAATTTTCATGGCTTTTCATGGAAGAGCCTACATTGGCCTCCAAAATAAGAAGTTTTAAGTTTTATGACCACTAAGTTGTTTCATGACTTCAAGGAGTAAGTCATAGTCATACATAAAAAAAAGCTTTTTTATTTCTGTACCCATTTTAAGTAACAAGAATTTGATAATAATTTGAGTTATCATTTTTTATATTTTTCAATGAAAATGCAAGCAGTGAGTAGCATGTATTGCTATGTGTGATACACCCTTGTATGGTACGATACGATGATAACATGAAATTTTTGTATTATTTTATAGAAGAACCTCTCGCTTTCTGAACATGTCTAAAAGTTGTGAAAGGGGGAAGTTTTACTAGATTTTCTACAAAAATGCCCATTTATGTGATAGATCATTGATTGAGGGGAGAACTTGCTGGTGGAGAAGAAGGTTTACTCATGGTCCCATGGGAGCGATGAGACCTTGAGTGATGATAATCACGATATATTATATGTTGTGATTCTTGTGAACTTGTAATGTAATCTAAAACACTTTAAAGTTTAAACATTAGAGTTATGATAGACAATTATTTTGTTATTATGAATTTCTTATTTCTCATTTCTAAATGTGTTGTTAATATATTATGGCTTATGAATGATGTGATGAGTTTTTTATATAGAACACATTTTTTCCGAAACTTTCCTTATTTTTCCTGATTTTACTGATTTTTCTAATGTTTTTATTTTTTACAAATTTTTATGAATTAAAAAATTAATTTACGATACACTACGCTACGTTTATGATACAGTGTATAGGTTAGCCCGACCGATACACGTTACAATACACCTTTTACAACATTGCCTGCACCCATGTGACATAGATCATACACTACCTTAAATGCAACTATGGTTATACACTTTGATTTTAACAAGTATGCCAAGACAGGGCACAACTTTCAACCAGAATTAATCTCTTCAAAAGGTCAATGAGCTTATTGGTGAGTCCATAGCATTATATGCTTGACAATTTCCCAGTTTGTAACTTGTCTTTCTCATATTGAATGCACAAACCTTGTCTTGGTGGTGGTAGAAACTTATGAGGATGTGGGACCTAATGTCATTGCCTATGCCTCTCCCTGAAGAAGCTAAAAGGTTAAAATGCATGTTGATGTTATAGACCACAGGTAGAGCCTACTTTGACCACAAGTACCCAAGGCTTAAGCTTCAGTCTGCTGGATTGGATCAGGGTGGGGGCTCAGACTTGGGGAGTTTAGCTAATGAAGAATAGTAATTGTGACTCTCGACTCTCTTTCCTATTGCTTGTTCACTGTTTCATTCCCTTTTCTCATTTTTTTTCCCTTTACTTTTTCTGGTACATGGGGAAGGCAAGGAGTGTGTTGAGCCATATTGATGTTTTGCATCTAAATATTCGCTATTTATTGTTTCCTTTATTACAATCACCAGTTGATGCTTTCTCTTTCAGGATGATGCTGATGAAGTGACCTGGCAGTCATACAAGGGGCAACTTACTGAAAAGCAAGAAAAAACACGTGATAAGATTATCAAAAGATCTGAAAAGGTACATTGTTTGATGCTGCTATATTTTCCTCATTAGTGAATTGCTTCTTTTGAAAAACTTGTTATAAGTTACTTTATTGGGAAATGACATGTGCAATTGTTAAGGGCCTGATGAAATTTTTCTTCCCCCTTGTCCCTCCTAATACAAAAGTATGCTGCTTCATCTAAAAGATTCAACATGAAAATGTGATGATGGTGTTTCAGCATTTAGTTAGCACACCATTTGTTTAATTTTTTTGAACTTGCATACTGGATGAACTTGTTGAAGATAGTTAGAGAATTGCCAGTTGAGATGTGACTGTTAACTTTTTTTTTTATAACAGCATTAGCTTCTGATCCTCATATTATGCTGCCATTGATAGAATTTCAACTTGTACTACTATAAGTAGCAACAAAATGGAAGTGAAGCTTGATAGGTCAGCTGTTGATACTTGTTATCTTGATATGGATCAAGGAAAGATTGCTGTTTCTGTTGCCATTCACTAGTTTTCACACTACATTTAACAATATAGTGGTGTAACTTTTTGGAAATTAATTTCAATCATCTATGGAACTTATTTCTTGATCTGGATCAACAGATCGTTGCTTTCTGTTTCTCAGTGGCATCTGTGCTTTCACTTTATGTGACAGGTGATATGGATATTAGAGATAAGGTTTACATGATTATTGTTAGAATATCTTGTAATAGGGACCCGGGTCCGGATATGGACCCGGTCCCATGGGCACGGATACCGAGGCTGGCTCGGTATCCTAGGCGGGGCTCTCTACCTCTCTCTCTTATAATCTCCACTTATTGTAAATTAGTTGATTAAGCGGAAATAATCTTCTCTCTCCTAGGGTTGCGGTTTTGCTCTTAGGTTAGAGCTTCCCCGTGGTTTTTCACCTCTTCCTGAGGTTTTCCACATATATCTTGTGTTTTGTCTTCGTTTTCTTCTTCCATTGCATGTTTCTACATGGTATCAGAGCCAGCACGTGTGGGATTTGTTCTGTGATCGTGTGATTCCGCCGCCGCTGTTGTTTCCACCGCCACTGTCGTTTCCGCCGCTGCTGGTCTCCCGCCACCGCCGTCGCTGCTTTGTGCTTTCCCGCCGCCGGTTCTCCTTGAGCCGCCATCGCCGGTTACAGCGCTGCCGCTGTTGCCTGTTAAAGCGCCGCCGCCATTGCCTGTTCCATTGCCATCGTCGTGGTTCTTGGGCCACAACCCTGGTCGTGTTTCCTGGTGCTGTTTTTTTTGTCTCTCTTTGGTGATCCTGATGGCAGAAGAAATGACTCCCAAGATCGATGTTGCCTTTGACACAAACAACAATACCAAGAGCGAGCACTTGTCGGTTCAAGTCACCTCCATTCGGCTGAATAAAGACAACTATCTTTCTTGGTCTGCTGCACTCGAAATAGGGATAACTAGTCGCGGTCGTCTTTCCTATATCACGGGAGAAAAACCTGCGCCCAGTAAAGCAGATCCTCGATGGGCGACTTGGGCATTGGAAGACAGTCAAGTTAAGGTGTGGATCATTAGCTCTGTTTCTGCTGATATTCAGCCACTTATTTTGCGAAAGTCGACCGCCTATGATATGTGGACTGTGCTTGCGAGGATGTATGGCCGTAAGAAAAGGGTCCTACGTACGTACCAGATTAAACGTAGCATCTACTCCCTTAAACAGGGTGACTTGTCTGTGGCATCCTTCTATGCAGCCCTGAAAACTAAATGGGAGGAACTGGACTATCATGTGAATGATGACTGGAATTGTGGTTCTGATCATGCCTTGTATTGGGAAAAAGAATGGATGGACCGGACCTTTATTTTTCTTGGAGGTCTGTGTGATGAATTTGAATCCATTAGGAGTCAAATTCTCAACTGTGATGAGATCCCTGGGATTGAGGAAGTGTATGCTCGGGTGGAATCTGAGGAACAACGACGTCAGGTGATGCATATTGACTCCAGTCATGGGAGTTCCCCTTCAGCCTTTGTTAGCCGTACTTCAGAGACTGGACAACGTCCTGTTCGATGTTGTAGTCATTGTAACAAGTTGGGGCATTCTGTTGATTTCTGTTTGGATATTCACCCTGAAAAGCGGCTTACCCGTGGTCGTCTTCCTTCTAGTCGGCGGGGTCTTCCTGTGCCTGCTTCTAGTGAGGGTAGCTCCTTGAGTGTTGAAAAATCAAAGCTCTCCTCTGATCAAATCAAGGAATTGCAAGCTTACATCAGCCGGCTATCTATGGCTTCTACTACTCCGGAGGAAGCATCCACGTCTGAGGGAGCTAAGTTAGCCCAAGCTCTTGTTGCCACAAGCGATTGAGGTAATTCCTCTCTTGGTGATTGCATTGTTGACAGCGGAGCTACACATCATATGACAGGGGACCCTAAGATGTTTCAAGAATACAAATTGTCTTCCGGGCAGCAACGCGTGCCTATGGCTGATGGGTCTTCTATTTCTGTGGCTGGAAAAGGGAGTTTGTCCTTGTTGAATAAATAACGTCTTCATAATGCTCTTCATGTTCCTAATATTCCTGTGAATTTGTTATCTGTCAGCAGTATTACCAAAGAACTCAATTGCAATCTAATCTTCTCTGCTGATCGTTGTTTCCTGCAGGACTTGGTGACGGGGAAGAAGATTGGGATTGGTTTGGTTATTGATGGACTCTACAGACTGCCCGTGCAGGTTGCTTCTGCTCTCATCTCTGCCACTAGTGGACAGTTGTCAGGCGTGGAGGACAGATCTACTATCATGCGATGGCACGAGCGGCTTGGACATCTCCCATTCCAGTTGATTAAGAAGTTGTTTCCTAGGCTTTTTACTTCTGTTTCCATGGACTCCTTCACCTGTGAAGCGTGTCAGTTGGCTAACATGTTAGGGCTTCATACCCTATTTCTTTCAATACAACCACCCGTCCGTTTGCTTTGGTTCACTCTGATGTTTGGGGTTCTTCGGGAGTACCCACTTGTCGTGGTTTTCATTACTTTATGATTCTTATTGATGACTACTCCCGTTGTACAGTTGTGTATCTGTTGAAAGAACGTAGTGAAGTTCCCGTCATTGTAAAAAATTTTGTTGCATTTGTTGAAACTCAATTTCAGACATCTGTTCAGGCTTTCCGCACTGATAATGCTCGAGAGTATGTCTCCCAATCCCTAGATGACTTCTTGAGGAGCAAGGGTATTGTTCATGAGACGTAGCTACACACCTCCCCAAAATGGCGTGGCTGAACGGAAAAATCGCCATTTATTAGATGTCACCCGGGCTATTATGTTTCATAGACACGTTCCTAAGTGCTATTGGGGTGATGCTCTTCTCACTAGTGCCCACCTAATTAATCGTATGCCTACTCGTGTGTTGAATGGTCGTTCCCCTTATTCTGTGCTCATGCCCACTCATAACCCTTGGCCTCTTACTCATCGGGTGTTTGGTTGTATTTGTTTTGTCCATGACCACAGTCCAACCCTCAAAAAGCTTGACCCTCGGTCTATCAAAGCTGTCTTCTTGGGGTATTCCTCAACTCAAAAGGGATACAAATGTATTGATCCTACCACTTCCAAAATTTATGTCTCCCAGGATGTTACCTTTCATGAACATGAGGCGTACTTTCCTGTGAATCCTCTTCAGGGGGAGTGTATAGGAAATAGTGTGGAAGAGTATTCTTCAAACCAGCTGATTCAGTTTATGGAGTTCTTGGACTACAAGGTTAGTCACAGTGTGGCAGACAGAGACAGTCATGTGGAAGGGGGGCAGCGGGGCCCTGCTGCCCGTGGTCATTTGTTTGGCCAGGTGTACACCAGGAAGAAGAAAGATGTGCTTGAAGATGTTGATATAACCAATCCCAATCCTGTGAGTTCCCCAAATGAACCAAGTCCACTAAATGAAGATCTTCCCATAGCCTTGCTTAAGGGAACCAGGTCATGTACTTCTCACCCCATTCAGAGATTTGTTTCATATGCGAAACTCAGCAAGGATTACAAATGCTTTATTACTTCCTTGTCTATGTCTGTGATTCCCAGGTGTGTGGAAGATGCTAAAGAGGATCTTAAATGGCTACAGGCCATAACAGATGAGATGGATGCCTTGGCAAAGAACAACACTTGGGAAGTAGTTGATATTCCCAAGGGGACTCATTTATTTGGTTCCAAGTGGGTGTTTAATGTGAAGTACAAACCTGATGGTACTGTGGAACGGTATAAGGCTCGCCTAGTGGCAAAGGGGTTCAGCCAAAAATATGGAATTGATTATCTTGAAACCTTTGCTCCTGTTGCTAAACTGAAGACAGTGAGGGTCATCTTAGCACTAGCAGTGCAAAAGAAGTGGAGCAAGGACCAGCTTGATGTCAAGAATGCATTCCTGAACGGCCACCTAGAGGAAGAGGTCTATATGAGCATGCCTCCTGGGTATGCCCAAAGCGGAAAATGTTGTCATCTCAAGAAAGCCTTGTATGGACTGAAGCAATCTCCTAGAGCATGGTTTGAAAGACTGAGGGTAGTAATGAAGACTAATGGATACAAACAGGGAAATGGTGATCACACCCTATTCATTAAGCAGAGAAATGGTCTGGTGAGCCTTCTTATTGTATATGTTGATGATATGATTGTCACAGGTGACGACGAAGAAGAGAAAATGAAGATGAAGGAGAGGTTAGCTGCTGAATTTGATCTTAAAGATCTAGGTAAATTAAGGTATTTTCTGGGAATAGAGATTGCTCGTTTAGAGACAGGGCTTGTTATGAGCCAAAGGAAGTACACTTTGGATCTTCTAAAGGAGACAGGTAAACTGGGATGCAGGCCCTTTTTAACCCCAATGGAGTCTGGTACCAAGATAAGTATCAAAACTGGTAACATCCTGGATGAGGAAGGAAAAAGACGATATCAGAGGCTGGTTGGTAGGCTTATTTATCTTACTCTTACTCGCCCTGATATTACTTATGCTGTAAATGTGTTGAGTCAATTTATGCATGTTTCTACTGATTGTCACTGGAAGAGTGCAGAAAGAGTGTTGGGGTACCTAAAGAATGACCTAGAGAAAAGATTACTGTATACTCAGCAGGACCAACTGAATATTGAAGGATACTCTGACGCCGATTGGGCAGGTTGCACAGATACTAGAAGGTCTACCACAGGGTACTGTATCTTTCTGGGGGGTAACATGGTGGTATGGAGGAGTAAAAGGCAGGAAGTCTGTTCTAGATCCAGTGCTGAGGCTGAATGCAGGGCAGTTGCTATGGAGGTTACAGAAATGTTATGGCTAAAGATTCTTCTAGCAGATATTGGGGTTGAAATGGAAGAGAAGATGAAGATGTATTGTGACAACAAGTCTCCGATTAACCTAGCTAATAATCATGTCCTTCATGACAGAACCAAACATGTGGAGATAGATCGCCATTTCATACGGAAACGCATAGATTCAAAGGAATTGATCCTGCCTTATATGAAGTCTGAAGATCAAGTTGCGGATGTTTTAACTAAAGCCTTATGTACATCTCAATTTGAAAAAAATGTTAGCAAGCTTGGCATGTTTGACATGTATGCCAAGCTTGAGGGGGAGTGTTAGAATATCTTGTAATAGGGACCCGGGTCCGGTATGGACCCGGTCCCATGGGCGCGGATACCGAGGCTGGCTCGGTATCCTAGGCGGGGCTCTCTACCTCTCTCTCATATAATCTCCACTTATTGTAAATTAGTTGATTAAGTGGAAATAATCTTCTCTCTCCTAGGGTTGCGGTTTTGCTCCTAGGTTAGAGCTTCCCCGTGGTTTTTCACCTCTTCCTGAGGTTTTCCACGTATATCTTGTGTTTTGTCTTCGTTTTCTTCTTCCATTGCATGTTTCTACAATTATATTTTGTATATTCTATGATGTTCTTTAGGTTTCATGCCTATGTTCTGTCATGTTTTCAACATGCTGTTGTGAGATTTGGAATAGACAAGAGTCTTGATTATTTGTTTCCCCTGATTGTTTGCAATTTCCCCGTTTGATCCTTCACTTCTCTTTATGACTTTGGTGATTGAGTGTTTTTCTTTTCCTAGTGGAAGCAGGTGTATGCCTCTTTTGCTTGTACAAAATCTGCATAAAGTATCTGCCATGGTTATTTTTTGTCTTAATGACAGAAGTGGTTGCATTTTTATCAGAAGTTCACATTTTTAATTTGCTTCAGCCTTTTTGCCTATTAGAAATAAGTAGCCCAACTACTTAGAGGTAACCTTGCAGGCATCATTTGTCCTATTAATAGTTCAATTCACCTTTTCTGTGGACTTAATTTCGTGGAATTGATCTTATCGCAGATTGAACAGCTCACAGAGTTGTCTCACATTTTTCTTGGAAAATTGCTTTCTCTTTATACCTTTCAAATAATGTGTCGTGTTAGATGCCAAGTCACCATGCAATGTCTACAGATTCAAGTTCAATTAAGGGAAAATAATACTTTCATGTATCTATAGGCAGCATCATGGTGATTCTTTGTGAGTTATGAATCATTACTACCGCTGGAGATGCGTATGGTGATCTTTTGGAACCATAAGCATCTACCAAGATGTTTTGGCTATTCCTTCATTTCAAATATTTCATTGGTTTGTTGACTGTTTTACCTCTAAGGCAACATTTAATTGCATGTATTTTTTGGCAAACTATCCTTTAAATAGAATTGTAGTTGGCAAATGTGATTAGTTCTCAATCATTCCTGGTGTCATAGGTGGCTAATATGAGGAAGGAGATTGATGCCATAAAAGCAAAAGAGATTGCACAAGGTGGGTTGACACAGGGTCAGCAAACTCAAATTGCTAGGAATGAGCAGAGAATATCACAGGTTTTTTTTTTTTCCTGAAACCTAGTTTTAGCTGATATGAAGCAGTATCATATAGTTCTATTGCACATATGACTACTTTTGGCAAAATTCAACAGGTTCTGGAGGAGCTTGAGAATTTAGAGGAGACTTTAAATGACAGCATACGAGAGAGCATTGGTGCACATGCTAGGAACCTGTATGGGAAGAAGGTGGGTCAGTTTGAAGATGAGGATCAAGTCCTTAGGTTAGTAATTTTTACGTCTTTCATTGTTCATTATATTTCAATGATACTCATATGCATGAATTTTGATATTTTCGCCCAGCTGTGGCCAAGATACTATTTCAAAAGGAAATTAACTTTACATTTTTCAATGATAGTAGATGCATGTGCTGGCATCACACAAGATTGAGACATACATGGAATTCATTACCAAATACTTGTATCAAAAACTTTTCTAATGCTTCCTCTTCCCTATTCAGGAGTTGCATGACAAGTCAGTTGGTTTTCTCTCCCTTGGTTTACTTCTGGCATCCCTATTGCCACAGCACATGGGCTGCAATAGGCATAGAGCATTTCCCCTTCCCTTCAAGAAAATTGTGCATTTAGAATGTTATGAGATTTGTCATGTTGCCTTCAAGCTAAGCATCAGCACAGGCACAAGTTCATATTGGTATGACACCAGGATTTTGTCGTGACTACTCTGTGAACATAACTGTTCACTTTGGGATCACTGACGGCAACATATAGACTAAATATTATTCTCTGTACTAGCATCAACTCTCTCTCTACATTGACGAATAAGTGATTTTCATGGTGCTTTTATAGTAAAAGTTTTTTATAAAGGTGGCCAGGTAGGACTAACTCATTACAGGAGTTTGAATACCATCCCAGCTACTGGTAACATTCATCTTTATCTAATCCTTAAGTGGTCCAAATGAGTTGACACAAATGCCTTTCAACAGAAAACAAAGGAACAACAAATCCTTTAATAAGTGGCATGCAAGTATTCCAGAAATCACATGAACCCATTTATGTTGTTAAATAATGATTATTTGAAACTGCTAGTTATTTTTAAAATAACAAATGGAGGGATTTGTCTTGAGATACAAACATAAGGAATGTATTTGTTAATCACAACAATGCACGGATGGATGTGTCAATTGCCCATAAGTTGGATGACTCTAGGAAGGAGCCTTAAATTGGCATGTTCATCAAGTTTCAAGAACACACATCTTATATCGGAAGAGAAATTTTACTCCATTTGCCATACATTGGCTCTTTCTAATATTGTATTGTTAAATTCAGGCTAACATTTTCTTATTATTGCAGTGATGATGATGAATTTTATGACCGAACAAAGAATAAGGCTAGTTCACTTTCAAGAGCTGGTGAGAAGAAAGCAGTTGAAACGGCAGAAACTTTACTTGATAAGAAAGAGTGCATAACTAAAGAAATTGAAGAAATCAGGGATGCACTTCAAGAAGAGAAGAAGAAATTTGCAAAAGAGATTGAGGGTGAAACAGAGGGTGCAGATGCACTTGATGCGTTCATGAGTGGACTTTCAAACCAGATAGGTGAGGTGACCTTACACCATGTAGTTTGATGCTAAAGCCATTTAATCTCTATGCTGCAAGCATTTACTTCCATATTTTCTTGTGGTTTCAAATCTGCAATTTACTATTCAACTTGTAACCCAGAGCTCCTTGTCTGCATTTGTCCAAAGCCTATTCTGTTGCTCTATGCCTCGTATCACATGCCTGTCCTGCTAGCATGATTTTACTCTTTTAGGCGGTTGTCATGTTGGGATCTGATACACAGCATGTCAAGTACTGGGGGCATCATTTGGAGTGTGGAATGTGGACACTTTACAGCTTATGGAAGCATCTCATACCTGAAATAATTTCTTTTCAATTATTTAGTGTTGTGGACCATAACAACTTTTAAAATGAAATAAACTCTTGATTTTTGTTTTCAAAAGCATTTTTTCTGTTTTGAGCTCCAGGATTTTAGAATTTGTGTATGCACCTGTCATATTTCCTGGCATGTCATATGTACGTCCTTGAGGCCCTGAGGGTGTCAAATGCTTTTATATGTTTCCTTCATGTGCCTTGTGGAAAGCAAGGGGTTATGGACTACGTAATTTCTTTTCCACAACTGAGGTCAAATTCTGGGTTTTAGAACGGTAGTATATTTGGACGGAAGGCCCTATTTTGCTTCTGTATATGAATTTTCCTGGTTGATCGTTTAAGAGAATTCCTTGTACCAGTCCGTAAGTGCAGTACTTAGTGTATTCCTTTTTGTGCAGAAATTGATAAAGCAGCTCAACTTGAAAAGAAAATTCATGAACTTGAAGCAGACTTGGAACGGATCTTATATCTCCTCAAAATTGCTGATCCTACTGGTGAGGCTGCTAAGAAAAGAGGTGCAAATCCTCCAGCAGCAAATCCTGAGGTTATAGCTATCTCTGTTTCTGCTCCTAACAAGATACATTCTAAAGATGAAAAGAAATCACATAAATCACAGGGCTTGCGAAAGCCTGCTGCCATCAGTTCCGCCCAAGAAGCTCCTGTTCTTCCAGAAACAAGCAAGCCTTCGGAAGATAAGAATACTAACAAAGGCGAAGAGAAGACGTCTGTGTATGTTCTTCCAAAGCCACGATGGCTTGGCGCTACTCTGCAGGTGAATGCAAGTGATAGCCCACGTCAGGAGGTTCCCTTGAGTACGGATGAATCAAGCCAGTTTATTGACTATAAAGACCGTAAAACTGCGTTAACTGTTAATAATGAAGAGCAGATAGTTAAATCCTCCATTGAAGAAGCTGCTCCTGGCTTGATTATAAGGAAGCGGAAGGACACAGAAAAAACTAAAAGTGGCAATGCTGAATCTCTTGGCCACTCAACGTCATCAACTTCAGCTGAAAGTAATGCTCTAGACGCTGTCGCACTTCTGTTAAAGCACCAGAAGGGATATTTGACCTCATGTGATGAAGTAGACAATGATGAAGAAAATGCTTCCAGTGGTCACACCAACAGAGAGAAAAGGAAACAGAAGAGAAAAATAGGCCCTGAAAAACCTGTTTTTCTTGATAGCGGTCCAGATTATGAATCATGGGTGCCGCCAGCAGGTAAAATTATTCGTTATTTTTATGCAGTTGCAATCATGTTCCCTGTGTTTCTCTTCGTTAACAATGGAAAAAAATAGAAGCGAAGAAATGTATCAATGTTTTCAGTTGACATTTGCGACACACCATGCAGGACAAACTGGTGATGGTCGGACCTCCTTGAATGATCGGTTTGGTTACTGACTGGTACCATTTTTGGGCGTCCCAACTTTCATCACCTGCAGTAGAAGGTGCACTTACGGTTTATTACAATGAAGTTCTTTGTTTACACGAGAAAGCTTTTGCCACCAACGCTATGCCATTGATGAATCTTCGTCATTATGATCCTGCATGTGGAGACTACCCGTTACTGCGACAGCGCAGTGCGGCATGGAGCAGGAGGAAAATCTTGTATTGTGGACTGTCATCCTCTAACTGTAACATGGTGACCGTCGTGCTTAAAGATGCAAATGAAGATTGAGGAATAAAAGTATATCAGAGCTTAATGTCAACCGAAAAATCCATATGGTTTTTTCAAAGAGCCAAAAATTAATTTTTTTTTTTTTGTGAATATTGTAAACGAATCCGAAAACAGTTTCAAGGTCTGGAAATTTCTCGGCTTCTTATGTCTTCCTTTGTAGCAGCTATTGAAGAGCGTTAATAATGCTTGATCCTTCGGTCCTGATCTTTTAGTACTGCCCAAAAGTATTGGACACGTTTTTTCGAAGTCAAATTCCGATACTTGCCTCGTACCAGTGGATCCTATCTCAACGGTAAGCCACTTACACCAACGTAAGTCTGTAATGGTGTGGACGCGGGCTGCACTTAGGGTTGCACGAGCCGAGTTGAGCCTGAGCTTGGCCAGCTCGAGTTCGGCTCGACTCAAAAATCTCAAGCTCGGTTTGAACTCGAGTCAAGCTTCTTATGGCAAGCTTGACTCGACTACACAAAATCGAGTTCAAACCCGATTTGTTTAACCATTTAACTCGTTTAGGTGTTAACTCGTTTAACGTTCAATCGTTTAACATATGTAATTCTGTAACTTGTGAAAATTTGTTTTTACTCTAAAAGTTAAAACCGGTGATTCAGCGAACCGGTTTTGGTATTATTATATAAAGTATTGATTTGCGAGTTTAGTATAAATGAATTTGAGTTTTTTGAAACTCGACTCTACTCGTTTATTGTTTCAAGTGTCTTTGTAGATTCGAACTCGACTTGTTTATAAATGAGTTGAGCAGGAACCAAATTTTTTCAAGCGAGTTCGAACCAGCCCAAAGTTGGTTCAGTGCAGTTCTAGTTGCACCTGGTTGTGGTTTTTAGGTACTCAGGCTGATCCTGACTGGTCCGACGTCCCTTTGACATAGCCCATTCTAGAGGCAGATTGACTTCGGTTAAGTCCAAATAATATCTTTTATTTAATAACTGGAGATATTCAATAACATGAAATCAATTAAAAAAGTAGGACAAAAAATCTAGGACCTGCTGGATTCACGCCTGAAAAACCGTCAAAGAAAGTGAGGCTATTGACATGATGAATCTCTGTTTCCCAAGTTAAGCGTGGCATGTATACAACCATGCACTTTTGAGGGACAAGCTGTACTGTAGACTTTGTTTTGGGGAAAGCACACCCGGTGAGGAGACTACCACTGGCTGGTTGCAGAGTGGAACACTGTTACTACACCCCTCGCCCTCAGGGATTATGCATGCTGTGGCTCTTGCAATGGATTTCTGCGTGGCTCGTGCGGAGGATTCTCACAATGCAGCTCCGAGCATGACTGCTGTCGACAGGAACTGTCGAAGCCCTCTCCAACTATTCCAGAGACCGTAGGAGGTCTGTAGAATCCTTTATTTCGCTACTCGTGGAGGTTTATGACTGAGTTTCATCCTTCTAGTGTGTGATTGTGTATGTGAGTTCAATGTTTGCCATGTTAAAATTTGAAAACTTGCATTAAAAAATAGCTATTAAATTTTAGCAACATATTTTTAAATTTTACCCATCCAACAACTATTTAGTGCACGGCAACATTGACTTGAACTGACCGGACTTCCTGTTACTGTTACTCGTGGGGATAGTGCTTCCTGCAGGATCTGCACCTGCTTTTACAGGAAAGAACACGCTTCAGCCACTCATTTAAGTATCATTATGTTCTGCAACGTGCGCGCATGCGCTAGCGGGTGCAGGCCCATATAAAACACTAGGATACCCATTCAAGGCAACTGAGCATACGCTTTATGTTGTACGAGTTATTCATCAGTAAGCTTTCACACAATCCCCCCGGAGAAGCCTTGCAGTGTGCCACCTGGTAAGAAAAGGGTGAGAATTCGACTTGTTACACGTTAAAAATCTATGGATGGGTGAAATTCTGTGGTCAGTAAGACATAAGATCATATCTTTATTGCATCGTCCATTCCAAGTAGCTGAGTTATCCACTCTGCCATACAACCGTAATGCACAAAGACAGCTAATGGCAATGGCGATCCAAGAATAAAATTAGCAATACAGAAAAATACAATGCCAATGGCAGACCTCTACGATCAATGACGTACAGCAGATATACAATTGCAGCCACAGGTTTCTTTTCCCTTTGTGAAGAAAAACTATTTACATCCGTCCAGATTTGGATGATCTCCCACCCGCCTGTCCAGAGCCTGTGGAAACTAGGCAAATGCTCTTCTCAAGCCCTCTAGGAAAGATCTGAATCCCTGGTAGTGCAACGCATAAATATAATGCTCGTACAAGTTGTGCCAGGCTAAGTGCATCTTATCACCCCTGAGAAAGAAGGGCGGTCCACAGGGATCAATTGAAAAAATAAGTTGACTGCAAAACTTCCTTTAGATCAAAATTGCCACGATCTGGAAGAGGAGGAAACTGCAGGTTCGGAAATGACTTCTCAAAGCCCTCCAGTAACTGCATCAGAAAGCATCATAAGCAAGAAAGTCTCTAAGACAACATTGCCACTTGATAGGACAGGTAAATAATAATGTTTTTAAGATAAAGCACGAAACTTTTGGATTGTTGAAAAAAGATCACACGATCCAGGGTATTCCTAAATGATCTACTACATACATTGGCACCATGCATATGCTATAATTGATAATCCAAAATTGGTAAGCACATTACCATGCAATATATTTCCACTACAGATCAATTAGCAACAGCGGACTCAAATTTTAATTGTCTTTCGTGCAAAATATTCAATTTTTAGGCATAAGGACAAGAGATAAGATATAGTCTAAAACTGCATCATTTTCTAATTAGGTTTTCTAATCCTTCTTACAAGTAGGTGGGTGGCGAAAAATGGAAGACTCAAAGGACCCATTTAACCTGTTCAACATATTCATTCCTCACTTCGTCTGTTGGCACTGTTGGTTGGTTGACGTGATGAAAGCCAATGTACCTATTTTAAGCCCAATTGGGCGAGCAAGTTCAAGCTTCTTTTTGCTGCAGCACTTTTGAATCAAACAACTATCAGGCAAAAAATAAGAGATGTTGAACTGCAACATTTTCCAATGAGGCCTTGTGATCCTTTCTACAAGTAGGTGGGTAACGACAAAGTGAAAGACTAAGGGACTCCATTTAAATCTGTTCAATATCTTTATTCTGGAGTCAGTCTGTTGTAACTGATGGTCGGCTGGCGTGAGGAAAGCTGATGCACCTATTCTCGGGCCAACATCACTCTACTTTCTGCCTCGGTATTTTCATTCAAATCATGGAGGTTTCATATACTCACACTTTCCAGTATTGGCTGCTCATAGAGTTCAACAAATTTCTCCCTCAATATTCTGTTCATTTTATCCACATCGCATGCATGCGTCCAATATGAATCATGAACACCTGAAGCAGGTTAAAAAGAAGTAAATAGCCAACTCAAAGTAGCCCCAAAATACTAGAAAATGAAACAAGGAAGTGCACCTGCAAAATTCAATCCTGCCTTTTTGCAGGCAATGGCTGTCATCATCATATGAGACCCATCAAGGGAATGAACGAAATTAGGGGGGAAAGCAGTCCTCTGTCTCTTAATCATGACCTTCGAAAAGCACAATAATGCAGTTAATACGACTGAACAGAAACCAAAGAGTGATATCATTATTCTTAGACATTTAATTAGGCGAGAAAAAGAACTAATGACAACCTTATCTGTTTCTCTTTGTAAAGCCAAAACCTGGAGAGATGTTTTTACCTGCAGCATTTTCTCATCATCAGTTTATGATAGGAAAATAGAAACAGAAATCATGAAAGTTGTTTTCAGCGACTTCGTGCAATGCTTTACCAAAAAAAAAAACATAACCATGCTTTTCGCAATGTAAACATCTCAAACAATAGAATCTACTGAAGAACATGATAACTTGCCCATAGAAAGTAACCTTAGATGAGCCTCATGCCAGGCCCTTTTATTCTAACTCAATTTTACCTACCTCACCTAATTAGATTTCCACATATGATCAATGATGCCAGGTGCAAAAAATATCTTGCAGACTAGAGAGAGAGAGAGAGAGCTTACAAGACATCTTCCTTTCTGCTTGTACGGTTGCACGACTGGAAGGCCAAGGGGAGTAATCCACCTCACCGACTCATTTTCAGTGGCAATCACCTGCCAATTTACAAATAATGAGACCACTAGAAATAGACATAAGGATTTTGTTCAACTAACTACATACTACTTATGATACACGGGTACGCCTCCAAAGAAGGCGTACCCTACTGGTACCGGTACGACACCGGTACGGGGCTGGGTACGGCTCCAGTACGCGTTGACCGTACCGGAGGCCGTATCGTCCAAAATTGGACACGGTCAACATTGACCGAGTCCAATTTTGTCCTTTTTTTTAACGTTTATTTCATTTTAACGTTAAAAATCATTTTGACGTTAAAAAAAAAGTAAAACGAAGTTACAAAACCCTTTCGTTTCTGTCGTTACGACTCTTTACCTCTTGTCTCTCTCCGGCAACGAAGCAGCGGCGACAGGCGACGGTAGGGGCGGCGAACGCGGGGCGGAACGGCAACGGCAGCGACAGCAGCGACGGCAAGAGGTGACTTTGCGTTTTTTTCATTTTTTGTTTTCATTTTCATTGGCTCCGCCACCTCCACCCCTGCCTTCGCCGCCGGCGACGACCGGCGACGGGTTGTGTATGCAGAAAACTCATCGCCTGAAAGTGAAAACCCAACACCCCTCCCTCTGGCTCGCCCTTTCTCTACCTGAGAGGGTTTCAAATCTCTCTACCTCTCTACCCGAGAGGCTAGCCGACGATTTATAGCCCCAGCCGCTTCCTCATGTGTTTTGTGTGTTTATTTGTATGTGTCAATGTGATTTGCAGCTTTTTTGTGTGTTTTCATAATAAACTTGATCTTCTTCCTGGTAAGCCAGAGATTCAGAGAATATAATAGAGGCCTCCTTTTCATTCTTCATTGTCTTAGAATAGGAGGCCTTTTCATTCTTCACTGTCTTAGAATATTGTTGAATGTGGATTGCATTTGCCGGCAGGGCATGTGAATGAGTGTTGCACTCATGCCGTTGTACTGAATGAGTGCTGCATGTTGCACTGTGATATATCGTTTCATGAGATAATTCATCTATTTCGATTGATCCCTGTTTTTATTGGTTATGTGTTGCAGTTGCAGCTCATTTGCTAGGTTCTGTTCAGACATAAGTTGTAATGGCTGATAAAGGAAAAGAAATACTGCCTCCTACAGGAAGTGGGAATGTAGAAAGCAGCAGTGGCAGTGTTAATACCGCTACAGTAGAGAAGGATAATCCATCTCAGCCTCTTTGGCGCTATGTAAAGAAACTATCAAAAGGACTAGGTGGTGGTGGGAATGTAATGTTTTCTTGCAAATTTTGTGATATGATGTTCACGGGCTCTTATACACGTTGCAAGGCACATTTGTTGCATATTTATGGCGTTGGAATTACTGTGGAAGTCATTTATATTACTGTGTTCTATAAGACACCCACAAGATTTTTCCATAATTTAGTCAAATAGCAGCACAATCACAGAAGACAGACAAATGAAGCAGCCAACAAGATTTTGCCATAACATGTTGAAATATCAAATTAACCAACGGGGATGACTAACCTTAGCACAATCACCCAGCCAGCTCATAATGGCACGTGCAGCTTGAAACATCTCTTCCAAGGCAGTCAGGGTTGTCTAATTAAAACAAAAACTAGACGGTCACTCACCAAATGACATTCCAATTTGACAGCACATCTTAAAAAGCATGCCTAAAAGTTACTAATTTTATTGCGGCAAATTATGCAATTGACGTAAATGGATTTTAACTTGTGCCCTTACTCTGGCTGCATAACAAGATGCACCAAACACCTGCTCATCTGGAAGGGTGGCACGCTCCTTTAGTCTCTTCTTTATCTGATCACGGGCACCAATATAGGTCACCCCATAGACTGATGTCATAACTGTCTGCTTAACCAATTTACGGTCCACCTGCACAGCAAACAAACATATTTGATGCCTACACTCTCCATATTGAAATATGAAAAAGGAGAAATTCATCTTTTAACAGAAAAACAACACTGCATCTGGTTTTTGTTAGGTTTCCCTTTGGATGACAAACAATTAAGCAGTAATACTAACTTCACAAGGATAACCTTTTACAGTGACTGTCAATAGGATCATCTGCAAGAGAGTAACCAAATTTGCATACTAACTGCTGCAGGAACTTCATTACCAGAATACCGACACACACACACTCAAGAAAATAAAAACCAACCTGATCAACCAAAAGCCTTGCACGTGCAGCACTAGGATTATTTGTTGGATCCTTTTGTGCATCCTTTTGCATGATTTCAAGAACTCTACAATCAAAGTAACAGTTTATAATCAAATAAGCAGACTGGGAAATAGCGAGCAAATTTGGTAAAACCTTGGGCAACGAACTTCATATTTTTTTAATGCAAGACCAATTGCACAAAAGAACCTTCACAACCCCAATACAACAGCACAAAGAAGCAGAGAGACTGTCAATGGTAATTATGACCTTCAGATCAAAATAATTCACCGGACATGCTCTAGACATATGGGTAAGAAGGAAGCTTTACTTATGACAGTTGCAACTAGGGAGACAAAGCTTGGCATATTTTAAAATGGATACTTCCATGTTAGCAAAGTCATGATTGTATTATAACCAAGTTGGACGCTATGTCACATGGGTGCGGGTACAGATACGGCAATTTTCAAAAAAAAACTTTAGGTGTGGTTGCATCAAGGATGTATATATACGTGTGTATATATGTACATAAATCATTTGTTACATTGTTATTTAACTGCTTAATTGCCTATTTATATATATTTAAATACAAGTTTTTTGTATTAGATATAGTTTATTTATGTGCACATTTAAAATGGTCAGTTTTGGCTCAGTCAATTGGCCCGAACCGAATGTGCTGTGTCAGCGAAGCACCAGCACCAGTGTCGACATAGGTGTGACACGGATGCAGCAGCCATTTAAAAGCTCCCATGTGACATCACTTGGACGTGAACAAAATCAACAATAACAGTTGGACTAAGAATTGTTTGTGATTCAGACAAAAACAAAAAAATGATTTACTAGAATCCCACAAGTGACATAGGCTCAAACAACTGGGTAAAAAATGAAGCACATTGTCAGATAATCTAAAACCAGTAGAAAAGATCCATTTGGATTTTTCCTTGCCAATATGAACAAATCAAGACACACACACTCTCTCTCTCTCTTTTGAGCACTGTTTAACAGAGGATCTAACAAACATTACAATTTCTTGGACATGGTGTGGTAGAGTTTGGCTTTATTAGAACTCATTCTTATAGGGATACATTTGACCAAACCAAATGCAGGCATATCAGAGAAAGCTAGTCAGATTAAGAGGACAGCCAAACAAAACCAAATAAGGATGCTTGTGTACCTTGCAGCAATTCCTGAGTAAACATCTGCTGGTTTCTCCCCAGCTACCAAGTTTACAGCAGCTGCTCCCAACTGAATATAAGAATGATGTTGTAATCAATAGTTCAATTTAATAGGTGCCTGCTAAAATGTGGGTGTGTGTTTGTGCGTTTGAGAGTGAGTGAGTGTGTGAGAGAGAGAGAGAGAGAGAGAGAGGGAGAGAGAGAGAGAGATTCTTCCATCAATGGCAGGAAAGAACATGATATTAATGCAGAGTGCCAAACGGAAGCAACACTAGCAGTCATATCAACTTGGTATAGGGCAAAGAAAAGACGGGACAGCTATAAGGAGTTAGGGCAGCCCCATGCAGTCCTACCTGGACTTCTGCTCTGTAACCTTATTCTCATGCAACCCTGCAGAATTCCAAGGATTCCAGTGACTTACCTAGAGACAGGAAAAGGTTTTCTAGCGACAGAAAGAGGTAAGCTTCCAGTTTGCTCTAACCATGTTTTTCTTTGTTTTCCACCTTATTTTATTCTTCCTTTTATTTTTCTTTCTTCACTGGGTTCTTTTTCCCTTGGGCTGCTTTTCCCTATTTGTTCTACTTCATATTCTTCCTCTTGTGTTATCATGTTTCCTAAGCACTTCTCGCAATGTTAGATATTATTTTTTCTGAATTTTTTGCCTTCACTTTTCTTTTTCCTTGCAATTTTCCTGCACATGTCATTTTATTAATGTAATCTTCTGTCAAGGTACTTTTGTTTCTTTCATGTATAGGCTTCCAGATCTGAAACAGTGAAACATGATTCACTGTTTTCAGATATGACGTATACAAGTTTGTCTCTGCATATATAGATGCAGTGTTCAAGTAAACACTCTAAATTCAACATAATTATGATATAGCTTTTTCACACTATATATACTGTTTCGAAGTTCAACCTAATTCTTATTAGCTTTATACATCTGTATATGTTTTATTTTGCAGTTTAATTGTTAAAGATCAAACATAGGAGCATCAAACTAAAGCTCCAAATCCTACAAATAACAAAAGCTTGGTAAGGGATATTATTTGCAGGTATTTCGGTAAAGTCACCAAAAGGAGAATATCAAAGTTGAAGCATCATGTAGCAGGCAGAAAGCAAGGAATAAAACCATATGATGGTGTCCCTCATAATGTGTCTTCAGAAAGTACCATGAAAATTTTAAGGAGATTAAAGCAGAGGAGAAAGATAGACTATTTGAACTTGGAAGAAACAGACTATTTGAATTTGGAAGAAGTAGCATATACCAACATCAATAGATAGCAATAATGTCAAAGTTGGTGCTAGTGGTAGTGGTGGAACAATTTAGTGGGGCCAGCATAACAGATTACAATCAATAATGCATTTGAAGCTAAAGAAACAAAAGTCATACGTCCCGCTGTAGTCATTTTTTCCTCCTTTTATGGGTGGCAGGAGCCCTTATTCTGGCCCTATGGTAGAGGCTAGTGGGAATTATCATCAAGGAACAAAACCATCTTATGACCATGAGATCTATGTCACATAGGTAAGGGTATGGATGCTGGTATGGGTACGGGAAAGCGGGTAGAGGTACAGCATTTTTGCCAATCCTGATACGGCGGTACGGCGATTGTTATATACTTTTAATTAATTATATACATAAAATCAGTAAAAAAAAGTCACATAAATGTAAGAAACGTATGGCACGGCGTGAGATGAACTTGTAGGTGTAGTAGAACACGTTCACTTGTGGAGCAAGGACTACCCGTACTCATTGAAAGTGGTTTGGATCGGTTCTGACTCAGAACCGATCCAAACTGTACCAAGGCGTACCGCCATACTGGTATGGATACGTGGTGTGACATTGCATGAGATAGGACATAGATATCAAAGGATAAAGTAGAGCCCATATTAATTTCTTAACAAAGTTTAACAATTCAAGATACAAATAAAGCACACACACTAATTGCTAATACACTTGGCCAATATTGATTTTGATGACGAGTGGATTGTGGAGAAAGAAGCCCAACATGCCAAGAAACAATACATGGTTAGAAGACTCATCCACAATTTGATAGTTGATACCAGTGCAACTCAAGATGTGCCTATAGAAGGTGGAAAAATCTCAAGTGAGCCACAATGTACGAAAAGAAAGTCTACATGAAGTAGGCAAGGGAAACTTGCCCTACTCCTTATTTATTTTACATATGAAATGATATTTTATATTTGTATATGGCATAGTTTAATGGGTATCTTTTTCTCATTAATGGCAGAGAAAAGGAAAAGGAAGACAAGTAATTGATGCTGAGGAGGAGAGTGAAGGTGATGAAGAAACAGAAGATGAAGATGCAGAGCTCGAATACATAGATGATTCGAAGAATGATGACAATGATAATATGAACATTGACAATGACAAGACAGAAAATGAATCTAATAGAATTCAGAACTTAAAATAGAAAGGTTGTCACTTTCTGCTGGAGAGGTACCTTCAACTTATAAAGTTTATGACATTTTTAATTTGGATAGGGATATTTCACTATTAACTGTTAATTGCTGTGCTTAATAACTTTTATTATTTATTTGCTCATAGATGTATACTCCTTAATCTTTTTCCATTGTTTAATTTTGACAGAAAAAAAAGTGTATGTTTTATGCTTTGAGGCTTGCTATTGCACTTTGCTACAGTTTAACGCTTTTGATAACATTGGAAGCGGCACTATTTTGTATGAGGACTAAAATGTAATAACACTTACACTCTAAGGAACATAAACACAAATGAAATCATTGCAATATTCACATAAAAGATAATGGTGGAATAACCATAACCCTTTTTCCAACCATCTATTTGTGCCCCTCTCATCACAGAAGCAACAAGATGAACAAAAAACTAACAATTCACTTGGATACGTAAAAGCCTTTGAAGAATAAATCAATATCCTCAGGATCACATTCATTAAGTCTTGTGAAGGATAATTATATATTACCTTGTCTCTTCCTAGGGCTGCATAGTGTTGTAAGCCGTTACAAGAACCATCCTGAAACAAATCCACATAAGACCAAGGGAGGGAAAACCAGAAAAGCCACTCAGGTGGAAGACAAAACAGTTATCAAATGGACGTAAAGAGTTCAAGAATGGGTAATAATTAAATAATACTATTGCCTAGAAAAGTACAACACCACATATTATAAAGGTTTAACTCTGTGAAAGCATATGATATCAACCCAAGAGTAACAACAAAATGGAAACATATTGGTTCATCAGTTTCATGGAGCTCCATAGAAGATACCATAGTAACCTAAGTTTATGCACCACCTGATTTCAGGAAAGTATAAAAGTACCACATGATCACCTTTCTTCCAAATTACAAAAAACCACATACATGTACGTTAGGGGCAAATTTTAGTGCAGATCCAACAAGAAGACACTCCAGGGATGACGTTGTCCAATCAATCCAAGAACTACTCAAAGCATTCACACACAAGTGTGATTGTATGTTCCATGCACAACTGAAAGAGGAGACTTGAAGGCTTGAAGCATACTCAAGTAGACATATAGTTTAATAAAAATATAAATTTCCAGTTAGTAATAGGGCTCGATTCAAAGCAAAAACCATATTCAAGTAGGACAATAACAGTGATGCAGCTCTATCAGATCATATTAAAGTAGGACAACAACAGTGATGCAGCTCTATCAGATCGATCAGCCAACTGCAAAATCAAACCTACACATCTTTTCTTGGGAGTGTTATGTACTCTTTTTCCACTTTGAGTAGTAAAATTTGGACTGCTTAAGATAAACTGCAGCACCATAAACAACATGAACCCATGCTAACTTTTCTATTTTGCTTTTCCCCATGAAAGGGGAACCAAATTAAAAGGGAAAAAGAAAAAAAGGAAAATGAGAGCTACTGCCTTGGTTTTCCTCCATTACCATTTAACAAAAATTGATACATGTAACACATTTTTCCAGTAGTTCCCAGATCCAATTATTGTTCTAAGGATAGAAGAAAACTGATTTACCTGATAATATTTCATGTTTAAACTTTAAGCAAAAAGTTGTCTTAATATTATGTATTATAGCTAACCCAAAACCTAATAAATTTGCAAGCATTGACATTTGACACAAATGCACGTCAGATACCTCATATGAATTTACCAGTACCAAGCTTAGATTTGCTTATTTATGCACCAACCTATCCATGAAATAAGGCAAACATAACACCAGAGAACCAAAACCCAAGACAAGGCAATATAAAGAGGAGCACAAACAGAGGAATGCTTCTGCAGTCAAAAAGACAGACCCAGTACTTGGAAGGAGATGCTATCGGTAATAGGAACAAGTGATATTTAAAACATTGTCTCTCAAACGTTCGAACTCAAGAAAATATCTAGATTATGGCAAGTGGCAATTTACCTGATGCACAGGAACATGTGAAATGGTTGTTTCTGGTGAAGAGCTCCTCAAAGCTTCAGAAAGATTGATGCAAGCAGCCAGGCACTGGAAGGGATCTTCTGCACCCAACCACCACCTTGAACCTTCAAGAGGTCGATCAGCTGAGTCAAATATATCATCCAAGTGATTCTCAACAAAAGTCAAGCGGCCGTCATATGATAGCTTGTCAACACCACCACCATATAGATTTGCTATGTGTATTTTTAACCAATGAAATCCTGATTTCCCTAGTGGGCGTCCTTCTGCAAATTCTAGGATGCCTCGGCAAAGATCTGAACCGAGGTGGTTCAGGTATGGATGCATGGGATATGCTCGGCCACGAAAATCTAGATTATGTGGGTAATAAAATCCTTCTTCATCCTTCATTCTCCGAGCAACCTGAAGACGACAGATCAGCTTAACCACTAACACTACAATCCAGAACATAATACAGTAAAACTATATTTTTTGAGCTCTTACAGATAGTTTGAGCTCCACATCACATCGCAGTGAGTGTCTTTCACTGCTTTCCTTCTTTGCATTCTTAAATTTCCATTTCCACTTCTTTAACACCTCATCATCCTCTGTATCAGGCTTTTCTGGCAATGGAACCTGCCAGTACAAATTTTCATGCAAAAAGCAACAGTTTACTTGCTTATAGTTAGAATTAATATGAACAGAGATAACCTCATTAAGAATGCTGTCTAAAATATAGTCAACACAACAAACTAAGACAATAGTCATCTTAGTAACTTACATCTCGACAGTCAACAAGCCCTGCAAGATTACCTCCACTAGCCCAAATTCTATCTATTATTGCAAGCACCCTTTTGTTAACCCTCCATTTCGTACTCCCAAGGGTATCCAAGGCCTGTGAGAGGAAGAATAAGCTGAAAAAATGAAAACAAATATACACATGTATGCATGTGTAGGTACAATGATATTAAGGGGATGCATGAATTTGTATGTACATGACCTATAGATGGAGACAATACCTGGAACAAAGGCAAAATACTCGAGTTCAATATCTATTTTGTAAAAACATGAACAAAGCTGTTACAGTTCATGCTACTAAGCATGTTGAACTAATACCTTCTTGTTATAATGTACTTCCTGGGTGAGTCAACATATTTACAGCACTTTATGACAAATATTATGAGCAATGTTGTAAAAAGCGTATCGTAAGCTGTATCGTTCTGGCTTTAAAATATGCCGTATCGTAACGTATCGTAAATTTTTTTAATAAATAAAAAAAAGGAAAAATTTGTTGCCGGCAGCTGCCCCACCCACGGGAAGTCTCTCAGTAGTCAGAAGCGGAAGTGGAAACAGAAGCAGCAAGTGTAGGACTTCCGAAGCACTTCAGGTCTCCCAATGCCCCCCTGGGCTCTCCTGTAGAAGACAAATGCTATTTGCATTTTCGAGGTTTTGAATCCGATTTTTGAGGAAGGCTTCTAAGCTCGCATTGTGAGTCAATTCCGTTTGGTGCTTTGGGCCTTTAGAGCCTGCCACGGGGGGGGGGGGGGGGGGTGGTGTTGGCTGATTGACCTCAGTTTCTTACTGTGGTTTCGCAAAGGAGGAATCGCTTGATGCTCCTTCAGCTCCAGACGTGCCAGAAATAGGTCACTTGGGTTCGACCTCCGCTGTGAGAAGTCACAGCAAAAACAATGACGAAGCCCAGAGCCCCCAAGAAAGACATTTTGCTTTCGAAAAATTCATAAAAAATCAGTAAAAAACAAGAATAATATGTTCTTCATAAAAAAACATGTTTTACAGAATGATAGACTTATTATTGCTTAAAGTTACGGTTCATCATTCGTAAACATCAAAATTCATAACAATATCAATATAGAAAGCACAACAAGTCAACAATTACATAACGTATATCATAATTTCATAACCATAGATTCACAAGTCATAAGGTATTAAGGTCCATAAGTCTATGAAATACCACATCAAAAAACAAGTTTTAGATGTTATGTATTACATCACAAGATGATAATGAAATTGTGAAAATGTTCAATGTCAATACATATAACATGAAAGCACTCCTGACTCTCATTCATAATTGTTGACGTGTTTTAATGTACGGGTCTAGGTCTGGACCCGGTCCAGTGTGTGCTCCTGTTTAGACCTGTTGAGACTCAATTTGTATCTTGGTAACCCTAATTTTTGGGTGTGAATGAAATCTTAAGAGAGAGAGAGAGTCTGGTTGCTAGTGGGCACCAGTTCCTCCTCATCCGTGGTTTTTTCCCTCTTGTTGAGGGATTTTCCACGTTACATCGTGTTCATCGTATTCTTTTTCTTTCTTCGTGTTTCTACATGGTATCAGAGCCAACGAGTTTGGGAATTTTCTTTGCAGTCGTGAAGTTCTGGCCCTGACCTTCCCATCACTCGCTGCTCTTGTTCCGCCGCTGACATTGCCGCCGCCGCCACTGCCACCGCCGCCCGGCTGCATCACCTGAGATCATTGCCCTCCCCAGACCGACGTCGAAGATTGCTGTCGCCCAAAGCTGCCCTCTGCTCCTCCACTTGGTTCTGAGTTTCTTGTTTGTGCTCGTATTGGATCACCGTTTGAGTGGTGATCGTCTCCCGCCGTGAAGTTCCGGTGGACACCGTCGACTCTTACTGGTTTGCTGTGCGAGCTCCTTCACCATTGACTTGGGGATGACCTACCAGCGGATTTGATCGAAGAAGAACCGATTTGACGGCCGTTTGAAGACGATCATGCCATGTTCTGTATACTAAGTTTAACAGGTCTCACTAAGCCTATTTCTGTCCGAGCTTCAATCGAGGGCTCAATCGACTGTAACTTTTGGGGGTTTTGATTCTGATCGCTTCCCAACAAACCAATCTGTCGAAGGGGAGTAGAATTGTGTCAATCGGTGCAGTATTGAGTGAGATTCGAGCTCAAGAAATTTGATCAGACATTGTTCTGCTTTACCGCCGACCAGTCCCTGTTTCCGGTGACTTTTCCGACGATCGAACCATTGGATTTTGATGATTCCGGTGCCATTTGATTCCCAACATCCAGGTGATCCTCTCCACCAAGTTTGACGTCGATCGGACTACAGATGGCGTTTCTGGAGGCGACGGATGGAATCTGGCGAAAATGGGCAGCGTCTTCCTGAAGCAGGCGACAAGCAACCCGCGACTTCAAGGCTCAACGTCCTGAGTGTAGACTGCTCGGATTCAGCCCAAATTTGGAGTGTCCGCTCCTTGGCTCGTGCTCTTGTTGTTGTCCAAATTTCAGAATTTTTGGAGGTGTCTACGATTTTATACGATTTTTCAAGTGAAGCCCTCTCCGACAGGCCTGAAGATGAGTTGCGCCTGAGGACTTCTCCCGACGGTCCTAGTGCTCTCACGCCTTGGATCATCAGCTACGTCGTCTGGCTGTCGTCCCCAGTGTCTTAAGCCTCTCTCATTCTGCGCCACAAGCATCGTTCAGGAAGAAATTTGGGTGTTCTATCGACGTGGTGGCGGATTCCCGTATGAACGAGTGGATCATCGATAGTGGCGCTACTCACCACATGACCGGCGATCCTAAGGTCTTTCATGGGTATAAGCTTTCGTCAGGAAAGGAACGTATTTCTCTTGCCGATGGTTCAACTATCTCTGTGGCTGGGAAAGGGAGTCTCTCACTTTTGAACAAGTTCTTAGTCCACAATGCTCTACATGTTCCCCATCTTCCCTTGAACCTCTTGTCGGTTAGCAAGATCACGAAAGAGTTGAATTGTGAACTTATATTTTTTGCTGATCGTTGTGTTATGCAGGACTTCGTGACAGGGAAGAGGATTGGGATTGGTCTGGCTTCTGACGGGCTATATCGTTTACCTATGCGTGCCGCTCAGGCTCTTATGACGGCAGTTAGCCAAGCAACGAAGAACAGAGAGGACTCCCTTCAATTGATTCTCTGGTGGCATGAGCGCCTTGGACACCTTCCTTTTGGACTTCTTAGACAGTTGTTTCCTGATTTATGTTCCAGGTTAGACATGACCATGGTGTCCTGTGATGTCTATCACCTCGCCAAACATGTTAGAGCTTCATACCCTTTGTCTAGCCATCGGTCTAATGAGGTATTTGCCATGATTCATTCTGATGTGTGGGGGCCTTCAGGGATTCCTTCTTGTCATGGTTTTCAGTATTTTATCACTTTTATAGATGATTGTTCTCGTAACACGATTGTCTACTTGTTGAAAGACCGTAGTGAAGTTCCTACTGTCATAGAGACTTTCATTGCTTATGTGAAAACTCGATATGGAGCATCTGTTAAGACCTTTCGATCTGACAATGCTCGTGAGTATATGTGTCAGTTTGTTGATAGCTTCTTTCGAAAAAAGGGAATTGTTCATGAGACTTCCTGTAGTTATACTCCTCAAAATGGAGTTGCTGAACGAAAGAATCGTCAGTTGTTGAACATGACTCGGGCTCTTCTTTTTCAACGTCATGTTCCAAAAAGGTATTGGGAGGATGTTGTGTTGACCAGTGCGTATCTTATAAATCGTTTGCCTAATCGTATGTTGAATGGGCAGACACCTCACTCTATGTTACCTGGGAGTCGTGAACCTTTCTCTCTTTCACCTTGAGTTTTTGGTTGTGTTTGCTTTATTCACAATCATAGCCCTCACATTAAAAAACTTGATCCAAGGTCTATTAAGGGCATATTTCTAGGTTATTCTCCCACTCAAAAAGGGTACAAGTGTCGGGACCCTTCCACTGGTCATGCCTATGTTACCAAAGATGTCACTTTCCTTAAACATGCTTTCTATTTTGGTGAGAATCCTCTTCAGGGGGAGAATTCTATGTCAAAGGAAGAGTATTCTCAGTATTCTCCGAGTCATGAAATTTAGTTTACAAATTTTGTAGACTACAGGCATGAATCTGTTGGTCCTTCTATTGAGGTGCTTGAACAAGAGAAAAATGGAAAGTGTTCTACTAGGGCAGAAGAGGAATGCAATCGTCTGTTTGGGCAAATTTACTCTAGGCAAAGAGTCTGTACAGATGAGGGTGGTGAGAATTCTACTCCCAATCCAGTTAGTCATTCCCTGGATGACCCAAGTCGTGCTCAGAAGCAACTTGTTGAAGAAGAGAGTTAGACTGTTGCTGCAAGTGAAGAGCTTCCCATTGCCCTGCGAAAGGGTGTCAGGTCATGTACTCAACATTCTATTGGTAACTTTGTTTCATATTCTAGAATGAGCAAGGACTACAAATGTTTTGTATCTTCTCTTTCTTTGGCTATGATTCCCAGGAATGTTGTTGAGGCTCAAAGTGATCCCAAGTAGACTTATGCAATGCAAGAAGAGATGGAAGCCCTGATAAGAAACATGACATGGGAAGTTGTAAAGATTCCTGAGGCGGCTCACTTGGTTGGATCTAAGTGGGTCTACACCATCAAGTACAAACCAGATGGAAGTGTTGAAAGATACAAAGCTCGTCTTGTGGCCAAGGGGTTTAGTCAGAAATATGGGATTGATTACTTGGAGACATTTTGATGCAAACGAACTCAAGATTAAAGAATCTTGATCCAACTGCACTCACAACTAAACTAAAACTATGCTTAAACTAACTAAAAGTTAAGCAAAACAAGCAAAGAACAAGAACGACAGAAGAAAACTAAGAAACACTTCATTTCTTTCAAACTGATTCATCTCCTTACAAAATGACCCAATGTCCCCTTTTATAGAGACAAGGGTGGATTGTGGATCTGAATCCATCTACAAATACTAAAAATCTAACTAGATCCAATTACAAGATTTGAGTATATTTTCATCTTGCATCACATTTGCTCCTGTTGCGAAGATGAAGACTGTCAGAGTCATTATCTCCTTAGCTGTGATGAAGGAGTGGAAGATGTACCAACTTGATGTCAAGAACGCTTTTCTCAATGGAGACCTTGAAGAGTGTTGAATTAGAAAAGTTTTATGTTTTAGGAGGCTCTTCGTAATATTAAAGAGTTATAAGAACTCTTTAATATTTTCGTTGTTTCTCATTGATTTATTTTGTAAATCTCTTTTCTACCCTAATCTCTTTTATAAGGGAGATTAGGGTTAACGTAATGAGAACTTTTTTGGTTTAGCCATACGGCTGCCTCTCTCTCTATCTCCCTCTCTCTCGCTCTCTCCACATCTCACGACAGACCTTATTTCACCGCTGCAACATGGTATCAGAGCAGGCGTGAATCAGGCTGGCGACGTGAGAAACAAAAAAAAAAATCTGTTGTCGACGTTTCTGAGGCGTAAATCAGGCTGGCGACGTGAATCAGGCTGTCGACTTCTCCTCTTCAGGCTATCTCTTCCACCGTCTCCTTCCCTTCTCCCTCTTCCGTCTCCTTCTCCTACTACACACGACACGACTGGGTTGAGCTGACTGTTTTCCAGCAGCTGACCCGTGTGGAGGAGTCTATTCACGCTATGAAATCTGCGTGAATAGACTCCAGCTATGGGTATCTACATATATATTTTTTTTTTCGCAGCTGGGTGGGAGTCTGCGATAGTTTATGTTGAATGCTTTCGTTGCTATTCATGATTCGTAGAAAATAAAACTGTCGTACAGCAGCGTTAGATGCAAGTAGATACGTTGTTGGTTGCTAAAGCCATTGCAAGCAGTGTGGTTTTTTTTGGCGTCGGATTTCTGGATTTTCTCCATCGTGGGGTTCTTGGACAGCAGTCTTCTACTTGTATTGCTGGTGCTTTTGGTCTTCTATTTGCATTGCTGAAACGTATTTATTGTGGGACTGTTGGACAGCAGTCTATCGTGTGGAATAGTGGTTTGCATCTAACGTTGCCGTGTGGTGATTGGACTTATGCTATTGTTGATCAGTTGCAGTCGCTATTGATTTATATATACATTTTTTCCGCTTGCTTGGTGGGTGATCATTTGTGGGCAGACTTGCAATGGCTGAAATTAATAAATCTGATTTTTCTCATGAGGTTAAAAGTGGAGGAAATCCATTTTCTTATGGTTCTACTGTAAAGTTAGATGGATCTAACTATGAGATTTGGTCTCGTGTGTTTATGATGTCTGTGATTGGACATCAGAAGGAGCATGTTATAGAAGAAAACGAACCTGTTGAAAATAGTGGAAAATATGGTTCATGGAAGGGAAATAATAATATTGTCATGTCATGGATCATGAATAGTGTGCAACCTCAAATTGCATCAACTATTGCATACTACACCTCGGCCAAGCAAATGTGAGATTTCTTGAAACAAACTTACTCAAATGACAAGAATGTTAGCAAGATATTGCAGGTAGAGGAGGAACTACTTAATCTGCAACAGGGTAACCAAAGTCTTGCTCAGTACTTCGTTTCCCTTAAGTCCATCTCTGAACGACTTAAAGCATTACGTCCTCCATGTCCAACATGCTATAAGACCCATGGTGAACACTCTATGGTTGCGAAGTTCCTACAGGGTCTCTCCTCTGAATATGCAGTAGCAAAGGCTCAGATGTTGATTGGAGCAGAAATCCCTGACCTAGCTGAAGCCTACAATAGACTCAGTCGTCTTGTTGTGACCCTCTCTTCACCCTCTAGTGATATCCATGTCTCTGCCCTGGCAGCCTCAGGAGGTCGTGGACGTGGTTTATTTAGGGGAAGAGGCATGGGTCGTGGGTCAGGAGGAGGTCGGGGGAGATTTCAGTGCACCTATTGTGGGAAAATAGGTCATTTGGAAGACAGATGTTGGGATAAACATGGTCGTCCTACCGCAGCGCCACCCTTAGGAAGAAATGTTACATCGAAGCTGGGGACTAACTCTTTACAGTCTTCTATTGGATCGGCCCAAGCAGCGTCGTCAGTGGTAGATGGGTCTTTATCTTCTTCTCAGCCTGAGACAGTGACTGTGAGTATCAATAAGTCAGAGTATGAGGACTTTCTAGCACACAGATCTACTTAGCCGTCGGCCTCCACAGTTATGAGTGACAGCGCTATGTCTATGTCTGTTGACATTATCTCATATGATACAGGTACTACTTGGATTATTGATTCAGGGGCATCGAGGCACTTTTGTAGTAAACCTTCTATGTTTACTGTGCTACACTCATTACCTCAGATACGTCATGTGAGACTTGCAGATGGTAGATGGTCACCTATTATGGGTTATGGAGATATCAAGATTTCTCAGTCTATGACTATTCCAAATGTGTTATATGCTCCTAAGTTTCCCACAAATTTGTTATCTGTTGGACAATTGATTAATGATTTACATTGTCGTGTTACGTTTGACTCTGGTTTATGTTCATTTCAGGACTTGCAAACTGGGAAGACGATTGGTGGAGGCTATGAGAAAGGGGGCATCTACTTCCTGTCGGATCCCGTGGGTATTGCAGCATCATCGATCACATCGTTGTCCTCCTCTTTCCAGTGGCATCTCAGACTTGGTCATCCATCTGTCTCCAAGCTCCGTCATCTTCTTCCACATCTTTCATTACCAGAGTCGTTCCAGTGTGAAGCTTGTCAACTTGGCAAACACACTCGTAGTAGTTATTCATCGAGTCTTAGTCTGTCTAGTTGTGGACTATTTGATGTTCTTTATGTTGATGTGTGGGGTCCTAGCAGAGTTGCTAGTAGGTCAAGATTTTGTTATTTCCTTGTTATTGTAGATGATTATTCTCGAGTCACTTGGGTATTCCTTTTGAAGGAAAGGTCTGAAGTCGTATGTACTCTCAAAAACCTTATTATTGAAATAAAGACCCAGTTTGGTATTCTTGTTAAAAACATTCACACTGATAATGCTCTTGAGTTCAAGGCATCTACCTTAATGAAGTTTTACTCAGATAATGACATTTCTCCTCAGTTTACATGTCCCCATACCTCCCAACAAAATGGAATAGTTGAGCGAAAACATCGCCAACTTTAAATGTGGCTCGTTCCCTTATGCTTCATACTAATCTACCTGCATATTTTTGGGGAGATGCTATTCTTATTGCTTGCTACTTGACCAATCGTTTACCCTCATCCTCCATTGATAACCAGGTCCCCATTAAACTTGTGCACCCACAAAGACCCTTGTTTCCAGTAGCTCCCAAAGTATTTGGTTGCACATGCTTTGTTCACATTCTTGGACCCACACGTGACAAATTGGGGGCCCAAGCCATTAAATGTATTTTCATTGGCTACTCCAGAAACCATAAAGGCTACAAATGCTTTGATCCCTTGACTCAAAAAGAGTATATCAGTGCAGATGTCACATTCTTTGAGTCTCAACCTTATTATAGCCTCACTCCTATATCTACTGAGATGCCACGGTCACCAGACCCACTGCCTATTCCTCCTATTCCTTTGGAGTCGTTCCCTTTTGAATCTCCTTCTTCTGTTGTGTCCAAGTTTCGTGATCCTCCGCTGGTTTACACACGTCGACAAGACCCTTCTCATAATCCTTTGCCAACCGTTTCTCAGGAGGTAAGTACATCTGAAGTGCATAGCCCTACTCATTCTGATCCATGTCAAGACTTACCTATTGCTCTTCGCAAAGGCAAGCGACAATGTATTTTACATCCTATATCTCATTTTGTGTCTACTGATGGTGTTGGTAAAAATATGCAACAGTTCATTCAAGCTCTGGCTGCTCATACAGTTCCTACGTGTCACCAACAGGCTTTATTAGACACCCAATGGAGACAGGCTATGCAAGATGAGATGGATGCCTTAGTGCAGAGAGGCACTTGGGAACTTGTTGATCCTCCTCCTCGTTGTAATATTGTTGGCTCAAAGTGGGTATTCACAGTGAAATATAATTTTGATGGTTCTATGGAACGATACAAAGCTCGGTTGGTTGCTAAGGGCTACACGCAGACCTACGGTGTGGATTTCTTTGAGACCTTCTCTCCAGTTGCTCGGTTGGGAACCATTCGTCTTATCATTTCCGTGGCTGTCCACCATGACTGGCACATGTATCAACTGGATGTCAAAAACGCATTTTTGTATGGTGATCTCGATGAGACTGTCTATATGCAACAACCACCGGGATTTGAACGACAGGGGGAGTGTGGCAAAGTGTGCAAGCTGAAGAAAGCTATTTATGGACTCAAACAGAGTCCTCGTGCGTGGTTTCACAAGTTTTCTGAGGTAGTCTCAAAGTGTGGCTTTGTGAGATCTCCTCTTGATCATTCTTTGTTTATCAAGAAGGCTTCCAGAGGTATAACCGTTCTCGTGGTTTATGTTGATGATATTATCCTGACATGTGACTTTGATCAAGAAATTTCTGATGCAAAGTTGTTTCTTCAAAAACACTTTGTGACGAAAGATCTTGGTCCTCTACGATACTTCTTGGGAATAGAAGTTGCTCGCAATAGGGAGGGTGTTGTTCTCTCTCAACGGAAGTATGTTCTTGATTTATTACAGGACACAGGGATGCTAGGAGCTAAACCGGCTAATTTACCTATGAATCCACGTATACATCTTCATGATGACCAAACAGAATTAGTGGATTCTCGATCTTACAGATCCCTTATTGGAAAACTACTCTATGTTACTGTGACAAGACCAGACATTAGTTTTGCAGTGGGAAAACTAAGTCAATTTATGGAAAAACCAAAGAAAGTTCATTGAGATGCTGCCTTGATGGTGGTTAAATATCTGAAATCGTCTCCTGGCAAAGGCCTTTTGTTCACGAAAGGCAAGACTCTGGAAGTGGAAGCCTATAGTGATGCTGACTATGCTGGCTCAGTAGAGGACAGAAAATCTACCACAGGATTTTGTGTATTTGTGGGAGGCAATCTTATATCGTGGAGAAGCAAAAAACAAGGTGTGGTGTCAAGATCTAGTGCAGAATCTGAATACAGAGCTATGGCTCAAACAACAGCAGAAATGACTTGGGTTAGATCTATGCTATCCAGCCTAAGTGTGTCGATTCCACTTCCCATGAAGATGTATTGTGACAATCAAGCAGCCACACACATTGCAAACAATCCAGTTTTCCATGAAAGAACTAAACATATTGAAGTGGATTGCCATTACATTCGGGATCTCGTTCAAGCAGGAACCATTGCCACTATTCATGTTCCTTCAGAAGATCAAGCTGCAGATATCTTCACCAAAGCTCTTCCTATTGGTGATTTCTCTAGATGTTGTGACAAGCTGAGCATGTTTAATATGTATGCTCCAGCTTGAGGGGGAGTGTTGAATTAGAAAAGTTTTATGTTTTAGGAGGCTCTTCGTAATATTAAAGAGTTATAAGATCTCTTTAATATTTTCGTTGTTTCTCATTGATTTATTTTGTAAATCTCTTTTCTACCCTAATCTCTTTTATAAGGGAGATTAGGGTTAACGTAATGAGAACTTTTTTGGTTTAGCCATACGGCTGCCTCTCTCTCTATCTCCCTCTCTCTCGCTCTCTCCACATCTCACGACAGACCTTCTTATTTCACCGCTGCAACAAAGAGGAAGTATATATGTGTATGCCTCCAGGATATGAGGAACCTGGAAAATGTTGCAAGCTAAGGAAAGCTTTATATGGGCTCAAGCGATCTGCTCGAGCATGGTTTGAACGACTTAAGACTTGTCATGAGACAATGTGGATACCATCAAGGGAATGGAGATCATACACTCTTTGTGAAGAGAAATGAGCAAAAGGTTACTATTTTGTTGGTATATGTTGATGATATGATTGTTACAGGTGATGATGAAGATGGAATAATTAAGTTAAAGAAACTGTTGGCGATCGAGTTTGATCTCAAGGACCTTGGTAAGTTGAAATATTTCCTTGGCATTGAAATTGCTAGGTCTAGGACTAGCCTCGTGCTAAATCAACGGAAGTACACTCTAGATTTGTTAAAGGAGACTGGGAAACAGGGGTGTAGACCAGCTTCTACTCCTCTAGATGCTGGCCATAAGCTAAGTCTTAGAGATGGGGAGCCTCTCTGTGAAGAGGCCAAAAGAAGATATCAATGTCTTGTAGGGAAGTTGATTTATCTTACTCTCACTAGACCTGATATTACCTTTGCTGTGAATGTGATGAGTCAGTTCATGCATGCTCCCACGGATGCTCACTTGAAGGCTGTCGATAGGATCTTATACTACTTGAAGAGGAATCCTGGCAAAGGTCTCATGTATGTTAAGCAAGACGCTTTTGGGATTGAAGGTTATTCAGATGCAGACTGGACAGGCTGTATTGACACTAGGAGGTCCACCTCTGGCTATTGTATCTATTTGGGAGGGAATCTCATAGTGTGGAGGAGTAAGAGGCAAGACGTTTGTTCTCGTTCCAGTGATGAAGCAGAATACAGAGCTGTTGCTATGGGAGTTTCTGAGCTTTTGTGGCTAAAAGTATTGTTGACTGATATTGGTATAAAAGTTGAAGAACCAATGAAGATGTATTGTGATAACAAGTCAGCAATCAACTTGGCCAACAACCCTGTGCTTCATGACAACAGAACAAAGCATGTTGAGATTGACCGGCATTTCATTTGAGAAAGAATTGATGCTAAAGAACTTGTACTTCCTTATATGAGATCTGAAGACCAAACTGCTGATGTCCTGACCAAAGCCTCGTCTTCAACTTCATTTGAAAGAAATGTATCCAAGTTGGGCATGTTTGATCTATATGCCCAACTTGAGGGGGAGTGTTGACGTGTTTTAATGTACGAGTCTGGGTCTGGACCTGGTCCAGTGTGTGCTCCTGTTTAGGCCTATTGAGACTCTACTTGTATCTTGGTAACCCTAATTTTTGGGTGTGAATGAAATCTTAAGAGAGAGAAAGTCTGGTTGCTAGTGGGCACCAGTTCCTCCTCATCTGTGGTTTTTTCCCTCTTGTTAAGGGTTTTTCTACGTTACATCGTGTTCATCGTATTCTTTTTCTTTTTTCGTGTTTCCACAATAATCTTGATCATATTCATTTTTATCCTCATCTCCATCTTCTTCATCTTCATCTTCACGATTTAAAAAAACTCATTTCCTTCCAACGAGAATCAGCCACCCACACACAAATCCATGGTTTAATCGATGATTTCATTTTAAAAATCAATGATTTATCCCTCCATGGCGGCACAATCTCTAGGTTAGAAATGAAGAAGGGGCGGTTTTTTATAAAGAAAACTCGAAAAAAGGGGGATTCGAGCCCTCCTTTGTTCAAATAAGCTTGTATCGTACGATACGGGGGCATTATCATACGATACAGGCACGATACACCCCTATTTACTATACAGGGGGTGTATCGTATCGTATTTTGTAAACGATACGTACAACACTGATTATGAGCATGGTCGCAGATAGATTTGAGTATAATTTCATCAAATTGCAACTTTACATTGACACCATAGAATTAGCCTGGTAAAATCAATCATGAACCTAATATACATCCAAATAGTGAGGGTCCCAATTGAAAATAGGGAATATAACTGACATATGGACTTGAACAGGTTATTTTAGAGCTTCAATGCACCCTATTGAATTCAGACAGAACTTCAGGATGAACAAGAGCTTACTGCACTAAGTAGGACATCTTAAGATTTTAGGTAAGTAGGTCGACGGTCCAATACCTACATGACACATCTCTAGGAAAATCTGGTGAGGGATGTTAACCCCAGCTTGATGGTCAAGGAGAAAAAATAATATTTAGCATGACAAATAAGACAAGGAGCTAAGCCTATGAGGATTTGTCTATATGTTAGGTCCAGCTCAACCGACCGATATGACTTGAACCTAATAATCTTGTTTTACTTCATTAGTATCTATTCTTTAACATCTACTTCAAGAATTTATCACATATCTCCATACTCCCTAAAAAGGTAACATGTCCCATACATCATAAGATTCAACCCTCTAAAATGAATCGAACAACATTCATGATTGCCTCTCTCCCCCAACAACAATCCTTTTCTTTTTCATTTTTTCATGCTTCATAACTAGTTTGGCTTATTTGAGTGCATGGAAAGCATTTCCTTTCTTGAACGCCAAGGGACTGCAAAACAGAGACACAGGGGTAGCCTGCACACCAACTCTAAATTGATCCCTTGAAAGAGCATTCCCAATATCTGCTTTTTCTTGACAGCCCTCAGACAGCTCACTCCAGAGTGCACATAGGGCCATGTGCATGTGAAGAATTTGAACTAAGGAAAAAATGCAATACACCAAATATAAGGAAAGAAAAAAACATAAGCCCTTCAGCTGAATCTTATGTTGAGAATTTGTAAACACGTGATTTTCAGATACCAAAAAGGTAAGTTCATAAATCTGGACCTCAAAGACAGATTGTAATTGCTCCCTTGGAGTGTTCTTGACTGCCTCTCGCTGCTGTCTTACTCCATGTGTGCGCATAACATGAGATGGCAAAAAGAGATATGCACCTTTATCATAACTGTTGATAAACATATGGCCATTAAAGACAATTAGAATAACAGACAATGTTCACAGTTCAAATGCATATTTGTGTGTGCATGTGTATATATATATATATATGCATGACTTGAATAAGAGATAATGAACATGATATTTTTGTCAGACAATGACAATTTGGGAAAAACAGAATATCTGAAAGGAGAAACATAGACACATCATACCCTGTCCAACTCAGTGGGCGCACCAACATTGGCATGAAAGGAATCACCATGTGCCTGGCCTGTCAAAACATGCAGAGTGTTAAAAATGAACAGGCTTGCACTATACTTTATCAACTTAGTACTGATATGTAGCTGAGACAAGTTGCTAATAGATCTTTAAGGATCACAGATATTCATCTGGGTAAAAAGTAAAAACTTATGCAAAGACTACCTTTGCATATCTTGGATGGACTTCCAAGGACAACCAAAACATAGAAGAAGAATGTGAATTAGACAACTAACAGATTGTAATCCCAGCGTGAATTCTCTTAATAAGCAATCCAATCATCATTGTGATTCAAGCTTACAAGATCAACTGTCACCTTCAATACGAGCAGAAGAGCTCCACATGAAACAGGCAAACTATGTCTCTATCAAACATGACCAAATGGCAAGTCAGGAAAAGGATTTGCTCGTAGTGGAACTCTAGACAGCTGGAAAACTATTCTTCAATTCCAAGTAGCAAAATTAACTAATTGAGTACAAGCTGGTCTACGTCCAGAAGATGGTTAGCATCCAAGAACAGACCTGTCATATCTAATACTACACAGGCAGAAAGGTTCTAAGAAAACGCTAAGACACTAATTTTAAGGTGGAAAATGCAAAACCATAACAAACATATACATGGAAAGCTATGGAACATCAACCAAACTAATTGGGAATGACAGATGAGCATCTTCTTGCACTTACAGTTCTCTCAAGTCCTTTACGAACTAAAGGATCACATTCAATAACACCATAACGTCTTGAATTATTTCTGTGAAATTAAAAAAAAAAAAAATGAAACGTGTAAATCTGTTATGAAATTTGTTATAGTATCCAAATCATCAGTCTTAAAGATATATCTTACACGTTGTCCTTGGATGCACTCTTCAATGAGTGCCTGAATGCAGGACGAATATCAGGCGGACCATCAGCCCCCTGATCTAGTGGAGGCTGAATGTAAGCAGTTTCAATCAGCAGCTCAATAAGACGACAACCTATCTGCAAATGGCAATGCAGCTTGTAAAAACTAAGGTCAACAATACATGTCCCTAGCTTATGTAGTCTGTCAATACCTTAGCATGTCCCTCGGTTCCCCAGGGCTCCGAGTCGTCCTTTCCTTTCACTATCTTAGTCACCTGACGCAGCTTTTGCTTCTTTATCAAAGTTGTCACTTTTTTCCTTAGAAATTCTTTCTCCTTGGCAACAGCTTCAGGTTCCTTTTCGCCCTCATCTGCGGTGGAAGATTTCTTTCTCGTCTTCTCAAGAAATTTGCGTATCCTGCCCTGAAAGTGCAATTAAATGGTGCTGTCACAACTCAGAACTTGAACTACGACTGAAATCTGTTTACAACAGGAGATAGTCAAGTTCTTCAAGATGAACGACAACTTCAAAATGGCTAGAAAATCCGAAATCCAGAAAAGTAGACTCAGAACCCTCCAATTAAGCAAGTCATAGTAAGAGCTATCGACCTCATTTTCGATGGCTTCGCCGATACTGCACGCTGCCTGGACAACTCGAGCGGACCCATTGTCGTTGGAAGTCATCATCAACCCCATCAATTTGTGCATGGTGATGACAGCTATCATCTCAGCAGGCAAATGATCAATGTAGGGCGCGTACGCCGACCTGAGTTTTCCCCTCCTACGAAGCTCCTGCTCTGCCGCAATGCGATCCCTGAGAGGTTCAAACCAACCAAGGAATAGGGACTTCATGTATGGCAAATTCGGAGCTAGTTTCTTCTTGCACATATCCACCATGAGCTCCCTGTATTCCCTCGCTGCTTGTTCCCACGCTTCCGTTTCAGTCTTAATTTGCCTCCTCTTCAGGGCGCTGTACTTCGCAACTCCCAAATCGCCAAAATCCGGTTTGTTTCTGCCTTCGCATTTCTCTGTTTTGTTCCTGACTACCGCTTCAGAGAACTCTTCCAACATCCCCTGAATTTCTTCTATTGCCGAAACATCTTCGTCCGTCGAAGAAACCACTGCTTCTGCAGCACCAGCAAAACCTCGCGTCGGTCCTACACTGTAACAAAAGCCATCACTCATAAAGCGCGACAAACTACTCCGATTTTCGCCACTCCTTCTACAAAATCCGACGCTTCTGTCCCCCCATCCCTGCGCCAACGCCGGAATCCGTCGAATACCCATTTGAGGACACCCATCCCTCAACCTCAACACGAAACGGGAGGGGATGTAACTACCAAATAAAGAAGCTAATTGGGAAAACTCTTCCGCACCACTACCTTGGAGAGCAGCCGATCGACACACTATATTGAAATTCCAAAAAGATAACTTTTTATTGGCAATCTTCCACATGATTTTAGGATATCAGAACTCCTGAGAGCAGTGAACTGGAAAAGAAGTTGAGAGCAGAGCGGCTCCAGATAATTGCAATGAAGCATGGGCCATCACGCATCAAGGCGGAAGCGAGAAAACGGAAGACAAGAATAATTGTTTATTTCAGATCAACAGCGCGTGCCGAGTCGGCGGGAAAATTTATCAGGGGGAATGGAAGCCATGAACGACGGTGGCGGAGGGAGGGAGACACTGGAGGGCGGCGAGCCGCCTTAAACCCTCCTTAAGCCCACAAAGCTCAGGCAGTGGCTTTGCCCATAGGGCTAACAACGGATCGGGTTCTAGTAAAAGGTGGACCCGTACCTAATAACTCCATTACTTTGGCGATGGTTGCAGGCAGGGTCCGGGTCGAAGTTGGCCCATTAGTTTGGCCAGGTCGACGGATAACGTAGTTTTAGATGTATATATTCATCCTATCTGCTGTATTTGATTGAGTTTAAATAAATTGTTAGATATTAAATGGTAACATTAATGACGAATTGTTTTTCAAAAAGTTCATGAAAGTAAAATTTTCTCTATTTAAATTTGATTTAATTCATTTAAATTGGATCAAGTGGGTATTGGACAAATTGTCAAGCCCGTAAAAAAAATAATGCTGACTTGAATGGAGATGGAAGTGATATGAACGGGTCGGACTGGGTTGGCTGTATGAACTAAGCAACTACCATGTCCTAATGAGCTATACTAATCAGAACTCTAATTTTCAATGTATCCTTTTCCGTATGATCTCTACAACATTATACACCTATAATTTCTGCTCACTGCCCAAGTGAGAGGCTTAAACCTCTTTTCCTTCCCCCTATTATTGGAGTTATATTGGATTCTATAACTGCTTCAAGATTGAGTTGTTCGGCAAAAGTAACACACTGTTACTGTTCTCTGAATCTATGTCCAAAATTGTATCAGATTTTTCAAACATTATACAAGTGTTTTATGAATCTACCTCATTTTTTTAGGATAGATTCATGAAACACTAAATATGTATAATTTGTGTCCAACAACCCTTATGGGGGCTTTCTTCAACTCAAGAATAACATTTGCCACTGCTTGCAATCTAGACAAGTCATGTTCATGAAAATCAAACTGATGACCTGGATTTATTGGCCTGCTAGTACTAGCAGTTTAATATTTTACCACTGCTTTCTTTAAATTTAAAAGATACATTATATATATTAGTATATGCATTTATTTAAGTTTTTGGATAGTTAAGGGAACACGTGCATGCGAGGGTTCAAAGCTGTGTCTTCCCAAATCCCACATTGAATTGCCTCTCTGTTATTCAAAAAAATGAGAGAAAACTAAATAGCAAACACAATTCCAGTGAAAGGGAGAAGCAAAAGTTCTAAGGTTTCAGTTGAACTCTAGCAAGTCAAACTAAGTAGCAAGTTCCTATGTTGCATAGCATTAAACTTGGAGAAGCTGTTCTAAATTTTCTGGTAACAACCAGGTGTGGATAGCAAATCTTATACCGCGTACTCATCATAAGAAAAACTTTAGATTGTCTTCCAAAGTTTTGGGGGACGCTTACATTGCTTAAAACATTCCAATGAGTTATTGCATCATGTTCTACGGATGTATTTTACAACTTGCAAAAAAATAAAAAATAAAATAAAAACATGTCGGTGGGATCTTGGATCATTGCAAATTCCGTCGAACCATAAACACAAACTAGTTTAAAAATTACGGTGAAAAGAAAAATTACAAACAGCCGCTCAACAAATTGGTGAATAGCAAATGCTGCTTAACATGAGCATGGAGGATTGCCAGAGGGAGAACCAAGAGCTTAACGAATCTCATCCCTCAAAAATCGAAAATTCGGAGACAAAACGCGACGATAAAACAACTCCGGCCTCGACCATGCCGTTGGCCGACAGGTTGATGCCCGCTGTTATGTTTTTCAATTTTATATTTTTTAAGGGACAAGATTTATTAAGAGGTGTAATTTTGCAAACTTATTTGCTTATTTTAATACTTTCTGTCGAGGGTGGTTATTTAAGAATTCGGGGGAAGAGTTGAGCAGCCATTTGAACGAGAAGTCGAGAACTAGACCATTTCCTCAAAACAGCCTCATTCTCTGCAGCATTTTGCAAGTTCTCCTCCAACACCAATGGTGCCGACATGGGTAACGGCAACTACGAGTTCAAACAGTTGAAGGAACCACAGCAGCTATAAACACAGAGAAAGTAACAAGCAGAGAAAAAAGTTATTTTCCGTCATTTAATCAAAACAACAATCGATCAATATATTATTAACCTCTTCTCGTTCATTCTTATGCTATCTTTCATCTCACTCCTACAAAAGATAGATACATTTCACATCTACTTTCTGAGCTCCATGCACCGAGAGAACATCAGAAAGGATCTACTCCTGCCATGGATCGTTCTCGTCCCTCACTTCGGATGGTTCCACGACTTCTGCTTCCGTAGTTACTGAAGCCCCGTCATCAGTCTCAGACTCAGCAGTGGTTACAGTTTCCTCGGAATCTGATCTTCCCCATCTACCACCTAGTGCAATTGCCATCATTCCATATATCTTGTTACCCAATTCAGCGGGACTGTCAGGCTGCACAAGCATGTACGAAGTCAGACACCACAGGCACAAACAACGTCCCGATTTGCAAAATAGTAAGAAATTCAGAAACTCAAGATAATATTTTACCGTAAATCCACTTGAGATGAGAGCTGTATCATACAAAAGATCTACAGCTCTCCTAGCTTCGGCATCATCTGGAGAATCCTTGCAAGCAGCCTATCGATACAACATAAGATCACATAAACATATCGCTGTATCAAAATTTGAAATAATACTTCCTGCGGTTTGCCATCTAAAAGATTTGCAAACCAGGAACGATTTCACCAAATCATCCTAGGGGGGTCCATTTTGAGAAACTGGAGAAGCTTTAACTGTTTGGGTACTTGACAAAGACATGATGTGTATGTGTGTGTGTGTGTGTGAGAGAGAGAGAGAGAGGGAGAGAGAGAGAGAGCTTACATTCAGGTCTTTGATAATGGGATGGTCTGGATTAATTTCTAATATTCTTCTACCTCTCATGAACTCCAAGCTTGATGTGTCCCCAAGAGTTTGAGCTCTCATAAGCCTTCAAGACGAACATAGTTAGACATTAATGAGCTAATGGGAGGAGTGTTTCATTATAGACATAGTTAAATTCGATAACATACCTTTCCATGTTAGCAGACCATCCAAATTTCCCTGACACGAGAACACATGGAGACGAGCTCAGACGCTTTGAGATTTGAACCTTGGCAACTTTATCACCCAACTGCTGTTTAATCCAATCACATAGGACATTGAATTCTTGCTTAGTTTCTCTTTCCTTTACCTCATCCTCATCACCTGCAGTATAACTTCATATGAGCACTACATAATTGCAAAAGAATGGTCCGCACTAGCAGATAATATCAGAATTAAAAAGGACAAAACATCTGAAGATCTTTACCCAGCTCTAGATCTTCCTTGCTAATGTCGATAAACTTCTTCTCTTTGTAGGTCTGCAAGTTCTGGATGGCAACCTCATCAATAGGCTCAACGAGATACAACACCTCAATATTTTTCTGTACAAGTTTCTCCAAGAAAGGAGCAGTTTTTGCACTCTTCAAACTATCTGATGCAATATAATAGATAGCTTTCTGGTTCTCTTCCATGCTATCAATGTAATCATCCAAACTGATTAGCTCCTCCTCACTCTTTGAAGAATAAAACCGCAAAAGTGGTGTGATACGCTTATGGTTCCCAGAGTCCTCAATGCATCCCAACTTCAGAAACTTCCCAAAATTCTCCCAGAATTTTTTGTAATCCTGGAGGAGGCACAACCCTTAAAAGAGAAGTGATCATAGTTATTTAGCTATGCAATAAGTCATGATTAAAACTTACCTCTTTATTTTCACTCTCAGATATATCCTGAATCATGTCAAAAGTTTTTCTGACAAGACGCTTTCGCATGATTCTGACCTGTTGACAAAATAAACAAGCAAATCTAAATAAAGCTCATCAAGAAGACCAGCAAGTATGGGAAAGAAATAGTGATCTTACAATTCGACTTTCTTGAAGGATTTCACGAGACACATTAAGAGGAAGGTCATTGGAATCCACCACACCCTTGACAAAGCTTAAATAACGTGGGAACTGCAATTAATAACAGCGAAGATATTTTAGATGACATCTGTGGAGACAATAGGTTTTAGAAAAATCACATGGAATATCATTAGCAATGAAATATGAGAGTGAAGAACATGTGTAATTGTCTTCTGCTATACACAAAAGATGGAAGAAAAGAGAAGAGAAACTAAATAATGACCTCACATGATACCTACCAGTTCACCATCAAAGTCATCAGAGATGAATACACGCTTCACATACAGTCGAATGTTTTTTGTCTTGGGATTCATTACTTCTTCATTGTTAAGAGGAGCCATTCCAGGAATGTAGAGAATGCTTCTGAATTCAACTTCACCCTATTGAAATTGGGTTATAAGTTATTATGATATTTAAGTGCTTAAAATATAGAATTTATTTTCCAATGAAGAATACCGAAAAAAGACACAGCAACGACTGATGCCAGATACCTCTGTTGTGAAGTGAGTATGCCCAAGAGGGTCTAAAAACTCATTGAAAGTCTTCTTATAGAATTCATTATATTCATCTTTCTCAACTTCCTTCGGGTTGCGCATCTGAAAAGGTCAAACCAGTAAGCTAACTAATGATGAGGCACCAACGTGCATGAACTGTGAAACTTTTATGAAGAATACAATACGCTTCAACAACATTTCAGAATATAAAATCAAAGATGGAAAGCTCTCAGGAATTTAGTATTTTACCCATATTGGCTTAGTTTCATTTGTCAGTTCCCAGTCCCAGTATTTCTCGGTCACAGTCTTCTTCTTTTTCTTCTTCTCTTCCTGAAATTGGAAAAAAAATTAGAATCTGAATCCATTCTCAATGGGATCACAGTACACCAACAACACAGTTACTATGCTTGTCGTAAGGCTGTTACCTCAGGTTGTGGTTCTTCACCTTCTTTAGGTGCTTCCTCCTCTTCTACCTATACAAAAACACATGGCCAAGCGAAACACTCAAAAGCATGAAATTACTAAATAATCCTATTCAATAGAAAGAAAACACAACAGAGAAGTACAAATGAGCCTACGTGAGCAAACTGAACTGCTAAGATACTTAACAACCAATGTAAAACAAGAAAAGCTAGCCTCAAGCAATAATTCCACACAGTTCAAATTCACTTGGTGTACGAAGGTCAAAAAATAATCATGAAATTACTTGCCTCAACAGTCTTTGACTTTTCTTGCCATGTATAAATTGGAAAAGAAACAAACTGTGAATAATTCTTTACTAATCCCTGGATTCTAGCAGGATCTGAGAACTCATACTTATCATCAGCCTGCAGGATGAAAACAAAGAAGTCATTATCATGTCAAAAGCATTAGAAAGATCCCGAAATATGGCAGTTCTCTTTTTACCCTTAGATAGAGCGTGATTTCTGTGCCCCGTTTCAGTCGTTTCTCAGGATCTGTTTCCTCTCTTATCTCATATGAGCTGCTGTCTGCAACTGCTTCCCACACGTATTGCTTATCAGATTTTGGACTTTTTGTTGACACAACCACCTAAAAAGTTCATTATAGAAACAGTTAGAACTCAAAGATGGATAAATATTACTGGCATAACTAGCCACAAAAACAGTTTTTCAGATTCTAAACGCCAAATACATAAAATCTCCACATAACTCAGTTAGATCCAGCCACAGTTATCCCACAAGTCTGTGACAGCAGAATGATACAATGACTCAACACTCATCCTTAGGTGATTATAATAAAACTTTCTTTTTTATACACATTTCACTTGGCAACGGAACAGGCATATTTGTCCAAGCCAGTGAAATGCGAAGTACAAGCTTACTACTATTTCATCTAGTACTTTCACGTCCAATATTTTAGAACATCTAGTTTGCAACATAGCACAGGAAATGTTTTTTCCCCTAGAAAGCAAAAATATGGTACAGAAGATAAGGAGCCAGTGAATGGACCAAGAAAACACCTTCTCTGCAACTAAGAAAGCTGAATAAAATCCAACACCAAATTGACCAATCAATCCATTATCTGCACCCATTTCCTTGTTTTCCTGCACAACAAAGAAGTTTGTGACTAAGCTTCACGTCACATTCGCGACCAGCATAAAAGGCCTGGCCAATAATCACAAAGGGCAGGGCTGCAAGAATAAAAATGCACATATGATCAAGTACCTTAAGTGCCTGCAAGAATCTCGCCGTCCCACTTTGAGCAATGGTTCCCAAACAATCAATCAACTCCTCTCGAGTCATACCGATGCCCGTATCGCTGCAGCAGAAGAATCAAATGTAACCCACCAGTCACCTTGCCAAATTACAAGCTGAGGGTAGTAGTAGACTGTGTTACCTGATGGTAATGGTTCCCTGGTCTGGGTCAGGCTTTATACGTATTTCCAGTTCTCCAGCATCTCCAAGAAGAGATGGCTCAGTCACGCTAAGAAATCTCAATTTATCCAATGCATCACTGGCATTACTGATTGATAAAAGAAGACTAGTTATAATCGGCACAAAATTTATTTTGACAATCAAAATGCATCCACAAACTCGGAGGACTTATGAGCATCACAAATTCGAATTAAAGAGTGGCACACATAAAAGATTTAATTTTACGAAAAACTACCATGACAGAGGCGGCTAAAACGGCATCAAAAACTACCACTAGCAGTTAGGAGAGCAACAAGGTACTATCAAAATTTTAAGATGAAAGAAAGTAATTCATTTCAACGACAGACTAACTGAAGAAGCTGCCCAAATAAGTTTACTGCACCTACCTCACAAGTTCTCGAAGAAACACCTCTTTATGACTATACAGGCTGTGGACGATTAAATCCAGCAAGCGACTGACCTGCAACAAAAATGGCATATTATGCTCTGAAGAACCAACGAAACCATTAACAGAACATATTCAAGAGAACAAAATGTACGACTGAATAAAGGATAGCATTAACAGCTGAATACTCGAAACAAGAACAATGTATTGGAAAAACTTAGTTTACGTGCCCAAGTTTAACACAGACACACATGCATGCACGCCGAAGGACAATCATGCACACACAAGGGAACACCAGAAAAAAGCAGTAAGCAAAATAAAACTAGTGATTGATTAAAATAGTTATTAGTAAATGGTAATATCTACATAAAAAGGATAATAAGAAGATGAAGTAACAAAAGTTCAGGAGAATAGATAAAACAAGTTATAATTAATCATGATTAATCTAATAATAATACGAAAAAAACCCATCGGAATAAAAAGAACAACGTCATAACCGGTAAAAAAAAATTGTCAACATAAACATGAAGGAAATCAATAGCTAAAAGCTGCAGGTAATTAATATGGAATCTTTTTTCACGAATCCCAACAGAGAAGCACTTCACATCCACCTCAGAAACACATAGATAGAAGGAAAATCATCTCAAAATAGTGCAGAGTTTAGAGCACGCATAACAGCCTATACTCGAACAAAACCACCAAGAGCAAAAAGAACTCTCTTGCCTTCAGAAATGAAAACATTTTAGTAGCACCCACGTAAAAATTAACACATCCTCATCGCTTTTAGATTTCAGGACTTATATTTCCCACACAAACAGAAAACCTCGATGGAGCGAAAATAAAGAAATGAGCAAAACCCAAAGGAGAAATTGATATACACCTCTGCTTGGTACTCAAATTTCTCCCCGGACGTGTCAGCAGCTTCCTTCTCCGCAACCGCCGCATCGCATCTAACAGGTTTCACACCAAATCCAGTTTTATTAATCCCCCACTGGAGACCAGACTTACTAAGCCGGAAAACGCCGTTTGGGGGGCAGAAACTCGTCAAGTTAAGAAATTTTCTGTTCTTGCTAGAAGAGAAAGAGGATGAGAAAGGGGCAAAAGTTGCAGTGGGAGCACCCAAACTCCTGCTTAGAACGGGAGCCATGGATTCTCGGGCGCTTGCAGCTTGCTCGCCTTGGTGGTTGCCGACGGCAAGAGACACTGGAGACGGGAGTGAGCGAATGGATAGAGGGAAGGTTTAAGGGGGGCTTTGAAGTGGGAGAGACGGTTCTAGAAGATGAGGGGCCTCGATTGTTTTTTTGGTGTATTTTCTAAGGCTCAGATTGAGCCATCTCAGCACCGTGCAATTCTGTTGCGTCATTCCTTTTTTTTCTATTTTTTTTCTTTTTCATTTACTGATAAGTGGATCGGTTTCAACTCGTATCGGTAATTTTAAAAATACGTGTATCATTCATAAGTGCATCGTTTCGAATCGACTCGCTTTAGATTTAAAATTTTAAATTATCTCAAATTTTGTAATGTTTTTAACTGAATTTTTGTTATTATAATGGATCATATCATTTCATATTCGCTTTATATCGACAAATTTTGGAAAAAGCCTGAATCAGCCACTGGTACGTTGCAAGGAGGGGCCGATACGCACTGATATTTATTATTTACAAGAAGGTGGGTGACACTTTAGCACCTCTCTCAATCCTTTTCGCTTTCGAGTGTTTTTTTTTTTCCTTTTTTCCTTTTATATTTTTCAAATTTATTAGATTTTTTTTTTATTTCTCAACACTCTACAGTGCAGGTTTCTTGGACTTTCAAAATCAAAAGCAAAATGCCAAGCAAAAGTGAGAAAGCTAACAAAGGTTTTTGTTGTTGATATTTGGTGTTTTTCAACACGACTTCAAATATGTTTTTTTCTTGATTCAAAAAAAATAGATGTATTGCATTTATATTATTACAAATAAAACAGAAGAAAACATAAATTCTAAACCTTAAGAAGTTAAAATCAATCAAACTGACTATTTTAAAATTGTAAAAGATTAATCAAGCATTCAACGCATTTCAATAAACTTAAAGATTATAATAGACGAATGCGTGTTTGGGCTTTTAAGATTGCAACGGTTTTCTTCTGTTTTTTTTCATGTTTTCTTTTTGACTGATTCAGCTTTTTTTGGTAGCCGATATTCGTTGTAAATAGCTTAAATTTTGATTGGTGTTTTCATCTTGGATTCTAGTGCTCTCTTTTTTTGTTGTTTACTGCTTTCAAATCTCAACTAAAAGGAGCCCATAAACAAAAGGAGACATGAAAAACCAGACGAAGAGTGTTTGACTGCAGTCCTGTTTTGCATGTTATGGGTGAATGTGGTTTCTTACCGCTTATAAAAAGGTAGAATCTTTCATCCAACCTCTTATTCCCTTAAAATACAAAGTCTGCTTTTAATGCTTCGAGGTGTTGTCTTTTTGTGCTTCAGCTTACACGTTAAAGTTATCCTTTGGTAGCAGAGTAGGCTGGTGCCATGGAGATTTGAAACAGATACTAGTCACCTATTGACCCCGCTCTAATTGTTGCACGAACCTTCGAACCCTTTTAATATGGTAAAAGGGAGTAAAATCCGGTGATTAATCCAATCCTAATCCAACAAGCAGATTGAAACCAAATCCAAATCAAGATCCAAACAAGCATATGAACCGAATTGCATGCGAACATCGGGTCTTAAGCTAGGTAGATAAGTACTTTTTTAAAAAAAGTCAAGTGTGAGTTCGATATCAAAGCAGAATCCAAACAAGTGATGTAACTAGGCGGAGATCTGAAAGTTCGGAGCTGTTTGACAATAGTAATGGATTGTTTTAATAACATGTTACTATTCCCAAGGGCCTCTATAATTTAGGGGGTTATTATTTTTGGTGCATGAGATCTGATCCGAATCAGTGATAAGAAAGACAGTCCGATCTGAAGTACAACAGATGAGATATCCAGATGACGACAGAAACTGATGCCTCCTTACTCGTAATAGATTTGTAAATAATTCTCTATCTGATAAATACACACTTCCTTGCTTTCATAACTAAAAGACAAATCTAGCCACAGCGATTAAGTTTACACGCCATGACAAAGTTTAGAAAACAAAAACTAATTTATTTTTGCATGTTTTATATATCTGTTAATTTTTTGACAATGAAAAGGATGGGGGCTCACCCGTTGCAGCGAAAAAACATACGTTTTTGTATAAGCTGACTTTTTTTATGTTGAAAAAGTTCCAAGAATTATTTTTAAATTTGTATGGATAATAATAATAATAAGTTCTTATAGATAATATTAATGAAAGTTTCCTATAGTTTTCAAAAGAATGTCATAAAACTCTTTTTTTTTTGTCGCCCAAACAAGAACCAAAATTCAAAAAGTGAAAACCAAGTTTTTTTGACATGTCATCCAAACACATAAACTTTGTTTGCAAAACTCGTTAACATAATAAGTTTTCACGAAACTAGGTTATCAAAAAAACCCATTTTTTCAAGGCGTCATTCAAACACAACCATAGTTGTTCATTTTTGCCGCAGCTATTGGCAGGCCTTCCCTCTTATCTGCTGTCTTTATTATGTGATCCGTCCACTTGGTCTTATGCAAACACGAGCACTCATTAAGCTTTTCTGTTTATTATTCATTTGACGAGCTAGCTAGTGTGGGCAGTTGCCCATACCAACCTTACAAAATTTTAAAAATTTCATATATTTGATTGCTTATATGGTTATTGAACCAATTCTCCCAATTGTCCGTGAATGTTTATAGAGGGTCAAAATAAATAAAATTTGACTTGATAAACCGTAAAGCTGAATTTGATTGCAAAGAAGAATTTAACGTGGTAAATTTTGCAAAAAGAGATGAAATTTAACCCCTTTCTATTAGCCTCTAAAGGCTGTAAGACATTTAAATTGCACGGATGTTACTGTATTGGAGTCTTGGGTCCACAAATTTCAGCTGTGCTTCATCACGCGCGGACTCAGACGTGGCTCCGACTCGCACCCGAACCCAGTCAACGCTGGTGGGGTGCGGTTAACCCGAGTCTGGTCCAAATGTATTCTGTTTCTCTCTTAATTCGTTCAAACGTAAAGTCGAGAGGGGTTAGGGCTTTCGGCTCTTGGAAAAAAACAGTCGAAGCGCTCACCGCTGCAACCGCCCCGGCCGTGCAGCGTCCAATCCTCAACCTTTTTCCGACAATTTTCACGGCTTTCCGACCGGCGGGCTATCTTCCATTGGTAGCGACGGTTCTCAACCTTTTTCTGCCGACAAAAGGCATCGATTCAACGCTGAAGACTCCACGAGCCGCGGGCTGGCGGCAGAAGTAGTAGGAACAATACGAAGATTAAGGATGCTCGTGATGGATCCTTAGTCCTTGGTGAGTTTTTTCTATACTTTTAATATTACTTCCGTTTTCTAAGTAACGTTCTTCCCAGTTTGTTCCAAACACTCACCCACGCTGCTATTTCTTTTTTCCCTTCTTCCTTTTATAGATTATAGAAGAAGCTAGATTATATCTCTGCAACTATGGTCAGAAAGGAGGGCTCCATGAAAGTGAGGAAGAGGAGCCAGTCTTCCATTGTGAATAGGAAGCAGAGAAACCCTAGGAGCAGGTCTTCATTTGATGATGACCGCTTCTTCAACAAGAGAAACAAGCGGACAATTGCAGAAGATGAAGAGATCAGGGAAAGCGATTATGATGATGATGATGAGTTTGACGGAAAAGAGAAAAGGGAAGGAGAGGAGGGGGCGCAGGAATTGGAGCCCGAAGATGTTGAGACGGCAGATGAGAAGCGCGTTCGCGTGGCGAAGGCATACCTGGAGAAGATAAGGGCAATCACAAGGCATGAGGAGGAGGATGGCTATGTGGATGAGGATGAAGATGAGGCGAAGGCAGAGGAGGCGCGGAAGGGGATGAGAGACTCACTTGTTGCGGATTTTCTACAACAAGAACAGCTAGAAGAGAGTGGGCGGGTGCGGCGGCAGCTCGCTCTGAGGTATTTTTTTCTTTTCCTGGTTTCCTGATAAGTTGGAACCAGTCCCTTCCTCTCTGTTTTTATGCATGCGGGCAAAATAAATTGGTTTAATTTAATGTTGGAAAAATAATGACATTTTGTTGTTCAATAGGGTGCAAAAACCAGTGGAGGGTTTCCGTTTGTTAGTCAAACATCGAAAAGCTGTGACTGCTGTTTCATTATCTGATGATGATCTCAAAGGATTTTCTGCATCCAAAGATGGAACAATCTTTCAATGGGATGTTGAAAGTGGCAAAACTGAGAAGTACTCGTGGCCCAGTTGGGACATTCTTAGCTCGCATGGTGCTAGAAAGCCAGAAAGTCCTTCGATAAAGTGGAGCAATCATGTTTTAGCGTTGGCTGTTAGTTCTGATGGCCGCTATTTGGCTACAGGGGGCCTAGATCGACATGTGCATTTATGGGATGTTCGCACGCGGGAGCACATTCAGGTAAGCTGCAGCTGAGTACTGTTTGTCGTGGACATATTTTAGTTCCTTTTTTCAATCTTAGGCTACTGTATCGCCGTTAGAGTATTTTATCTCGATGCAACAAATGTATTTTCTTATATTTATTTTGTGATTCCTGATTCTACGTTTTTGGTTTATTTTGGTAGTAGAATTATTGTTAGGTTAAATGAAGCTTGGTTTTTGTTTCCTTATTGAGGTTCATTGGTGGGCAGGCATTTCCTGGTCATAGAAGACCTGTGTCTTGTTTGATCTTTAGGCAGGGAACGTCACAACTTTTTTCTGGATCATTTGATCGCTCTATCAAGATATGGAGTGCTGAAGATCGAAGTTACCTTGGGACATCTCATGGCCATGAGGGTGAAATATTAGCGATTGATTGTCTAAGAAAGGAGCGGACATTGACTGTTGGTCGTGATCGAACAATGCGATTGTCAAAGGTAATTTATGATCTTAGGACATTATCAACCTATTAAACATTAGATGTTCTTTTGAGTTTTTATTATTATATGTGATTTTTCATTATGATGCCTGGGTTGAAGGCATCTCATTTCATGGAATCCATTGTATTTCTCACTTAATGAACCTGAATGATTCTTCCATTGGTATTGTTGGCCTTTTCTAGATCCCCGAGGAAACACATCTAATTTTCCGCTCCTCAACTGCATCCCTGGAGAGTTGTTGTTTCATCAGTAATGATGAGTTCTTATCTGGCTCAGATGATGGAAGCATAGAGCTATGGAGCTTATTGAAGAAGAAGCCCATTTTTGTTGTAAGACATGCACATTCAATGCTAGCCCCCAATACCAACTTAAATGGAGTCTGTGATGAGAGAAAAATGGTTAATGGTCACTCAGGTAAGACAGTTTAACTGCTTTTGAAGCAATTTTGTCACACTTCTTTTTCCAATGGAGCTAAATCCTAGTCTTAAAGATTTGCCATGGTGTTTCAAGTTTTTGAATATATTCTATATTATTGGCATGGATTCTAGTATGGAAACCCTTTCTTGACTCTTTTTGCAAACTTCCGGTGATAGCACCTTAAATTTGAGGGTGGGGATGTTGGGAAATTGTGTGTAGGTACTCATGTATATTTCAGATATATATGTACCAGTACATAGTTCTCATTTGTATAATACTTATTTGTACTTTTTATTTCTTTTACTTATTCTTTATTTTCCATCTTGTATTTTCTTTTATTTTGTCAGAGGCTTTGGAGTCCCCTACAACTTCATTTCTAGCCGTTGGGCTCTCAATGGTTCCTCACTCACTTGTATATGACCTTGTAACATATTCTTAGTTGAGGCCTTTTTTGCAGCTCTGTTATTCTTTTTGATAAACTTTTCCTTCATATTCCAATGTGTTCTTCTTGGTTAGGCTTTTGTGCCTGTTTTATGTGCTGCTTGCTGCTGTGTTGACAACAGAGTGTGGAGGACCTTGGTGCATTTGATTGTGGGCCTTAGTGCCATTACTTGTTCTGTTTGTTGCTGTATTGACAACATATTTGGGTGCCTTAGTGCACTGTTTTGGTTGTTGCCCACTTGACAGGGAGATTTGGGGCCTAGTGCATAGTTTGCTTATTGCTGAAAATATCGTGTGTTGAGCTCGTTGATAGAGTTTCTGAGATCCTATTTCCTAACATCAACTTCCTACTTAGGTACTCTTTTGGTTCTTTTTTTTTTCCCCAATTACAGATTACGAACATTCTGAGGCTGGATTTCTAAAACCATCAACTCAGTCATGGGTTGGGGCTGTTGCAGTCTGCAGGGGCAGCGATCTTGCTGCATCTGGAGCTGGAAATGGTCTTGTGCGTTTGTGGGCTGTAGGGGATGAACAAAGAATAATTAGCCCTATACATGACGTTCCATTGGTATGTGTTTCAAAAAGTGTTCATTTTCATTATTAGGTTCTGCCTCCATTTTTGCATGTTTTAACAAACTTCTATATCATTTATGGGACTGTTAATATTTTTTGCTGTTCAAATTTCATTGTTAAGTATTTTGGTCTTTATGTGGTGCTTGTAAAAGAATGCCTGACCTATATTTATGTTGCTTGTTCACTTTCTCTGAACCAACAGAATGGTTTCGTGAATTCCCTTGCATTCGCAAAATCTGGGCGTTTCCTTGTTGCTGGAGTGGGACAGGTCAGTTTTCTCCACAGGATGTGGTACTTGCTTTATGAATCAAGTAGAACAGGACAGACTGACTAAAAAGTGCACCAAAGGACGTACTGTTGAATCGTCAACAGATTATTTTCTTATTCATTTTTCTTCTGCAGAATCAAGAGTATGAGCTCTAATCAAAATAGGTTCTTTATTGGTTAAACCCCATGATCTCTTGTCTTCCATCTATCTGATAGAACTTCCACTTTTATACTCTTAAGACACTTGGAATCCAGCATAGATAAAACCATCCGATTAATTTATTTCTCACCTTCCCCTGGAAGTTCTGTTGTACCTTTCTTTGTCATATGCCCTGTTCTCCAACTTCACCCTAACCATCCTATTACCTTATACCTCACCTTCCCCTGGAATTTCTATTGTACCTTTCTACGTCATAAGCCCTGTTGTCCAACTTTACTCCCCTGTTCTCCAAGGAGTACTACCTGAAAAACATTCTCCAAACGAAAAAAGGCCAAGAGATCCAACAACTTATGATTAGTTATCATATTTTCATGTCTGATTAACTTTTTACTTAAAACCATTAATGTGACAATTACAGGAGCCTCGTCTGGGAAGATGGGACCGCATTTCTGATGCACAAAATGGGGTTGTGCTGCAACCAATCAAGCTCATGGTATAAGATGACTGAACTAAACAGTGAAGCAGAGGCCTCAAATGAGTCACACAAAATTTTGGCGGATGTTGCATATGATTAGTTGTTTTCATTAATTATCTACCGAGTCAAGGATCCCTATCATAATTTCAATTTGTAATGCTTCCAGTTATCTTTCGCGATTTCTGTCATGAACATGGTCTACAATGCTCTCTTATTTTGCCTGTTTATGCAGTATTACGATAAAAGGTTCTATGAGCTAATTCCTTCCCTTAGTTTACGCTCAGGTTCATAGTTTTAACTGAAGCCAATGAATTAGTAATCGTGGTCATCTATAAGATTATATGCACCAATGGTAAAAGCATTATCCAAATGAAGACTGAGCATAATGACAACAGGAAAAACATCAAAAAGCCTACTTTATCCAGTAAAAGAAATTTTAATAAAAAACATTTGTGAGATACTGCGTGTGCATGTGAGTGGTTTTATTGGGGTTCAACATGCATGGGACCATAAAAGGCTATAAAATTGTTCTTTGCCGATTAAGTTTTCCATCAGCATAAGTTTTGCTACGCAAGGAATTTTTTTTTTGGTGTTAGACGCAACCGGACACCTACTTACATGCCTCGGACGCTGCATTTTCAGAATATAAGCTGCGGGAAACTCACCAAAAATTTGGAAGTCTTGATTGATCTGCTTCATATTTGGAAATTTTCAAAAAGGAGTGTCATTTTGTAAAGATCTTTAAGGCGTTCTACTAATAAGATACAACGATATTAAAGCAGCTTCAACCCAATTTGTTTTAGGAACATTCCTGAAACAAGTAATGCTCCAGTAACCTGAATAATATATGCCTATGCCTTTTTCCGAATAGCCGATTCTGTTAAGGTGCTCAAGGGCAAAATCCTTGATGTATGATTTTGTTCATTTTGTTGACAAGTTTTTAATATTATGAGATAGGCACTTTTCTCTCGAGTTGGTTTCCAAAATTTTGATGTTGGACTGAAATGGATTCTTAATCATATTATTAAAGTTTTTGAGGGGCACTAATGCATCAAATTTAACTTGGAGAAAGTAAATCTAAGAACATCTGGAAAATCTACAAAAAATTAACACAATTGGAGCAAGACTCTAAACAATCGAATGAAGCAACTCAAAAGGGGGTCTAGAAAGTTCCAACAGGTAAGATTTTTCTAATGTTTTCAAGGAAAAATGTAGGCTACACCCATGATTTTACCATAGCGTACGATATGGAAGATGTAATTCAAGTTATATATGGTCACACCCCTGAATCCAGTTTCAAGGGTATATTACACATCATTCTCCTTCATAGTTACATTATTCACATAATTTATGGTACGATACGCTACATCATGTAAAACACTGGTCGCAAGAGCCTTGTCCTTTGTCTGAAACGATGTAGTTAATGCACTATCCATGATTTCATATCAAGTTTAATTTCTCTTTCAACAAGTTTGATAAGAATTTCATTAATAAGTAAACCAGAATAAAGAGATAAACAATGAGATCCACCTTGAGTTCCTTGCTAGATTAATGATGAATTTTGGTGAGAAACTTAAAAAAGCTTCACGGCAGTGGCGGAGCCACGTTGTGTTATGAACTTAGAGTGCGCCTTAAAATTTGAAATGTAAACTTTAGAGTACTCCTTAGCCAGAAATTTCTGACTCTGCTGCTGCTATACCCCAGTGTAATAGTTGTGGCAGACATCACTAAAATGATAGCCATTGCAAAATTATAAACGTTAAAAATTTAATTAAAGTAATAAAAAACCTTACAAAATTTTCAAAACTAAAAATTATTAAAATATTAAAAAAATAAAGAAAAAATTGTGACAAAATTGAGAGATTTTCATTTTTGGTGAGATTTTCAAATTCTCGCAATTTTTCCAAGTTTTTTAGTTTTATTTGATTTTCTCCTACCAAATCACAATCAACCTACACATCAGACTAGGACAAATTATAGGCCAGTATTTTGTTTTACAAAAGCACAACCCTCTGTTTTATAACTTCATGTTCTCTTTTCTAACAAAGCACTGTGAAGGAGGAGCTTTTTGACGATTTAAGAAATAAGACAAAAATACAACAAAATTCCCAAGGATGCTCCAAATACAGATGGACGTGCATATTAATCTATGTCTATGTTCATAAAAGACGATCAACCAATTCAAATGGGACGGTCGTGAGATTACATCTTCTTTCCCATAAAAATAATTAATGAACATCTGGATGGCCTTACCGTATTTTGAAGGGACACGATGCATATTAATCTACGACTAAGAGATCGGATCTCGCCGTCATATCATATCTTACGGCACTTAGTTTCATTAGTTCATTTTCTAACATTTATAAGTTATTTTCGGTAAAATATAAATCTTATCTCCACATGCAATAAAATAATCCTGAAGCCTTCCTGGGTTTTTGACATGGATACCGACACCCGTAAGAATGTTTTTCAAAATGAGTTAAAAGAATACGATTTTTTAAGTGCCTAGACTTTGGTGCAGTTCTTTCATTCCCAGTTCACTCTTCCCCCAGTCCTTCCGAAATGTGGAACCCATTCCGCATATGACCTCATAGTAGTGTATATTATTTATAGATAACAACGTGACATTTTTTAATAAACGGCATGCTTGCATGAAAATATAAAACTACCCCACATAGTGCTGCTCATATTGGCCCCTTTTGTAATTCATAAAAATGAAAAGTATGGGGTCTGCAGGCAATACATGTACGTATATATATATGTCTGATGGTGATTAGTATGTGCATTAATTAGTTATCAACATTTTTTCGACAGAAGCCTGCCGGGGTAGAGATAAATATATTTTATGAAAAGTAACTAAATTATAGTTTCAAAATTTTAACAAGTATAATTTTTCAAATTCTTTTGCAGGCTAAACTACAATTTCAAAAATTCCAAGTTGATGTTTTTTTCTTCTAAAAACATAGGGCGCTTGGTAAGGGGGTGGGGGCATGGCCCTCCCTTGACTGGGCCTCGGGGTGGCTCAAAACTTTAAAAATTTATGTATAAATCTAAAAAATTTTAGTTTAATATGTATTAAAAAAATTGAGAATTTCTATTTCGGCCATTATTAAAATGTTGAAACTATAGTTTACAAAAAATTCCTAGCTCTGCCCACCTGATGAAATTAACTAATCTTAACCACATTGATCTCAGAAATCCAAAGTTTTATCCCTACTAATCAGCCCTTTGTTGATAAAGTCTAGTGCTAGCCAACAAGTTAGTTCTCCATCCAAATTAAAAGCAATAGATTTGTACGTCGTTCCTTATTGTAGTCATTCAATAAGGATGGCTCCCTACGAAGCAGTTTACAGATGCATGGCCGAGATAAAGTCCTTAAGGTGATGTCTGAGATGCAATTTGCATTTGTCCCAGGAAGCTTGAAGGTTCAGTGTGATAAAGGACGTTTAAGATCTTTTAATAGTCTGCTGTCAAGATCTACATTCTTGCTTCATACATGTTAAAGACAGAAACCATTAACTCACAAATTTTCCCTCAAACAGATCTCTGTTGGCGACAGACCAACTGCAGCCAACGATGGGAGAAAAGACTTCCAACCTAATATTGATGTGAAAGAAATATTTGATCATCTTCCCTTTCTGCGTCTCTTGACAGTCCCAGAAAGACAACCCATTATAAGTTATAAGGCACTGTGGTACTCTTACTGTTGGTCTTTCACAAAAGAACTTGAGAAGGCAAGTCAGGAACTCCAGGAACAGAGATCGATTACTCATTGTCAGATAGGTCCCTGTACAGGCAACTTGCGTTGCTGAAATCTAAGCCCCCTTTCTATCTAAGGGCCCAAATGCCGTAATAAGGGATAACATAATGAAACTCAGAGAAAAGAACAGCGATACTGATAACAGATAAGGTTAAGGCAACCATTTCTATGCCTCTAGGGGCTAAGAGAAAAGAACGGCGATACTGTAGGCGATCATCTGCTTTAGCAAGATAAAATTCATGTGAAAGAAACAAGGTCTTGTTTCGCAAATAATCAGGGGAAACGTGCGGAAGAAAGGGGGGAAATGTGGGCAGCTAGCTACGGGGAGAGAGAGAGAGAGAGAGAGCGACAAAGAGATATACCGGTAGAAAAATGTCCGACGCCCGCTGCTTGAGGGTGTTGCGACGGTCGACGGTGAAACCCTGGCAGTGAGAAGGCCCGAGGAAGGAAAAAAATTGGGGTGTTAGTCTACGAGAGAGAGAGAGAGAGAGAGAGAGAGAGAGAGAGAGATATATATACCGGCAGAAAAACCTCCCTTCAGGGTCTTGCGACGGTCGACGGTGAGACCTGGCAGTGGGAAGGCACGAGGGAGGAGGAGTTGCGGAGGGAGGTCGAGCGTTGAGGAGGGACTTTAAGCGCTGCGGAGGGAGGTCGAGCGTTGCGCTGCCAGTGCGGCAGCAGAATAGCATGATGGGTATATTTCAAGCGGCTGAAATTCCACCCGCTCCCTCTTCGATTAAACGGGTGGAATTCCACCTCGTTTGATGGCTTCTCAATTTCACCCACCCGTACAAATTTTTCCTTCCCGCCCACTTTCATCCGCCCAAAGGGGCCCTCAGCGACAGGCAGATATCACAACGTAAAAACCGAGCCTCAATCCCCCGAAAATTTTAAATGACAGTTTTTGTTTTCTTGTCACTTAAGGCAACTACAAGTCAAAACATGGGCCAGATTGATTAGATCGTTTTGGAGCCCCAAAATAATATAACCTGCTTTGCTTCGCTGGCTATATATATATATTTATATATATATATATATAAGCTAGCTACAGTTTACCTCTGTAGCAGAATGATTATTTTTTGTTTAGTATCATCCAAAATTATCGTAAAAGGCTCATTCTGTTGTAAAAAACTTATGACCAAGTAACTCATGGTCGCAAGTGCACTTTTCGACAGACTGTTTTAAGAACGCAAAATAAACAAAATAGTCATTCGGCTAACTGGTTTCAAAAAAAAAAAAAAAAAAAAAAATATATATATATATATATATATATATATATATATAAAGAGAAATGGTTGAAAATAAGGTGGCGATATTGTGGAAGGAAGACAATTTAATGCGTGCATCATGCATGTTAAAAGTCAACAAATTAAAGTCTTCTCCATCACCCCTCGTTGCTCTCTATAAAAGGAGAACGCCTGGAGGCGTTGGGCTGCAAGGAGAGTCGAGAGAGTTGGGATCAAAGAAAAGAAACCAGAGTATTCTAAAGAAGGAGAAAGAGGAAAGCGCTATGTGTCGCTGCGGAGCAAACTGCACATGCGGCTCAGGCTGCAAATGCTCTGAAGGGTAATCAATCTCTCCCTTTCTTCTCTCTTCTCCCTCTTCTCCAATATGAATTAATATTGATGGGTGTTGTTATTGTGAGTGCAGGCGCTATGAGACAGAAGGCTGCAAGTGTGGCAGCAGCTGCAGCTGTGGTTCATGCACCTGCAAGTGAATATATTCAGGGGATCACATGATAATATATCCATGTGGTTGTTGTGTTCAGCTGTAAAATAATGTTGCATGTATATGTGAAGTTATGTGACTTCTGTGACAAAATAATTAGGCCGTATGAGTGTCATGTGAGTCCAGGGCCTGGCTCCCAACCGTATGGCCTGGTGTGCTCTTTGGGCGCATCTTCTAAATGTCATTCTGTGCTTCTTTTATCTCCTGTATGGGATTAATGAAATACTAGTTCTCCCTACTCAATTTTGTCAAATCTTTTATCTTGTCAGCAGATCATAATTCTTATCCAAATACAATGTGTTTTGTTTTAAGGGATATAACATAGTTAGTGGGGTTGAGGCCTGTAAAAAAAAGTTTGATTTTTGTAAGCATTCTACCTTCTCATCTTAATCAGTATATAACTAGCTAGGTTGAATCGGCAATGAGATGTAATATTGAAAAAGTAAGAAACCTCTTTACTATGACAAATAACTTTTATTCACATGGTTCTATTCCCGGCCAGGTGTTGGCAAATACAAAAGACTATTTACTTTTACATCTAATTCAAAATTTGGCTCGTTTATATATAGCGGTGCATCTTAAGGTGCCAGGATTTCTTACCCCTCAGCTCAAATTTAACCTCAAACTTCAACTCAGCCCAAATTTAACCTCAATCTTTCTACACTTTGACGGCTAGTTTTATATGCACAACCAGAGTTCTTTTCGTTTTCCCCTTCCTATGTTACTATATATGGTTTTCGAAAGTTTGGTTTAACTTTTCTTTTCTGGAAAAGCGTGGCATTTGTTATACCTTTAAAATTTGGATGAAAGAATTGGACATCTTCATTTTTTGCTATGTTTAACTTTTTAGATCTTTCTCTCTCTCAGATCTTTAACACACATCTCAAGACTCTCAACCTTGGCATTAGAGCACTTTTTTTTATTTACCAAAACTTTGGGAGCCCTTTTGCATAATATATACATAGAGATTTGACCCTGGTCGTGATATGCACTTATTGTGAGTTCTCATATTTAACTTAGTTAATAGTTTTTTCTTAAAAACAGGAATAATAATTTATACTTAATTTGAAAACATGACTGATTAGGTACACGGCCTTGGCATATTCTACGAACCTCACAAAAAGAAAAGATGCATTACATATATATATATATATATATATGTATATATATATATATATATATATATATATATATATATATATATATGAGTTATGCATCTTTTCTTTTTGATCTACCTATCTATCTATCTATATGTATAAAATTAGCACTTTAAATAATAAGAAAAGGATCATTTCATTCCACACTTATGTATACATGATTCGGATTCCAACCAGAGACACAATAACTTTCACATGGGACACGAGCAAGCACAGAAGCTAGGCCAGGGCATGGTGCCCTAGATGATGAGGAAACGCCCATGGCCAATTTATTATCAACAAACTACACATAAACTTTGTCGTGATCCTCAGGTCACCCGGAACACAGGAGAGGTATCACTTGCAGGTGCATGGGTCACACCCACACTTGCCGCACTTGCACCCTTCACTCACATCGTATCCTTCCTCAACCATCTCCAATACTCCACTGAAACGCCTGAACTCGTCCAAATTCACAAAGTTCATTGATCAAGGGAAATTAAGGGAGGAACAAAGAACAGGAAGACCATACGAAGCAGAAGAGGAGGTGTACCCAACTAGCGGAGCAACTCCAGAAATCAAGATCTCAGCACCCTTTGCTTCAGAAACGGTGAGATCAGGAAACATCTTGCACCTGTACATCAAGTGAGGTCTTTTATTAGCAAAGCCCAGAAGCAAGAATTGTAACATCCCGGCTCACACCTATACAAGGTTGGGACTCTTGATCTGATGAATTCCAATCTGCCCCTTAACAGCTTCAGTTTTTCATTAAAAACAGCTTCAGTTTTTCATTAAAAAAAGTTAAGCATCAAGACAATCAATAAAGAAAAACACGCATAAGAGACATATAAGAGAGAGAGAGAGAAAGATGCTGTATACCCTCCACCGCACTTGCAGTTAGAGCCACATCCACAGTCGCCACCGCAGCCAGACATTTTTTTTTTTGCTTCGATCTGTCTGTTGCCCTTCTTCTAATTCTTTCTGATCTCTCTTTGCTTAATCTCAATTGATCTCCTTGTAGTTCTACGTCGTTAGGCTCCATTCTTTATATAGAGCAATACTGAAGGAGGTGAAGCTATAGACGTGATCGTCATTTCAGCGATAACCAATACTTTTCTGGATTTTTTTTCCCCTTAATTATCACTATCAGTTTTTCCACCAACTTCCACCTACTAAAAATTATATATAGAGAGATGTTCCTTGCTTGCGTCTATGTTCTTAAAAGAGGATCAGCCAATTCAACTGGTATAGTTGTGAGATAACTGCTTCTCTCCTATAAAAATAATTAATGAACATCTGGATGTCCTTATTGTATTTGAGGGGACACAATGCACATTAATCTATGACTATGAGATCGGATCTCGCCATCATATCTTATGTCACTTAGTTTCATTAGTTCATTTTCTAATGTTTATAAGTTATTGTCTGTAAAATATACGTCTTATCTCCACAATAATAGAATTCTGAAGCCTTCCTAGGTTATTGACATGGATTACACCGACACCTGTAAGAATGTTTTTCAAAATGAACTAAAAGAGTACGATTTTTTAAATGCCGAGAATCTGGTACAGTTCTTCCCTGAGTCCTTTCCGAAATGTGGACCTCACTCAGCATATGATCATGCATTGTTTATATTATCTATAGGTAACAGCATGACATTTTTTTATAAACGGCATGCTTGCATGAAAAATATAAAAGTGTCCCCAGATACTGTTGCTCATATAGGCATATTTTCTCTCTTAATTCAATTTAAAATAATTTAAACTATTTTTAATTCATAAGAAATAAAAGGTATGCATATATACAGGCACGACATGTACACATATAATAGTCAGCAAACACATCGCCTGTACATAAATACTGACATGTATAAATCTACGTGAACATGAAATAAGGGCAGGTTTGGTGAGAGTAGGTAAGGAACTGAAAACATATGTCCACTGATTTAAGCATTATTCATTTCACATGGGCTTTTATAATAATAACATGCCTTTCATACAAGACGATAGAGTGAACGGTGACTTTATCACTTTTTTCTCATTGTTTTTTTCTTAATCATTCATCATGTTGAATCTAGTGACTTTGGTTAGATGACTGAATGACTTCAAAAATACATGACAGTTCAATTTATTTCACACACACACACACACACATTGGATCCTTTGACAACCCTAAAAATATTGTGGTTCGAGCAAACTGCTTTATTATGGGATGCTCTGCAAAAGTATGTCCATAAGTGAAAAAAATCTCTTCCTCCTTTTTTTTGGAGGGTTCGGTGAATTCAAAAACTAATGTAACACTACATAACTATAGGGAGAAGGTTTTCTCATTTTTTTTTGGAATATTTCCCTGCTAGAAGTTATTAGTGGTTCTTGCAGTTGTTAATGTCACATAATATTTCAGAAGCGTAAAGAAAAATGGTAGGACTAATTTGCAAAAAGTATGAAACGAAAAAAATTTAAAAATATTGACGAGCGAGCGAGAGAGAGAGAGAGAGAGAGATGAGAAAACATCAGAAATACAATGAAAACTACATAAGTGAAAGTAAAAAATCAGAAAGTCAAATTTCGATGTGCCTTAAGAACTGCCAAGGATCTCCGAACAAACAACATGCAAAGTCATAGGTAATGCCATGAAAGAAAAACATCATTCAGAGTAGTCTATATATGCCACCAAATTAATTTTATTGTATTGCATATCAAATTAACCTTGAACTCATTATTTGAATTGATCTCAATTCCAGTTCAGGAATTTAGATCTATTTATCAGAATTACTGATTCAACCACTTGAATCCTTAATCATATTCCATGAGTTAGTTTTTAAATTACCGCAAATTTGGTAACTTAGCCAATGCATAACATAATTTAGGGTTTAACAATAGTACATTGCTTACTGGCCTGTAGGTCAGTATACTTTACCGTATTATATATTGCCATCTTTATTAACATAAGTTTAATTTCTACGAAAAAAAAGTATTCAATTTTTGGAGGTAATTAAAGGATGTATATTCTTTTTTAATTTTTTTTGGAAATTATGTATTTTAAGACCCTGAATGTTCTATTTCATGTCCGACATTTATTTTTGCTTTTGACCATGCTAAGACATGTTACTTGTTGAGGAGGGCCTCATTACTGAAATCAGTTTTTGCAGTTGCTCCTACAAATGATATCAGTTTTCTTCTTCATGTAGAATTTTTTGCATTGGCTTCTGAATTGTTGTGCTTGAGAGGTTTAACCCATATAATGCTCTGCCCAAAAGCCAGATGACTGAAACCTGAAGATTGACAAACAAGCAGCTGCATAGCCACATGGTGGCTGGTGTGGGCAGTTGCCCACACCCGCCTCACAAACTTAGTTTAATATATATGTTAATGTTTTAATATATTTGATTGTTATACATATAAGTGCTTCTAAGAAATTAAAGGTATTGAGTGAGTACTCACACTAGAAAATTTTTTTTGGCTCCGCTAGTGCAAACATGATTATCTTGAATATGCATGAGCAAAAGAATTTTGTGCTTTTAATGTACATATTCCCTTCTCCTCATTAGATCCATTAACATCTAAACATGAATGTAAGTTTCTTCTTGCTGCACTGATTTTCTGTAGTTCATTTGCCTTCCTTTGCCAGTTGCGTTATGGTGGACTTCATGTTTCTCCCACTATAGCTGGTAGCAGGCCTGGTGGTAATTTGATTTGCTGGAGCTCGGGCTGCTATAATCTCCGTGAGGTTAAAAGGCCTTTCATGTAATGAATCATGAAGTATGAATAAGTTGACATCTTCATGAAAAACAGTCAGAACTTTCGTGTACTTTTTTCTCATTTTTCTATGTATCAGTTGTGGCGATTCTTTGTTGCAAATTTCTTTTTTTATTTTATTTTATTTTTCTTTCGATTGTAGGATCCCTTGAAAATACATGAAAAATCATGGAAACTTCAAAGAGCACACAGAAAGGGCAAGAATTCTTGAACCTTCGCATTCCTTTTAAGTGAAAGATGGAAGGAAACTTGATGTATGAATGCCTTAAATTTCATTATTCTTAAGAAGCATGTCTCGAACTATTCATGATATCGTGCTTTATCATCTACCAAGCAGTAGCAAAGTCACATATGAGTTGGTGCGGGTTCCAGTCGACATTTTTTTTTTCATTTTTGCATTAATACTCCAAATATTTGCCTTGTTATATATATATATATATATATATATATATATATATATATATATATATATATAAGTGCAACTTTCAAATTTGAAAATCATGAATGAGTGCCCTTCAAAAAAATTTTGCCGGCTTGCTACAGTTAATAAGCAATTTGATTTGCACCTTTTTTTTCTTAACGTTAACCGTCGATTTGGAGAGGCCTGCCTACTCTCAAGTTGTTTCGGAACATTAACCATCGACGTTGCTACATATATTAGCCTCTGGTTTTTCTCCTCGCAAAAGCTACTTGATCAAACCTTCGTCGACAGACTTAGATGGTCCACGGACACCTCAATTAGCCGCAATGTTTGAAATGGTTCCCCTATTATAACTAATAACTAAAGTTGGGCATCCGGCAGGATGGGCTAGCCCAAGGCTCAATAAAGCCGGACTCAAGCTGACCTGATGCCTTTGATGCCTTTGCCGGTGGCCCAAACCCGACCCACTTAGTTATCGGGCTGGACTCAAGAATTCAATGTCCACACAAATTTGAAACTCTTAGAGTTTCATATTTTAATATCTAAAAAACGTACCAATAATTTTTAAGGGTGCCATCACCAACATATGAACAGTTTTTAAAGATACCATCGATGACATATAAAGAGTTTGTAAGGAAGTTTTGGACAATGCACCAAGAAAACCGATTGCTAGTGTCATATGCCCACCCTGAGTTATAACCCTTTTTGTATACTCAGAACAATTTTGCAAAGAAAACAAAACCGATCTTGTCCGAATTGATTCACCGAATCGTGAGCGAGAATCTAAACCATCCCTGATGATGGCAAACTAAGCTGATTACTCTCGAAAGAAAAAAAAGCGCTAGATATAGACATATGTAGCTGCTTCCAATTCTCAAGAACTCGACGCAAACGATGACGCAATGGTTAATCTGTCGCCAACCTCTCGGGTATTGTTTTTAGACTTGAAAATGAAGGAGTGGAATGCTTATCACCTCAAAGTCGTCCTATGAATGAATTATGTAATCTACTTAATCAACAAGTTTCGTGATAACTGAGAAGGAAATACCAAAAAAGTTCGTGAATCACAATATTGTTTAAATTCCCAATTAGAACTTGCCCATGATTTTAACAAAAAAGTCTGTGCCTGAATCCACCCGAAAATTAAAAGACAGTTTTCTACATATTGATTAGATCGTTTTGGCTCCCAAAGTGTTATAACCAGTTTGCTCTCTCTCTCTCTCTCTCTCTCTCTATATATATATATATATATATATATATATATATATATATATATATATATTGAATTCAATCGTCTACACCGGCTATTTATGTAGCCGGATGACTATGAAATTGTTGTAAAAAATGCATACTGTGGCAAAAAAACCATGGTCAAGTAACTAACCATGCAACCATGCTGCTACAGAAATAACAGACTGATTTTAATTATATATATATATATGAAGAGAGAGAAAGAGAGAGAAAGTTGAAAATAAGATAGCGACATGAAAAAGAAGACAATTTAATGCGTGCAACATGCATGTTAAAAGTCAATAAATTTCATTGCCCACTCGTCAAAGCTGGTTACGCGTCAAAGCTGGTTACGTGCACACCTTTATATATGCACAAGGGTGTGTAACGATTCAAATATTAAAAAAGATAAACTTTTAAAAAGACAAAAAAAATTATAAAATATTAGAATACTAAAATCTACAAAAGATTTTTTAAAATACCCCATCTCTCTTTTTTCTTGCGTGCACAAAGGCAGCACACAACTCAATCTCCCCTTCCCCTTGCTCTGTACAAAAAGAGAAAGCCTGGAGGCCTAGGACTAGAAGGAGAGTAGAACGTGTCGGAATCAAACTTCAAAGAAAAGAAACCAGAGCATTCTAGAGAGAGAACGGGGAAAGACGAAAACTCTATGTGTCGCTGCGGAGCAAACTGCACATGTAGCTCAGGCTGCAAATGCTCTGTTGAAGGGTAAATCAGTCTCTCTCTCTCTTCTTTCTCTCTTCTCCAATATATGAATTGGTTGGTGTTGTGATTGTGAGTGCAGGCGCTACGAGACTGAAGGCTGCAAGTGTGGCAGCAGCTGCAGCTGTGCTTCATGCACCTGCAAGTGAATATCCAGGGGATCACATGATAATATGTATGTGGTCGTTGTTTTCAGCTGCTAAATGATGTTCCATATGTGAAGCTATGTGACATCTGTGACAAAATAATTGGGCCATATGAGTGTCATGTAAGTCCAGGGCCTGGCGCCCAACCATAAGGCCTGGTGTGCTACTGACATACTAGTTTAGGAGTCACTGACAAGCTTCTAGCTCCCTCTTCAGGCTAGTCCAAGCCTGTTAGGGTTTTATTTCTTATCCAATTTTTTACACCTTGTGTTTTTGGATGATCGGTACTGTAATTTTTTTTCTATATTTCAATAAAAAGGATGGAGGCCTATCCTCTAGCAGGCATAATGTACTTAATTTTGTCATATATTTTTATCTTGGAAGCATATCATAATTCTTATTCAAAATACAATGTCTTTTTATTTAAAAAGACATGTCTCAGTTCAATTCTTATAGGCGCTATACTTTTGCGTCTTAAGTGTCGAAGCACAATCCTTAAGTAGAAGGGTGTACCACTGCCGTTGCAGATGCCGAAGCAACCTAAGACTCTATAGATAGGGGGAATGGGGGCCTTCGGCTCTCATTTTCGAGTAATAGGTTGTTAACCACTTGCTCACTCAAAAAATCGATGTTAATGATTATTGATGTAGTTAAGGCCATACAACATTTGATAAGATGAAGCGGAGATGGTACGTGCGACAAATTATCAAAATTAATGTGGTAGATGGTTCCTATGTCACATACGTAGCCCGCAAGTGTAAGGTGATTCACAAATCGCCACACACACATATACGAGAAACTCTTGTGGACTCAAAGATAATTTAAAATAAAGTCCCAGATGGCATGAATATAAGGTCCAACCAGCATGGAGATGTAATATTGAAAAAGAAAGAAACGTCTTTACAGTTCCATCTAGATAATAAACTCGATCGAACCTAAACTTGATTGAATCGAGCGCTAAATGCCACATAAATCTCAATATGCCTATAACTTAAATTTGCAGATATAAGATACATGGGTGCTGAAGATCAAAAACTCGCTAGCAAGTTTTTTTTTACGCACCCTCTGTGCTTCCATTGCTATGTCAAATAACTATTATTCACATAGTTCTTTAGTGGGCCTCTATTCCTGGCCAGGTGTTGGCAAATACGAAAATATTTGTTTTTATTTATATATAGCAGTGCCTCTTAAGAAGGCTTAAAATTCGTGGCTCTGCCACTGCTGCTGGCAGGGTTACATCAAAACTATTGCTTACATATAGAGATGTTCTTACATATATATTTACTGCATGTGTACAAGCTAAGTGAAATGTTTTACGATTGGAAAACGATCATTCTACATGAAATGTTTTATGATTGGAAAACTATCGTTCTAAACATTGGGTGCTTGTTCTGTATGCATAACCAGAGTTTTTTTTTTCATTTTTCTCTTGGACGAAAATTTTGGATGTCTTCATTTTTTTTATCTGTTTCTAATTTTTGTATCTCTCTCTCTCTCCCTCTCTCTCTTTAATCCACGTCTCAACCATGGCGCTAGAGTTCACAATCAAATAACTGGCGCGTTCTTTCTGAACTTCTAGAAATGAACTACTTTTACCTTTAATAAAATGGTTTTGTGGGTTGGATTTGGGTAGGGCCAAACTGAACTCACATTCAATAAACACATGGAGGCAAATTTTTTTTTTCAATTTTTATACTGTATTTTTTTTCATTTGGTTAATGTGTGGGCCAAGGCAGTCCGGTGCTTAATTACTTGGCTCATTCATCAGCCTTAAATATGGGCAAGAAATCCAATGTAAGCGAATCAACCTTTTAAAAGGGTGGAGGTGACAGACACTTTATCCAAAAAGTTTTCCGATGATGGCAAATGAGAAGCAGTCGATCTATGCCACATCCTCTACGCACTGCTACCCAGATGCATATTGTCTTCAACACCTTAACATTGCACATGCACATCAATAACGCCGTTATTTTATACCCATGTCATTATGTCGTACCTCTATAGTTATCTCATACCTATGTTGTTATCTTATATTCTTATTTCTATTGTTATCTTATATTTTTGTCGTTATCTTATACTCATAACATCTTACATAATAATAAGGGGTGGTATGACATAATGACAGGTGAACGAAATAGCGGGTATGAAATAATCACAAGCAGTATGAGATAACGGCAGGAGAACGAAATAATGTTTGAGTACATTGGTTATAACGATACACATATACAAATTGATACACTTTATCCAATCTCAAAACCTTGCAGTACTTTTTTTTGTTCTTGGGAAAAAGTTTTTTTTTTTTTCTTAACCAAAGACATATATTTGTTATTAATATATTAAGACACGAAAATTTTGATATGGCCTAACATATATAACCCACTTAGCTTCCCATACTGGTCGGATCTGCTAGAACAGAGAGGCAACGGCGTACACCAAAAAGAGAAAGCATAGCGAACATCCGATTATGCGCTCGATCCGATGCTGGGAGACAATTGTATGCCTTACGCCAAAAAGAAAAAGCTGGTGTAAGCTGGCGTAAGGGGAGACTTTCTATGTTGGAGGTAAAGCATTGTCATTTTAAGCGGTGCTGGCTACTTTACTACGTGCTCGAATATAAAAGATAACGTGTTCGGTACGTTGAGGAGTTTGAGTTTGAAACTCTTCAAAAAATTAACCCTATGGTGCGTGCACAGCTCATGTACACGTTAGCCAGCACTCCCAGCTTCCGTGCAAAAATTCGCTTGAAATAATGTCTTTATTAGATTTGAGGCTTTGACATATTTCTCCACGATCGCATTGCTGATGGTTTGTGTGAAAGGTGGAGCCAGAAAATTTTGGCAAAGAGGAACTAATTATATAATTTTAAATTTTTATGACGCACTTGTATGCGAATGAGAAAGCTGTCATAAAGTTTTAATATGAAAATAATAATTTTTATAAGCCTGTGTGGGCCATTGACCACACCTTCATGCATCTACCCTTGATCTGCCCCCTCTTTTGAATGAGATAACCTTTGGGAGTACCTTAGTCCTTACGTATCGATGTTTGAAGAAGAAGTGGAATGCATATCACCTCAAAAGTCTTCCTGTCAATGAATTATGCAAGCTACTTGCTTTTCTTAGTGAAGGACAACAAGTTTTGTGAGAACTGATAAGGAAATGCCAAGACATTTGCGGCCCACACTGCATAAAGAATCTTGATTTTTGTTCAATTCCAAATAGAACATGCCCATGATTTTGACAGAAAAGCCTATGGCTGAATCCACCCGAAAATTAAAATACAGCTTTTGTTTTCTTTTAACTTAAGGTACCAACATATCAAAACTTGGGGCACACTATTAGATTGTGTTCAAAATATTATAACCAGCTCTCTCTCTCTCTCTCTCTCTCTCTCTCTCTCTATATATATATATATATATATATATATATATATATATATATATATATATATATAGTTGAAAATAAGATAGGGACAGATGGAAAGTAAGACATTTTAATGCTTGCGTCATGCATGTTAAAGTCAACAAATTAAAGTCTTCTTCATCACCCCCTCGTTTATCTATAAAAGGAGAAAACTTGGAGATCAATCTGCAAGGAGAGTCAAGCGTGTTGGGATCAAAGAAGAGAAACAAGAGAGTTCTATAGAGAGAGAACGAGGGAAGAAGAAACAGCTATGTGTCGTTGCGGAGCAAACTGCACATGCGGCTCTGGCTGCAAATGCTCTGAAGGGTAAGTCTTTCTCTCTCTCTGTCTGTCTGTCTCTCCCTCTCTTCTCCATTATGAACTGGTCGGTGTTGTAATTGTGAGTGCAGGCACTATGAAACTGAAGGCTGCAAGTGCGGCAGCGGCTGCAGCTGTGATCCGTGCACCTGCAAGTGAATATATTCGGGGGATCACACGATGATATATATGTTGTTGTTGTGTTCAGCTGTAAAATGATGGTGCATATGTAAAGTTATGAAACCCCTATGTCAAAATAATTGGGCCATATGAGTGTCATGTGAGTCCTCGGCCTGGGGCCTAACCATATGGCCAGGTGTGCTCTTTCGGCGCATCTTCTAAATGTTGTACTTGGTTTATCTCTCGTTTGTCTAAGTATGGATTAATGAAATACTAGTTCTTGTTAGTATATCATAATTACTATCCAAATACAGTGTTTTTCTTATAAATATTTTGTTTCATCGGGCACAATATAAGTGGTTGGGCTAAGCACTTTTAAAAAGATGACAGGTCTCTAGTTTTATTCGGGCTTATGCGCTTTAAGTGGTAGGTGCAGTACTTAAGTTGAATGTTGAATGTTGCATCGTTGCTATCTCAAATGTCGAAACAGCTTAGAACCCTAGAAGTAAGGGGAATAAGGAGGCTTTCGGGCATCTTTTCCAAACAATTGACCCTTTTTCAAAAATGACTATTTTATGAATATGTGATTTTTTTTTCAAAAATAGCTACTTTATGAATATCTTAATGGTTGTTGCAATAGTTAAAGCCATCCAACATTTCAGAAGCATGAAACTGATACGGTCCGTGGGACTAAAATTTATGTGGTAGATTATTCTCAGTTATGTCACATGGGTAGCCCGAAAGTATAAGGTGATTCACAATGGCAACATACCCATATATGACAAATTCTTGTGAAACCAAGGATATAATTTAAAATCAACTCAGATGGAGTAAATAACAAAGCTTAGTTGAATGTCTCCAAAGAAGTTGGCGCAATGGTCGAGGTGAGGTTTGGTAGGCAGCCAATTCCAGTTTAGAATCTTTGTGGAATAAACTCTTTGTGCTTTAAAAAGGAGGCCTGCCACGCAAGTTGAAGTGTGACGTAGCGACATCTCAAGACACAGAAAACAAACCCTATTCCTTAGGGGAATGAAGAGTTAGGTGGAAGCTTTGACTCTCTTTTGAATGATAGGATGAAATACTCCTCATGCTCACCCAAAATTATACTCAGCGTGAAGATGTAATATTAAAAAAGAAAGAAACCTCTTTACAGTTCCATCTAGATATAGAAAAATGCCACATCATCAATCTCAATATGTAGTGCCTACAATGTTGAAGATCATAAACTCACCCCATGCATCTTACTATTTCCATGTATGTATCATCTGCGCTGCCATTACTGTGACAAATAGCTATTTTTCACATAGTTCTTTCATTCTTTGATTAATAACAGGATGGAAGCCTCTCTACTCCCAACAACAACCAGGCGTAGGCAAATACAAAAACTATTTATTTACATATATATTGAATTAAAAAATTTACTTGTTTTTATGTGGTGGTGTGTGTCGGGGGGTTCCTACCCTTCAACGCAACATTCCTGGCTCCGGTCCGGCCGCCACTGCTCCTGGCACGGTTGCATCAAAATTGCTCACAAACTTATTTATATATTTCCTGCATGAACATGCTAGATGAAATGTTTTATGATTCGAAAACCTTACTTTCTAAACCTTGAGGGCTAGTTTTATCTGCATAACCACAGTTAGTTTTCCGTTTTCCCCTTTCTATGGTTCTCAAAAGTTTGGATTAATTTTTCTTTTATGGAAAACCGTGGCATTTAGTAAACTTTTAGAATTTGGACGAAACAATTAGATTTTCATTTTTACTCTGCTTATACTTTTCAATATCCTCTCTATGTAACACAAGTTTCAGCCATGGGGCTAGAGTTCACATTCAAATAACTGGCACGTTCTTTTCTTGATATTTCCAGAAACGAACTACTTTTTATCTTATCTGAGCAACGCAATCCGGTGCTCAATTATTTCGCTCATTCTCCTGCCTTAAATGAAGGGTGGCATGAGCCCACGTAGCTGATGGGTTGTCAAGTATCGGCCCATCAAAGGCCAGACTTGAACTGGTTGTTTGACTTTCCAATTGGTTTGATAAAAGAAACTTGTTGGCAGAGGTGGAGCTATGATTTTTTCAAGAGCGAGCCAAACAGTTCAACCTTAAATTTTGGTAGGTTAAACTTAACTCGAATCTAAAAAATACATTTCGCAATCAAATTTTTTTAATTTTTTCAATGATTTTTTTTTTAAAATTAGTTGGGGTGGGGCCATGGCCTAGGTGGCCCCTCCCCTCCCTCCGCCCCTTCTCGTTGGGACCAACTGGCCCATGTCGGGTATTGGTAGTTAAGGGTTTGTTAAGGATTGAAGGTTTCAAGTAAGTGGGCGCCAAACTCGGAATTGGTTGGGTATGAAGTTTATGATAATTGGGCCCAGATGGACCAGGCTTGGACTGCTGGCAAAGTCCAAGCCCAGCTTTATCGAGCTTCAGGTCGGCGCAGCCTAACCCAACGCCAAGCCCTACGTTAAATATGCACAAGAAATCCACTCTTTGTAACTTCTTGTTTTGAAATGGTCAAAACATCCCGTGAGGCAGTGATTCGGGTTTCATGATGTTGTCCTCTATAACTGGACCGAGATCCACTCAGGTTCAACAATTGAATTAAGCTTTTAGAATGGGCTCCATGAAGGATACACCCCACGAATCTCTGCCCCTGATTTCTCAACTTTTCATTCACACTCGTTGCATTGATAGATCAGATATTTCTACAAACCTGCTGAACCCACATCTGATAAAAAAAATGAGTTAATTAACAAAACCTCCATACCACAAGAGCATGATATATAATTATATATATACTATATATATATAGTAAAAGCAAAAAAAATATAATGGTGCACCTGTAGATCATTAAGTGGAAGCAAATCCTACATATGCATGTGGGAATGTAAATAAATAGAAACATAAACTAAATGGAACGAAAAAAAGGGAAGAGGGAGGCATACTTGACTTCCGTCCTATCTAAGAGGTAGAAATTAAATTCTATCCCAAGAAAACTGGATAGAAACTAGCCTAAGATGCAAAAAAAAAAGAAAAGAAAAGAAAAGAAATAAAAAAGCGGGCTATTATAAACTAAGCAAGAAAGAAATAAATAGAAAATCAGGAAAGCTAAGGAAGTTAAACTAAGAAATTAGAAAATAAAGAAGAAATAAAGGAGAAAATAAACCTGAATTTTCTACTCCTGTTAACCTACAGCCAAACGCTGGGTACGAACCTGACTCGCTAGATCTTGAATCAAACTACCTGGCTTATCGCTAGTACATCTTGAGTCAGCACTCAAAGTAGAATCTTAGAGTCAAAATAAAATTTTATTTTTTCACGGCCCAATTTGTTATTTGTTAAGCACTCACTTGAAAATTTCAACAAATTTCTATTATGCTATTTAGCAGCCCTCGGAGTTTAGGTTCCGGGAGGGAATTATCCCTTTTTATATCTGCTCAGAGAAAAGAATTTCTCCTCCAAAATAGATGCATGACTAAACTTTTAAGCGTCAAAACCTAGCCCCCCTTAGACCTTCCTTAAACACGTAAACATAGAAGAATATTTCACGCATAACTTTCCATGAAAACAATTTTTAATGTTTGGGATTTGATCTAGATATGTATCAGAAGGAGTTCAGAAGAAAAGATCGAGTTATGCTGATGAAACTGGAGAGAAATTAATGCAAATATGTGACCTAGAAAAGTTAGTCGAATGAGATGCGCATGAAAATGGTGCCAAACTCAAGGTATCTAGTCAAATGTATCTGGACGTTGGATCTAAGTTGAAATCTTGGATTCGAAGGTGTGATATGGATCCAGTGAAAGTTCTAGGATTCTGGATCAGAGTTCTGAATTCGTAATTCTAAAATGAAGATTTGGATAAGAAGAAATACAAGTTGCAGATCTGGAATATGATACTGAGATCCAGATTGGAGATCTGGAGTTTTGGAATGTGGGTTGTGTCCAAGTTGGACTCAGTCTAGGCTTGGAGGGTTTGAACCCACTGATGAGGCCCTTGTTTGGTAAGGTGGCAACAATAGTACCTTTGTCTGTACAAGTTGACGCCAAACCCCGCCGATTAAAACAAGGAACAAAAAAAGAACTCCCCAGAATTATTAGGTTCCTTTCTGTCATTTTGGCAACTTCCATAGTACATTACATCTCTTTCTCGAGTGATCTGCTCATCTCCCCATATGTAGGAAGAGAAGTACTATGAAAATTTCCATAATGACAGAAAAGGGCCTCATAGACTTCTTAATTGAACAATGGTCATCAATCTTGTTTTGAGAATACCTTAGAGATGTCAGTACATGACTTGAATCAGGTGTTCAACCAAGTCAATCTAAAAAAATCGGATATTGAAAAAAAAAAATTAATGCCCCTAAAGAAATCAGATTGGATTCGGGTTTAAGAAATGACATCCGATTAGATTCAGATTCATATATACTTTTAGACAATTCCGATCAGATTCAGATTCAGATATACTTTTAGACAATTTCGATCAGATTCATATTTAAATTTACTTTTAGACAAATATCCTCTATCTAATGCTATTACTTTTTGAAAATTGGTAAAAACCTGTTCAAAATTCAGATTGGGATAGGAATATAAAAATCAAGTTCAGATTCAGATTCAGATTCATATTTGGATATAACTTTTGTTTATTTGTATTTGAATCCAAATATGTGAATATATGAAAAAGTGAATATATTTAAGGGTATATCTTATCCGAATTCAATCTATTGACATCCGACTGTGGCTGTCAATGACTTGGCTCCATGTCCTTTCAGCTGAAAGTTATAATACTGCACGAAATGAAAATTTTCTTTCAAACCCATTGCCGATACTAAGTAGCAGTTACGAATTTACATTTTTTTCAATGATACTATTATTATGCGTATATAAAATATATCAAACTCAATTCTTTGTATTGCATTTTTGGTGATTTACGATGTAATTTGATCGGTGAGACTGCAAGCAAATGTTTATACAATTTTTTTAATCTAAAGAAATTATTCATAAAATTAATGAGTGACCCACAGGAGTGGAGCCAGACATTTCTAGTTTGGGGGTAATAGTATGTAAGGTCTGAATTTTAAAGGGGTAGAAATATGGAAACAATGTAAAAACAAATATGTTTGTGTGTTTGTGTGGGGCAACTACCACACATATCATCGGGTCAATCCTTTTCCTTCTTCTTGCTGTATGTATTATTTATTTTTCAGGTCTCTGCCACCCTGCCGGGTTTAATAAGGAGGAAAAAGAGGAAATAAGCCTAGGAAGTAGGGTTTGACACATTATATGGCCACCATTTATTCTTGTTTTTTAAATTTCTAGAGCAAATTTGCAAAAATAAGACGCTCCCAATGTCCTCCATGTAGCAGTACTCTCATTAGGGATGTTATTGGATCAGATTCGGACATATCCTTAATCATATCCATTTTTTGGATGTTCATATGTTCAGATTCAAATTCGAATAAAGAAAATTCATATCCGAATCTGAAATCCGATTTTACAATCCAAATTTGATTTATATATTTATATCCAAATCCGAATTTTGAACCAGATTTTGCCAGTTTTCAAAATTTAATAGCAATAAATACTGGATATTTGTCTAAAAACGAATCTGATCTAACCTGTATCCAAATCGGATTGGATATTTATGTATATCTGAATCCAAATACGAATCCGATCGGATCCGAATCTGATTTGATTTATTAATCGGATATTAATTTTTTTTTTCATATCCGATTTTTTCGGATCGGATCGATTGGATATCCGATTCAGACCAGATATATTGACATCCCTAACTCTCACGTAGAAATCAGCCTCAGACACATTTCTTTTAATAGAAATGAAAGCAAAACAGGTTGTTGGACCATTGCTTTTAAATTTATTCAACTATGTGTTTAATGTTGCATGACACAAAAAATGAACTAGCGGGAGAATGAAGGCGCAAGTTTCATCGGTATTTCAGTTGTGGAAGCTTTCATTCAGTACATGGACATGAAGGCACATGAAAGTTCTCCTCCAAATGGATTCAGCCCCACCATATGCATAGCATAGCTGATAGAACTAGTGGATTTCTATGGGCGCAACTCCCCTAAATTGCAAATGGTGGGTGTGTGAAGCTTAGCAACGATGTCATGCTATGCTTTCTACGTAGGCTCTGGACCATAGGAGCAAACAACGGCAAAGGAGAGTTCTTTCGGTCTTTTTTGGCTCATCACATTTTAAGATACATTAAGATCATATAAGAGAGAGAGAACATGCTGCTACATATGGGGAACTTCCGAGCTGAAATCCTTAAGTAGGGCAATCGGATACCCAATGCCACATGATTGTGGTACAAAGAAGTGAAGGAATGTGGCCATTCCAAAAGGCAAGTGGGCTCTCTTCCTTGCTCTGGATGAGTGGCTATGAATTTTTGAGAAGCTTCAACACTTCGGGATTCAACTAGCTGGTACATGTGTAGTATGTGGAAGCAATATGGAGCATCCACTATCTTGAAATGTAAGAATGTCATGTTAGTCTAGAAACTTCTTGCGGACAAATTCATCGTGCTTAAAAGTGAGCAAACAGTGTTGATGGTAGCCATATTGCTTTTGTTTTTAGTCTAAACATGTCGATTTTTTCTTATTTTCATTATTTATTAGTGAAAATCACCATGTAAAGAAGATCAGGCAAGACATTTCTACTTGGTGGCGCAGGAACGTTCCCAGTAACTTGGGTAGGTAGCCAAGGCAATTGCAATTTATAATCTTTCCCTTTTTCTTTTCAAGCATTCCCACCAACTACATTTTCTTGGTATGTTGAAATGCTATCAATCAATTGTTGCTTTGTAAAGAAGGGGACAAAAATAATCTTTCTTGCTTTTGTCTTCTTACATATTCAACTTTGACACTAATTGACATTAATCATGAAAGATTTGTAAGACAAACTAAAGAAGGAATGGTGTCAACTATTATGACAAGTGAAGATTGCACAATCTAGAGTTTACTAAAGACAGCAAATTTTCTCAATTTATTTAAAAAGAAATAAGAAATTTATTTTCACATTTCCCTCATTCCTTATTTGGTCACCTACAAAATAATTCTTCCATAAAAGTATCATATACTAAGTACTATAAATCGCCCATTGCTTCACATTGGCGACCATCCAAAGCGATATTTTTCAACTTTACTACACATTAATCTGAAACGTTCAAAGCCATATGTATGAGTTCCACGGTTCAATGTATGACTCTCATTGCTTGTAATGCTATATATTATCTCGTTTAGTTATAGTTTGTTGGGTAGGCAAAAGGCATACTGAGGAGCGCCTTATGAAGACCATCGTGGTGGCTAATGACTTCATCTCATCTCATTCACTATGCATTGTTCCTCTTTATTTGTGAGATTGTTAACAGGTGGTTCAACCCCAAAGTAACAAAAGCTGGTATATAAGTCTTGAAAATTTCATGCTTTTACTATTCCATTAATTCACAATGATTTTTTTACTTTGTTCTAATTAGATAGATTCCTGCCCCTAAAAAGCCCACGTCCATTTTTGTCGAATATAATAAAGAAATAGAGTAGGAAAAGTTCGGAACCACTTTTTAAGATATCCTCTATCCCCAACTAAGCCTATGTTTTTCATGGGCAACTTCATAAACTTTGAAACATATTATACACATAAACTTTTTTTTTGTCTCTCTCTCTCTCAAACTGTTTACCATAATTTTGTTTCATCAACAAGCAAACAAGCACATCGCCACCAAGTGGTCAATTGCCCACCCACAAAATGAGATTCATGTTTGAGGAAGGGCACCCAAATACTGGTTTGATGCAATTATTGGAATCTCCAGTCCTAATTGATGCAGCTGGCCCATTGATTAACCTGTTGATTTTCATCCTTCAGTTGCTTTCATTAATTGCAGGAATGATACCCACCGCCGTCTCTTCTTACTGCAAAAGAAAAACTTTTTTGAAGCCGCCCTCTCCCCCACTAGAAGGAAACAGCTACCACTTCCCACTCCTTCCTTCCCCGAGAATTCGTGGGTTGGGAGACGGCGACGTCCTTCCCACCCTTCGCCTATCGGACAAGACAATCCTACCTGTTACTCATGGCCCTCGCCCTCTCGTGAATCGTTGCTCTGTTTCTGCGTCTGCTTCTTCTCTTTCATTTCCTTAAACACACACGCTAATGGCTGCATGATATGAAAGCTACAAGGAACGCAACCAGAAGCAAAAGAAAAGAAGAAATTAAGCAAAAATATCAACAAAAAAATAGTTTCAGGGCCACGCTCTTGACAGGCTGGTGGATCCATTATTCACCACATGAGCCCTTCCCTTCCATCAGATAATTAAAAGGGTTTCCACTGTAAGGGCTTCCGTTTTTAAATCAAACTAAATATGGGCTAAGCTTACCATGACCTTTTCTACTATTGCTTTAGTCTAACCGTGAGATCTAGACTTCACGAAGGACCTAACCAGGGTAAGCTTGCATCTCTAAAAATGTATCATTCCACAGCAACCAACTCGCATGCCATGTAGTATGCCGCCAGCAACTCCAAAGTCTATGACCCATGAACTTGGAGCGGCAAAACTCATGCGAACCTATAATGGGTCTGTTTGGCAAACAGAGCAGTATGAAACTATTTTTTGGCCGACATTTTTGTTTAATTTTTTTCTCTTCCTTTGCTTCTGGTTGCATTCCTTGTAGCTTTCATATCATGCAGCCATTAGCGTGTGTGTTTAAGGAAATGAAAGAGAAGAAGCAGAAGCAGAAGCAGAGAAAGGATTTACGAGAGGGCGAGGGCCATGAGTAACAGGTACGATTGTCTTGTCCGACAGGCGAAGGGTGGGAAGGACGTCGCCGTCTCCCAACCCCCGAACTCTGTGGCATTAAATGTTGAGGGGAAGGAAGGAGTAGCTGTTTCTTCTCGTGGGGGAGAGGGCGGCTTCAAAAAGGTTTTTCTTTTACAGTAAGAAGAGACGGCGGCGGTTGGTATCATTCCTGCAATTAATGAAAGCAACTGAAGGATGAAGACGTTAATCAACAGGTTAATCAATGGGCCAGCTGTTCGTTGCATAGAGATAAGGAGGCAATCTTGGATAATGAAGGAAAATCCTCTCCAAGATTATTGGCATCGATCGCATCAATCCTCCAAAAGTTTTTTGGAATCAATCAAGTCTATCGATATCTGCTGGAGGAGGATTTTTCTATCTTAAGTATGCAAAACTATATAAAGAGATGTATCGCTGCTGTAAACTAATACAGAACAATGAATAAGAACAATGAATAAGAAGAAAGCTCCTTTTCTCTCTCCTGGATTTTCTCCTGGATGTAGGGAAATAAGCCGAACCACGTAAAAGCCTGTTTCTTCTTCATATTCCAACAAGGTTGCCACCAGCTTTTTGTAAAAGGTGGAGAGCCACATCTCCCAACAAGGTTGCATCGGAAGTTTATCTAACAGTCATTTGTATTGTGCTGGTGAGATTTTTCATGAGGGTGGATATCACAATATCAGTCTTCCAATGCTGTGCTTCTAAATATTCAGTCATACGATAATATTGCCACTAGCTTTTCGTAAAAAATAGATCCAAATAATTTCCTTGAAACCAAAAAACATTTTACGAACAGGAGATAATAAAAAAGAAGCTAATCTGGTCGGACTTGTGAATCTTCCAATGGGTTAATTGATTTTCTTATAGCTAAAATTAACTTCCTATTCAAAATTATTTAAAATGAGTCCATGGGAGTGCAAAAAAATAAGAGGAATGGCATGGCAAGGATCGACTCACGCAAAGAGCGACAACTCAGGATGAGAGAACTCTGTGATATTCTGCGGCGACAATAGAACAATTAGCAGCAAGCTAATAAAAAGTATTGGGCGCAGAACTAATAATAGACCTCTGCACTTGTATAAAATATTAAACTTCCAATTTGTTGTTCTGCATTCTACACGGGACTAGTAATACACCTCTGCAATTCTTTTAAACGTCCGAACTTTCACTTAAATGTTGAAAGTTTCGACTTGATCTGCATTTAGTAAGTAAGGCCCACATGGACGCTTTTGATGAATGTCGTTGGAAAGGTTATATCTGTTTTTCCTCATAAATTATAATCGCAAGTCATGTGAACCTGTCAGGTTCTGTCGTGTTTGGGTGATTGATATAACTACAAAAAAGGAAAAAAAAAGTAAGGAAAGGAAAAAAAATGTCTTTGAAAATGAAAATAGAAAGATTTTGTTGGGTGAATCTAACGGTTAACCCACCATTTGAGTCAGAAACGAAGTTTTTGTCATTCCTTTTACCCTTACAATCTAAAGTTGCATCGACATATGGTGGTGAGATCTTTGGCTTCACCCACCATTTTATATGCTACAAGAGTATAACATCCCTACAGATTTTAAGATTTTGAACTGAAGACGTGCTTCAAGTCCACATGAATTCACCCCCGAAGCAAAAATAAAAAGGAATATTGGAAGGAAGTCTTTGCACAAAATTGAAGATGCCTTCACTCAATGAGGTAGTTTTTGTGACAAGTCTAACACATGAATTCTATCGATCCCAAAGTTGATTCTTACGTAATGACCGGCATGTAAATTCAATTTTTATGAAGTTGAACTCACGATTGACCATAAAATGGGAAATGCTTGCTGCCAGTTCCGAATTTATTATATTTTTAAATAGTGAATCATGTAGATTCATTTCTATACGAAGTTTGACCAAAGCATGGGAAATAATGGGGCGTTGTTTCGAATATAGAAGTTGACCAGGTTTACATCACTATATTCCCAACAACAGGCAACGACATACTGTCTTCTTCAATGGTGGAGACACATGTGAGTTTATATGGGCAATTGCCATGCAATCCTACAATTTTCTTTATTTATTTATATGTGAGTTATCTCCAATCACTTATTCTTGTATTGATGCTCTGATCATTAATCGGTTTAATATCCCTATGTCATTTCATTTATGCTTTTTTGAAAGGTCTATTAGGAACTCCTCAACCAAAACTTATGAGGGGGTGTTTTTAGATGACACTCTGAAAGTTTTCGTAATGAGTTTTGCAAACTTGGTGTTTTTTTTTTTTGGCATGACGAACACGAAACTTGGAATTTCATGAATAGCTTGAGAGGGTTAGATTTTTACTTCTTCCTACAAAACCATATTTTGTCAACCAAACACTCCAAAACCCAATGCTCTCTCCATAGGATATTTTAAGAAGTGTTCCATGTATTTACTCCAACTTTTAGGGCAGATGCATGAAACAGTAACAGGATTGCCAAACCGCGTCTTAATATATTTTAATATATTTTATTAGAGTGGGACGTTTGATGCCTACTTAATAGGCTTCCCTAATTTTTCTTAAGGTTATTATTGTAATGTTATCATTTTACAGTATTGCCCTAATCCCCATTTGAGATTTGAGATGGATGTCTTGTATTCTTGATTTTGAATTAGTAAAAAAACTTGTGCAGCCGTAGACATGGAGAGTTTTGGTCTCTAAAGTCTGTGTGTGTTCTTTTCTTTTTCTTCTTCATCTAAGGAGAGAAAGAGAAGCCCTCATTCCTAACATCTTTCGGGTTCCATACTCGACCTGATCTAAGTTGGGAACCAGAAAACATGACAGGCATGTGCTTGGGATCCGTTGCCCGTCCCTAGTGAAAATATAATTTACCTCCCGCTTGGGCAGCGGAGTGGTGAATTTCATGAACAGCTTGCTCATTTTTATCTGTTCTAGGACGACTGATGTCAAATTTATTATCAAGAGGAAACCGAAGTTTTTTTTTTTTTTTCTTTTTTTTTACAAGCAAAATTTGGTGCAAAATGGGCGGATTCAACTATCTCCAGCTTTGACATCTGAAATCTTACAAATAACTGTTGGTCTTACAAAATGGTTCCAACTGGTGCGCCTACTATCTTAAAAATATGCTGCCTTGATCACTACGGAAATGTTTGAACCATTGAAACATTTCACTGTTCACACTGTCCTCAATATTGGCACTTGAAAGTATGAAAATTTTTACTATTTTTCGCTTTATTAAGTACCTTTTAACGTTGAATGTTAATTTTTAAGCAAAAGTTTGTTGAACAGCCCTATATGAGTCAGGGGTACTGATGATGCTGATATATGCGTAGGCTTGTAGATTTGTGTACTCTGCACAAACCCATGTCCATAACATGTTCTTCTGGGCCAAGAGAACACATGTCATGCATTGGGCCTGTACAGTGCACCTTGGTGCATATAATCACCTCTCGTGTTTTAGGGTACAAAATTCTTCTTAAAGATGGAGCTTCAGGTATAGGAGGATGATCCGACTGCTAAGGTGAGTTAATCCCACCAACAGAAGAGAGCAGGTTAAGTGCACGGCGTGCACGGTGCACAACCTTTAAGAAAAAGACAAGGTGCACAACCTTTAAGAAAAAGACAAGTGGCCTTCTGGCCCACTTGCATTGGCTCCCTAACCTACTTTTAGGGGTACTTGACATTCACGGGAGCCTGTGCATATAACCAGGTTTGCGAGCAGAGGATCATCGCAAGATTTCCACGTAATGAAGGTGAAGAAACATTCAAAACCAACTGTTAAATAACCCAACCGCTGGCTCTTGATTTCTTATATGTGACACATATGAAGGGAAAAACAGAAGAAGCTAAAAGATGAAAATGAAAGGAAAACAAAAAGAAAAGCAAATACTATAAAGGCTTATTTATATAAACACAAAAGTAGAGGAACTTTTCAAATATTATGTTCGCTTGATCATGTAAAAGAATGAAAAGGAAAAAAAATTAGCCTAGTTGGTTCACAATCATACACCTAATAGTTGAGATTTTGATTATACATTCAACACTCCTTTCTTGTTGACTAGAAAGAAAATATATCAATGACTGTACATGCATGTGCAGTTTTCGAATAAATTCCCACTTTCTCTTTGAACTTTTTCCTTTTCCATATGTATACTTTTTTTTGTTAATTGTAATCGACAATGTTTATCATTATTTTTCAATAGTTTTCATCTGCCGCAGGCCAAGCTTTAAGCTTATAGAACAAGCTATTTGCGCAGTTCTAGAATTGGATTTCAATGGTTAGAAGATAAGTAAGTATTGAACTCTCCTAATTAATTACCTTGTGACACAAGATCGTTTGATGGTGGTCAGGTGCCGGTTGCTAAAATCAGACCAACATTAATTATCACACATTTGTAAACTAAGATCTAAGCTGAACATATATTGATTAATCAAGAAATCAGCTATATCGGGCTTTTCTGTCCACGAAACTGAAAAACTTGGGGACTGATTGGGATAGGTCTTACTTTTTGGTGCCCAGCTTCTGTCCTAAGAGCAAATCCATGACAAATAAGTCCCAGGGTCGATGGATTTATCGTACCGATTATTCCAATTTAGAGATGGAAGAAAGGTTGAGTTTCAAAAAAGTGTTCCATGCATATTAAAAACATCGTGAACTATATACAGATTGGACACTTCAATTGAAACTTACCCGAGTCTCACACTTAACCTTCAGATCTATGAGATGAACCGGAACTAGTCAACTGCATGATTCTTCTTCCTCCATTGATGAACGATTAGATCCTCCTCCGCTTGAGAGTTTCTCAAGTCTAAGCTCCAAGCCATGGGGGTGGAGCTCGATGCTGTTGGCAATTTATGAAACGATGCTTTCCAATCATGTTGATGAAATTGAAGTAGGGAGCAAAATAACCAGACATGGTTTGGAAATTAAGCAAGGCAGACAGTAACTGACAATGGCAGAGCCATACATGGCGAAAAAAGTATTCTAGACTTAGCTTCACTCTCCCAATAGCCTCCCTGCTCCATACCAGCTCGCCCTTTATCCTTCACTTGACCTCTCTCTGCAAAAGCAATTCTTTCCGTCCGGCAACGAGAGGAGATGCTACTTCGAGCCATTCGGGAGTTGAGGACACAAAATTCACCTGCCCACACTCCCGCCTCCGTCTCTTGCCTTGCCTGCTTCTCATCTCAAGCTATCTCTTCCCTTTTTTATTCTCCTTCCCTTCCACCTTCAAAAGGGATGAAGGTTCTTCCGAACTGGATCTTTGCTCTCTCTGCAGCCGGACGAGAACGATCGAGCGAAATTGGAATATTCAGTTTTTGCGATGTTCATATATTCGGATTCGAATGTTAAAAGGATACGCTATCCAAATCTAAATTTACAAATTGAAATCCTATCCAAATCTAATTTTTAGAATGGTATCGGAATCCAAATCTGAGTTTTAAACCAAATCCAAACCACAGTCTAGAAGTTAAATTTTGTCTGATCCAAATTTAGATTTGACCACTTATTAAGTTAAATCTAAATCGGAATCGGACTAGATATCATTTTAAAAAACTGAATCCAATTGATTTGTTAATCAGATATCAAATTCTTTTCATATCTAATAGGACAGAACAGGAAATGGGTGCTTTAGGTTTAAAATGACCAAAAAGCCCTTCATGCTCGAACTATAAATGCTAATTTGAGTCCAATCACATCACATGTCATCGAATTAAGTCCAAGTTGGTAAAGGACGAATACAATCTAAAAAATCCCACTGAGAAATAACTATGTACTGCGTTGACCAAGTCAAGGAATAATCGATTACTCAGTTCTATAAATTCAGAACCATATGTGTATAAAATATTCTGTGAATTAAATGATTTCTATTTTCTTTTTCTTCAAGAACACATTATTTCATCAGCCTTTCTTTTTATAAATGGAATTCAAGCCAAAGCATTTTTCATCATAAGCAAGCAGCGGGTTTAAGCACATTTATATGTTTGGATCTAAGTAAACATGACAGTGAATATTTTTACTTTTTTAACACAACGGTAATCCAATAGTACAACGATAATTTAATCTCTATTTTTTGGCTAATGAAAGCATAGTCATCAATTTGATTTTCATGATCGCTAGCCTTTTGAATCGTAGGAACTATAAAAAAATGCTGAATACTAGGGGTTTCCCTACCTCTCACTCAAAATCTCTCCTTTGAGCATTTATGGACGCAAGAGCCCATGGTTCTATATTCTGTTTATATTGTGAAAAACAATTGCTTTTTGAGAATATATACACCGGTTTGTTTTGTGTAACATTATGAACTTAAATCTGATACTCGTAAAATTGATGGGAGTTAGTGGCTTAATTAGTCAAGACGATGAGGTTTGACTGTGAAGAAGAGCATTATTTTAATCAGCCTGAAACATGAAAACTAAGCCGATTCGTTCATTGATCAAATTTGAACACCATTTGAGCCAATGCGTTTAGTGTATAAATTTTCTATAGTACACTTTTTTAATTAAATCAAACATTGTCGTTGATAAAGATGATCTTTATATTAAATCTTTGAGGTCACATTGATGTATTAAAAAAATGTTACTTGAGAATATAATCAAACTTAAGAATGAAAAATAATGTGACTTAGAATTCGATTTGTACAGCTCCGAGTTCTAAATTACATATGCGACAAAATCTACCACTAGAATAGCTGCCTCTCAACTTCTTGTTTTCAGCAGCTACAATACTTTTTTTATTTGTATTTTACATATACTAACTTCTTTACATATACACATATATGTAAACCTCACAAATCTTTGGATCAGGAGAGCGGAGGGTGGGTGCCCTACGCCATGGCTCCACCCCGACCAAATAAAAAAAAAAATACAGTGTAAACATTAAAAAAGTTTTTTTTGCGTTTTTGTATTTTTTGAATGTGAGTTCTTTCTACCACAGGAATTGGAAAAATACCACAGGAATTGGAAAAATACGGTGTAAAAATGTGACGGTGGGACCCACAGCCGTTCTCCCACACCGCTGGTTGGTGGCCTTTAAAAGGGGGGGCCCACGAACGTAAGCCCAAGAGCAAACGCCCGAGCGTCGCGAGGCTCAGGCTCTACCCCCTCCCTCTACCTCTTGGCTTCCCCCCACACCTCATCACTATAAATATCAACTCCAACCTTCTTGCCCTCCCACTTCTTCTTCCATGTCTTCTTTTGCCACCGCGTCTGCCTCCGACTTCCGTCATTGGATTGCCGACGGGGTCGCCGGAATCTGGCACGGCAGCTTTCGCGTTGTCGGCTGTCAGCAGACCCCGAGGTGAGCCTCTGAGTGGGTCTTTCCTGCCTTCCGTCGCTTCTTTTTACGATGTCCGTGCGCAGATCTCGGTTCTTTATGGGAGGAGAAGACTCCGTTCTTTATGGGAAGGGTTCTTCGTTAAGAGCGCCTAAACGTTTCTCGGGGTTTCTTTCTCGTCGCCGTGCGATTGCTTTGGCGACCGTGCGAGGGGATTAGAAAGGGAAGGCACGGTCCCGGGTTCTTGGATTCTTTGATTGTTGGATCTTGCCAATGATTTCTTGCTTGGTCGCGCTGGTTTCTTTCGTTTTCTCTTCACGTCGCATTTTCGCTCTCCCCCTTCCGTCTTTTCGCTTTTGCCTTTCCGTCTGCTCTCTCGCTACTGCCTTCCCTCTTCGATTCTTCTGGCGACCACGACCTTCGAGCTGCTGCCTTCCCTCTTCGAGTCTTCCGGCAACCACGACCTTCGAGCTGCTGCCTTCCCTCTTCGAGTGCGTCTGCTTGTAGCTTAACGGAACCTGAGCAAGGAGCAACAAAAGATAGTAAGTTTGACAAAAAATGATTGCACGTCAAAGATAACGAAGAGAAGGAGTTGGTATCAAAATGATGAGAAGTTGGGGGAGCAGATGCCCAACAGATATCATATCCTTCGTCATAAGAAAGGGTTGGATTCTTCATTAAGTGAAGCCTTAGGGGTGAACAGGCGATTGGAGTCCTGAGGGCCAAGGCCGCCAAAGGGCCTATCGCATGCTTCTGTAGAGAGTAAGTTGAAACCTATGACCTCTAGTGGCTGGTGCCAGAACAAAGGCATCTTGCAAGCAGTGGGGGAGTGGAGGTATGGCTGGTTCTGCTATGGTAGCCTAGACTTCTCTAATGCTTGACAAAGCTGGTGTGAGAAGACGAGAGAGCCTAGGGATGGAAAGGAATCTGATCGGCGATGACGACGTTCGGCGGCTCGGCCTTCCGTCTTTCCAACTGCTCTCTCTTCCTGTCTGCTCTATCTCTTCCCGTCTTCCCTCTTCCGTCGACCAGACGAGACGACCAAAGGACCAGACTGCAACTGCCTCCATGTAATGCAACCTCCAAGCGAGAGCATCTATATCAGGTATAGTGCCTTGCCATTGTTTCATTTTCGGAAGTCCTCCAGTGTTTGCTTTTCTCTCCCAGTTTTCAATGCATTCAGAGTTTATAGTTATTTGATTAGTTGCATGGAGCACAGATTAGCTTGGAGGCTTAATCTAACGAAGACTTAATCTAACGATGACTTTCATTACTTTGAAACCCCTATATTTTCATCACACTTAGTGAGTTTCAATGCCTTTTAAATTGAAGAAAATGCTGTTATTTGTGCTTTTTATCATCTTGTTCAATTAGCCTTTCATATAGAAGTCCATTTGTATGATGACAATTGTGGGTTGAGTTTATGTTTTTTCTCCTCATTATGTGGATTTGGGATTTTGCTTTGTGCAGGGCATGAAATGGCATTTCGCCCTTCTGTTGAGTTTATTCCTACAAAGGAAGAGATAAATTCTTATGAGCTCATGTTTGAGGAGGACCTTCCAAAATTTATTCCAAGAGGGTATGCTTATACATCTTTTTGTGAACATCATATATGACAAGTGATGAGTACTTTTTGTGGTTAATGTTGATTTTTAGCATTCTTCATTTTCTCATTGTTTGTGTTGGCAGATATGAGTTCCTTAGAGAGGTTCCTGTTTACATGAATCTCAAAGAATGTTTTGAACGTTGTCTTGACTTTTACTTGTGCCCAAGGACTCGAAAAAAGAGGGTTGGTTTGGACATATACTGCACCATCAAACATATTTTTTATGTTTGTCATCTCAAGACTAAAAGCTTTTGTAATGATTATTTGCTGTTTCTGCCTTCTACAGCTTAACATTGATCCTGAAGATTTAAAGCCTAAGTTTCCAAACAAGAAAAACCTGCAACCATACCCGACAACTTGTTTTCTGGAGTACAAGGGCCACACAGGGCCTGTTACATCAATTTCTATTGAATCATCTGGTCAATTGATTGCTTCTGGTATGAAACACAGTTTTCTTTTCTATAGTTGTAAGATAAATTATCATCTTGAACACATAAATTATCATCATCTTGAACACTTACCGTCAATTGTTTCATTCTCATGTTTGAAGGTTCAATTGATGGAACTGTGCGTATCTGGGAGATTGAAACCGGTAGATGTCTGAGAGACTGGAAATTTGATGAGCCAATCCTGCATGTTGCATGGAATCCAATTTCTGAACTTCCTATCTTGGCTGTTGCTGTGTTAGTGAAATTTTTTATTTATTAGATGTTCAATTGCATTAATCCACTTAGTTCTGAACCTATTCTTGCTTCAAGGGACAAGATGTGGTTCTTTTGAATGCAAGTCTTGGAAATGCTGAGGATGAAGAGAAGGTTAAAGACCTGCTTGTTTCAGCACCAGTTGAGATAGATGAATCAAGTGAGCTACTGATGCTGTATCTGTTAATTTTGCCAACTCATGCGTGTTGGTCCTTATAATGTACAATACGGTAGGTAATAAAGTTTCTCCTGTGAGCTGGGCTCAACATGGTACACGTGATGGCGTCAAGCTAAAACACTTTAAGGTATATCTCTGTCATTTTTCTCAGTGTACTTTGTGAACGTACAAGTCACAACATACTGTGTTGCCTAAATTGCATTTTCGGGAGAGTTGCAAGATTGCATTTTCTTATATTTGTACCCTAAATTGATCGATTTAGTATCATTTTGTATAGATGGATTTCCATTTGCTATTTGTGTTTGTCACAATGGTGACACAGACGGCAAGCCTTTATTGAGGTTAATGTAATTGCTTCCAATTTGCAGTAATTATTCCAAGGACATTAATCATGTTGCCTTCCATCGTTCATATCCACTGTTTGCTTCATGTTCGAATGACTGCTCAGCATATGTCTTTCACGGAATGGTGTATTCAGATCTTAATGAGAATCCTTGCATTGTGGCGCTTGAGATTCTAGAGGGGCATGAAAGTGCAAATGGCAGAGGTGTGTGTTTTCTTATTGCATGTTCTTTGGTTATTTTTGTATGTATGTCTTCATTAAGTTAAAGTTTTGAATTCCACCATTCGAGTTTTTCTTGTCATGCAGTCATGCTCAATATGCAACGTGTATGCTCCATGTTTGGTGTGTGGTTGCAGTAGTACTCACATTTTTCTATATGGAGAGGGACTTGAGTTTCTCTCTGCTTTTGATGCCACAAAAAACTATGGTAATCCAAGTCCATCAGGGAATATTAAGAACCGTGCAGTTCTACTAAACTACCATGTTGTAGTTTCAGTCATTTGATTTTGTTGTCATTCATGGATTTCTTGCTTTAAATAATTGAAACTATAAGTATGAAATAACATGTCATGTTTCCTTCTGAAAAAGGATAGAGATCCTGTTTAGTCATTATAAAATAATGAACGCGGATCTGTTCTTTTCATATCCATACAGGAGTCCTGGATTGCAAATTCCACCCTAGGCAGCCTTGGCTATTCACAGCTGGTGCTGATTCTATAATTAAGTTGTTTTGTCACTAATCTATCATTTTACAACGAGAATGCACATCATCAACTGCGGCTCTGGAAATAGAACACACCACTGGAAATTTTTGGATTGTGTACATATGAAGAGTCTTGGCAGCTTCCCTCCGCACATTGGTTGGTTAATTTACCTGTATGCTAAAAGAACCATGGCAGAGGATGATTGGGAACAGATGGGCTTGTGTCAGGCAAGAGGCATTTCATCCTGCTAAGTGCTGTCAGCTGTGTCTCTTGGATCTTTCTATTAATGTTGACCAGACCTTGTTTTATGGTGATCTTGATGTGTTAGCGATTTACAAACAATGGTGGTAGCGTGTTGAGGAGGAATTTACATGGCAGGAAATTGATGTCGTTTGTTGCCGCCATCCACGAGTCGAATGGGCCGACTCTGCCACATTCGACAACTGATCACAATATATGACGACGCTGAATTCAAATATTTTCTGGCACTGAATTGTTGTGTCTGACTAGTTTGCTCTTTCGTCTATCCTGAAGCTACATCTGCGACATGGCTAATTTAGATGACTTATTGGTTTAGGTTTGTTCTCAGCTTCACACGGTTGGCTGATTCTTGCATGTCTAATAAAATTTATGGATTCATCTTGGCCACTGCTTACTCAGGTGCTTCTGTGTCCATCCTTTTTGGGCTTCATTTGCTAATTACTACGTTTTCGTGCTTCTTCACATGCTCGAGCTGGACTTTGTATAATCGAGTTAATCGAGCAAGAAGAGTTTTGTGTATTCGAGTTAAGCGAGTCAAGCTCGTCAAGCTAAGCTCGCTCGAGCTCGACTATTGTATAATAGAGTCGAGCTTGAGCTTGACTTTGTATAATCGAGTCGAGCTCGAGCTTGTGTTAGTCTGTTCGACTCGAGTTCGAGCTCAAGCTCGTTGAGCCGAGTCGAGCTCGGCGTAACTAGAGAGTGAGGAGGCGGGGAGAATCGAGAGGGCGTCATCGAGGGGGAGGCGGGCAGAGCCGACGACGAGCGGAAATGCAACAGAGATGGAGGAGGACGAGGGGTGGATGTCATCGTCGGAGTGAACGATGTCAAAGGTGAGGAAGCTGATGGGCAACGGACGGCACACAGAGATAGAGAGAGCAAACCGCTGGTTCTAGACGGGCTTGGTGCCGCCGGAGGAGTCGACGGTGGTGGGCAGGCGGCAGTTGGGTTCGTCGAAGCAGGAGACGACGGCGTAGGGTGCGAGGGCGCCGCGCCGCCAGTTGACGTTCTTGAGGTGCGTGGCGGAGACGATCGTCAGGTCAACGTCCAACAGGAGGTTGGGCGGCAAAGGAGACGACTCCAGCGCTTCCGGCGACAACTGAGAGAGAAAGAGGAAAATGTTTTTGTGTTGTTTCCTTCACCTTTTTTTCTCACTGTTCCTTTTTTCTTTATATATTTTAATTTCTGTAAATGGTCGGTGATGGCTACCTCAACACTCTGTTCTATCCTCATTTTTTTCCTCCCCTTTTTTTTTTCCGTCTTTGTTATCTATTTTCTTGTCAACTACTAATCCACATGCTTGGCATTGGACCAAACATCTGTATCACCGGTTCGGAGTCTAAGAGAGTTTTGCTTCCAAGGGTCACAAGTCAAAGCCAAATCTGAGAAGTAGAACCAAACCGTCTCAAGTTATCAACCCGCATCCTATTATTCTATTAATAAATATCCTCATCGTACTGCCATACCGCTGCACCTAATTTTTTAAGATGTATCACGCTCTCACCTTACTCACTAGTGACATAGATTTTTTCATCAATTTTTGTGCCATATCTCTATTCATGATGGAAGTGGCATTACTCTTAATCAATTTCATACATCATAGTACAAATTTGCTATGAGTGATGATGTAATTTTCCTCAGGGAACGTATAAAGGACTACTTACACCAACTTTGTGTTTATTCTTTGCTGTCTGCTACTTGTCCGCATTCATGCATGATTTTTATAATACGACACGTACAGAGATTTAATTGTCAGTAATAAAAAAAGTCAACTAACTTTAGCACCTAAGGCATTTGTCCTTAGTTAAAAGCATCGGCCATAACTTTATTTTTCCCAAGTTAGTAATGATAGTCAAAGATTAGTATCTTATGCTCCGAAAAGAACATGATAGTTGTCCAATTTTAAAATTAATATACTGAAGACTTTCATGCACAACTTTCTGACATTGTGCAAAAAAGTTTCCCACTGACATTGATCTTAAAAAAACTATTATTCACATATATAAGTATCTTATTCACCTTATCTCAAGAACTCAGCTTCAGCTAATTAGTGACAAAAACAGAAGTTTTCTTTGATGAATAGCATAGAAATTTAATTATGCGTAAGTGTTTTTCTATCACATTGCCTAATCACTAGGCCGTGTTCCTTGAATCAAACTTCCGTCCACTTTATTATCTTAATTAGAAGCACATATTTAGCTCTAGCAGGAAGCTTTAAACTAAAGTTGTACACTTGGTAAACATAAGTATTTATAGTTTGAATGTCACATTTATACTTAACCCAAAATATATTATTGAATCATAATACATGGATGTTGGTGTGGGTGTTGCTGAGCAGGATAATCAGAGGCGTAAAATCTGGCTAATTATAATCATTGTCAAAACAGGCACATCTGTCTGCAATACATGATATCTTGTCTGCACCAACAGCACAAGCCTCCACAAATGCACAGTTAGGACCTGAAAAAGGGTAGTTATATGTTATTTCGCAACCCAGTGTTGCCACGAACCGAATCGCCCGATAAAGTAATGCTGCTCAATTACTCACTAGTGACCTGCAATTTCACAAAATAAGAAAACTAGTGGTCTTCCTACAACCGTCTATATATGTATATAAGGGATTCAATCTACCAAAATCCAAGTTATTGGGAAAGAGCTATATGTTAAATGAAAGTTGTTCGAAAAAGATTGAATTTTACAACACGATTAGGGAAAAAAAGGCTACTAATTCCACGCACAAACTTGTGTGAAATAGAATCATCTTTTCAAAAAATTATGGAGAGACTTTGATGACAAATTTGTGAAAAAAAGGAATACTAATTCCATGCAAAAATTGAGTGAAATAGACACATCTTTTCAAAAATGTATAGGGAGATGAAATTAAGAGTGGAGGACACAGAGATTAGACTCATATATACTTTTTTGCAGTTGAAGGATGATGAGATGAGCCACGCATGTTCCGACGGCAATCATCAAAGAGAGTTGAATAAGGACTATAGAAATCTTCATAATTTGGTTTTCACGGCCTGCATTAGTTCCAAATACCATTAGAGGAGTAAATATTGAGAGCGCATTCGCAGAGAGAAAGATCGAAAGTGTGACCAAGCAAAGCACCGAAATCAAAGGAAAGACGAGCCAATCCGCCGGCAGTTTCTCCGCGAAGCAAATCTGCAGAAGAATAAAAATACCAGAGAACTGTATGGAGATATAGATTTTTACAACAAGCTTTAGTGGGAGACCCTTCTCTGGTTCATCGTCGAAGAGGAACTGCGCATCAATTCGGGAGCGATCTCTATGTTTGCTTTTAAGTTTGGATGTAAAGGCCCGAGCACAATTTCCTGCTGCTGCGGTGTTGTGGAGGGAGACATAGGTGTTGTGCCAACAAGCTGTGAAATAATTATCAGAGTGGCTTTATCCCATAAGCCTTTTAGAAAAGAAGCAATTATAAACATTTTATTGTCGTCCAAAGGCGCAGAAACCTACAAAAAGAAGCCATTATAGATAAATAATTTTCTCTTTCTCTCGTCCTCTGCTATCTACGTTGCTCACTTTTCTTCCCTTTCTCTCGTCCTTTCCTTTCTTTCTTTTTCTTTAAAACAAGGTTTAAAGTGTACTTGGATGACATAATAACTGTAAGTCATCCCTACCAATAACAATGCGCATGTAGAATTCGGCTCAGGAGGACAGTGAAGTCCAAGAAGCTTCACGCAGTAAAAAGAGAAAAGATGATGAGGCACCAGATGGAGGACTGGTCCTACAAAGTGGGAAGTGCTTTTATTTGTCGTTGGTAGTAAGACGAGCCAATCCACCGACAGCTTCTCCACAAAGCAAATTTGCAGAAGAATAAAAATACCAGAGAACTGTGTGGGCATACAGATTTTTACAATAAACTTAAGTGGGAGACCCTCCTCCTTATGGTTCATCGTTGAAGAGGAATTGTGCATCAATTCGAGGGTGATATCTATGTTTGCATCTAAGTTTGGATGTAAAGGCCCAGGCATAATTTCCTACTGCTGTGGTGTTGTAGAGGGGGGCAAAGGCGTTGCGCCAACAAGCTCTGGCTTTATCCCATAAGCTTTTTAGAAAAGAAGCAATTATAGACATTTTACTGTTGTCTGGCGGCGCAGAAACCTACAAAGAGAAGCAATTGTAGATAAATAATTTTCTCTTTCTCTCGTCCTCTGCTATCTATGTGGCTCACTTTTCTTTCCTTTCTCTCGTCCTTTCCTCTCTTTCTTTTTCTTTAAAATAAGGTTTAAAGTGTACTTGGATGACATAATAACTGTCAGTCATCTCTCTCAATAACAATGCACATGTAGAATTCGGCTCAAGGGGACAGTGAAGTCCAAGAAGCTTCATGCAGTAAAAAGAAAAAAGATGACGAGGCATCAGATGGAGAACTGGTCCTGCAAAGTTGGAAGCGCTTTTATTTGTCGTTGGTAGTAAGACGAGCCAATCCACTGGCAGCTTCTCCGCGAAGCAAATCTGCAGAAGAATAAAAATACCAGAGAACTGTATGGGCATAAAGACTTTTACAACAAACTTAAGTGGGAGACCCTTCTCCTTCTGGTTCATCGTCGAAGAGGAATTGTGCACCAATTCGGGAGCGATCTCTATGTTTGCTTCTGAGTTTGGATGTAAAGGCCCGAGCATAATTTCTTGCTGCTGCGGTGTTGTGGAGGGAGGCATAGGTGTTGCGCCAACAAGCTGTGAATAATTATCACAGTGGCTTTATTCCATAAGCCTTTTAGAAAAGAAGCAATGATAGACATTTTACTGTCGTCCGGCGGCATAGAAACCTGCAAAGAGAAGCCATTGTAGATAAATAATTTTCATTCTCTCGTCCTCTGCTGTCTACGTGGATCACTTTTCTTCTCTTTCTCTCGTCCTTTCCTCTCTTTGTTTTTATTTAAAACAAGGTTTAAAGTCTACTTGGATGACATAATAACTGTTAGTCATCTATCCCAATACCATTGCACATGTAGAATTCGGCTCAAGAGGACAGTGGAGTCGAAGGAGCTTCATGCAGTAAAAAGAAAAACGATGACAAGGCACCAGATGGAGGACTGAGCCTGCGAAGTTGGAAGCACTTTTATCTGTCATTGGAAGTAAGACGAGCCAATCCGCCAGCAGATTCTCCAAGAGGCAAAACTGCAGACTTATAAAAAACTAGAGAACTGTGTGGGCGTACAGAGTTTTACAACAAACTTAAGTGGGAGACCCTCCTCCCTCTGGTTCATCGTCGAAGAGGAATTGTGCATCAATTCGAGTGCCATCTCTATGTTTGCTTCTGAGTTTTGATGTAACACAATTTGCTGCTGCTGCGATGTTGTGGAGGGAGGCATAGGTGTTGCACCAACAAGCTGCAAAATAATTGTCGTAGTGGTTTTATCCTATAAGCCTTTTAGAAAAGAAGCAATTAAAGTCATTTTACCATCGTCCGGTGACACAAAAACCTGCAAAGAGAAGCCATTATAGATAAATAATTTTCTCCTTCTCACCTCCTCCGCTTTCTACGTTGCTCACTTTTCTTCTCTTTCTCTCGTCATTTTCTCTCTTTCTTTTTCTTTAAAACTAGGTTTAATGTGTACTTGGATGACATAATAACTATCAATCATCTCTACCAATACCATTGCACATGTAGATTTCGGCTCGACAGGATAGTGAAGTCCAAGAAGCTTCATGCAGTAAAAAGAAAAAAGATGATGAGACACCAGATGGAGGACTGGTCCTGCAAAGTTGGAAGCACTTTTATTTGTCGTTGGTAATAAGAAGAGCCAATCCACCAGCAGTTTCTCCAGGAAGGAAATCTGCAGAAGAATAAAAATACCAGATAACTGTATGGACATACAGATTTTTACAACAAACTTAAGTTGGAGACCCTCTTCCCCTTGGTTCATCGTCGAAGAGGAACTGTGCATCAATTCGGGAGCGATCTCTATGTTTGCTTCTGAGTTTGGATGTAAAGGCCCAGGCACAATTTGCTGCTGCTGCAGTGTTGTGGAGGGAGGTATAGGTGTTGCACTAACAAGCTGTGAAATAATTATCACAGTGGCTTTATCCCATAAGCCTTTTAGAAAAGAAGCAATTATATACATTTTACTATCGTCCGACAGCACAGAAACCTGAAAAGAGAAGCCATTATAGATAAGTAATTTTCTCTTTCTCTCGTCCTCTGCTTTCTACGTTGCACACTTTTCTTCTCTTTGTCTCATCCTCTGCTTTCTACGTTGCTCACACTTCTTCTCTTTCTCTCGTTGTCTGCTTTCTACGTTGCTCACTTTTCTTCTCTTTCTTTCGTCATCTGCTTTCTACGTTGCTCACTTTTCTTCTCTTTCTGTCGTCCTTTCCTCTCTTTCTTTTGCATTAAAACTAGGTTTAAAGTATACTTGGATGAAATAATAACTGTTAGTCATCTCTACCAATACCATTTCACATGTATAATTCGGCTCAAGAGGACAGTGAAGGCCAGGAAGTTTCGTGGAGTAAAAAGAAAAAAATGACGAGGCACCAGATGAAGGACTGGTCCTGCGAAGTTGAAAGCGCTTTTATTTGTTGTTGTAAGTAAGACGAGCCAATCCGCCAGCAGATTCTCAAAGATGCAAATCTGCACAAGAATAAAAATACTAGAGAACTGTATGGGCATATAGATATTTACAGCAAACTTTAGTGGGAGACCCTCCTCCCTTTGGTTCATCGTCGAAGAGAAACTGTGCATCAATTCGGGACCGAACTCTATGTTCGCTTCTAGTTTGGATGTAAAGGCCCATGCACAATTTCCTCCGGCTGCGGTGTTGTGGATGGAGGCAGAGGTGTTGTGCTAACAAGCTATGAAATAATTATCACAGGCTTTATCCCATAAGCTTTTTAGAAAAGAAGCAATTATAGTCATTTTACTGTCGTCCGGTGTTGCAGAAACCTGCCAAGAGAAGCCATTATAGATAAATAATTTTCTCTCTCTCATCCTCTGCTTTCTACGTTGCTCACTTTTCTTCCTTTCCCACCTTTCTTTTTCTTTAAAACTAGGTTTAAAGTGCAATTGTATTTATCTAATAATCGTCAGTCATCTCCACCAATATCATTGTAAATGTTGATTTCGGCTCAAGAGGATAGTGAAGTCCAAGAAGCTTCATGCAGAAAAAAGATGACGAGACACCAGATGGAGGACTGGTCATGCGAAGTTGGAAGTGCTTTTATTTGTCGTTGGTAGTAAGACGAGCCAATCCACTGGCAACTTCTCCACGAATGAAATCTGCAGAAGAATAAAAATACCAAAGAACTGTGTGGGCATACAGATTTTTACAACAAACTTAAGTTGGAGACCCTCCTCCCTTTGGTTCATCGTCGAAGAGGAACTGTGCATCAATTTGGGAGCAATCTCTATGTTTGCTTCTGAGTATAGATGTAAAGGTTCGGGCACAATTTGCTGCTGCTGCGGTGTTGTGGAGGGAGGCATAGGTGTTGCACCAACAAGCTGTGAAATAATCATAATGGCTTTATCCCATAAGCCTTTTAGAAAAGAAGCTATTATATACATTTTACTGTCGTCCATCGGCACACAAACTTGCAAATAGAAGCCACTATAGATAAATAATTTTCTCTTTCTCTGGTTCTCTGCTTTCTACGTTGCTCACTTTTCTTCTCTTTCTGTCGTCCTTTGCTTTCTACGTTGCTCACTTTTCTTCTCTTTCTCTCGTTCTCTGCTTTCTACGTGGCTCACTTTTCTTCTCTTTCTCTTGTCCTTTTCTCTCTTTCTTTTTGTTCAAAACAAGTTTTAAAGTGTACTTGGATGACATAATAACAGTCAGTCATCTCTCCCCATAACATTGCACATATATGATTCAACTCAAGAGGACAGTGAAGTCCAAACAGCTTCATGCAGTAAAAAGAAAAAAGATGATGAGGCACCAGATGGAGGACTAGTCCTGCAAAGTTGGAAGCGCTTTTATTTGTCGTTGGTTGTAAGACGAGCCAATCCACCGACAGCTTCTCCACGAAGCAAATCTGCAGAAGAATAAAAATACTATAGAACTATATGGACATATAGATTTTTACAACAAACTTAAGTGGGAGACCCTCTCCTTCCGTTTCATCGTCGAAGAGGAACTGTGCATCAATTCAGGAGCGATCTCTATGTTTGCTTCTGAGTTTGGATGTAAAGGCCTGAGCATAATTTCCTGCTGCTTTGTTGTTGTGGAGGGAGGCATAGCTGTTGCGCCAATAAGCTGTGAAATAATGATCACAGTAGCTTTATCCCATAAGCCTTTTAGACAAGAAGCAATTATAGACATTTTACTGTCGTCCTGCGGCGGAGAAACCTGCAAAGGGAAGCAATTGCAGATAAATAATTTTTTCTTTCTCTCGTCCTCTGCTTTATATGTGGCTCACCTTTCTTCTCTTTCTCTTGTCCTTTCATCTCTTTCCTTTTCTTTAAAACAAGGTTTAAAGTGTACTTGGATGACATAATAAGTGTGAGTCATCTCTATCAATAAGATTGCACAAGTAGAATTCGACTCAAGAGGACAGTGAAGTCCTAGCAGCTTCATGCAGTAAAAAGAAAAAAGATGACGAAGACCAGATGGAGGACTAGTCCTGCAAAGTTGGAAGTGCTTTTATTTGTCGTTGGTTGTAAGTCGAGCGAATCCACCGGCGGCTTCTCCACGAAGCAAATCTGCAGAAGAATAAAAATACTAGAGAACTGTATGGAGATATAGATTTTTACAACAAACTTTAGTGGGAGACCCTCCTCTGGTTCATCGTCGATGAGGAACTGTGCATCAATTTGGGAGTGATCTCTATGTTTGTTTCTGAGCTTGGATGTAAAGGCCTATGCACAATTTGCTGCTGCTGCGGTGTTGTGAGGGGTGGCATAGGTGTTACACCAACAAGCTTTGAAATAATTATCAAGGTGGCCTTATGCCAAAAGCCTTTTAGAAAAGACACAATTATAGACATTTTACTGTCGTCCTGCGGCATAGAAACCTGCAAAGAGAATCAATTATAGATAAATAATTTTCTTTGTCTCTCATCCTTTGCTTTCTACATTGTTCCCCTTTCTTTTATTTCTCTCGTCCTCTGCTATCTACGTTGCTCACTTTTCTTATCTTTCTCTCGTCCTTTTCTCTCTTTCTTTTTCTTTTAAACTAGGTTTAAAGTGTACTTGGATGACATAATAACTGTCACTCATCTCTATCAATAACATTTCACATGTAGAATTCGGCTCAAGAGGACAGTGAAGTCCAAGAAGCTTCATGTAGTAAAAAGAAAAAAATGACGAGGCACCCAACGGAGGATTGGTTCTGCAAAGTTGGAAGCGCTTTTATTTGTCGTTGGTATAAGATGAGCCAATCCACCGACAGCTTCTCCATGAAGCAAATCTGCAGAAGAATAAAAATACCATAGAACTATATGTGCATAGAGATTTTTACAACAAACATAAGTAGGAGACCCTCCTCCTTCCGGTTCATCGTCGAATAGGAATTGTGCATTAATTCGGAAGCGATCTCTATGTTTGCTTCTGAGTTTGGATGTAAAGGCCTGGGCAAAATTTCCTGCTGCTGCGTTGTTGTCGAGGGAGGCATTGGTGTTGTGCCTAAAAGTTGTGAAATAATTATCACAGTGGCTTTATCCCATAAGCCTTTTAGAAAAGAAGCAATTATAGACATTTTACTGTCATCCGGCGGTGCAGAAACCTGCAAGCAATTGTAAACAAAAATTTTTTTCTTTCTCTCGTCCTCTGCTTTCTACGTGGCTCACTTTTCTTCTCTTTCTCTTGTCCTTTCCTCTCTTTCTTTATCTTTAAAACAAGGTTTAAAGTGTACTTGGATGACATAATAACTGTAAGTCTTCTCTCCCAATAACATTACACATATAGAATTCAGCTCAAGAGGAAAGTGAAGTCTAAGCAGCTTAATGCAGTAAAAAGAAAAAGATGACGAGGCACAGATGGAGGACTAGTCCTGCAAAGCAGGAAGCGCTTTTATTTGTCGTTGGTTGTAAGATGAGCCAAACCACCGATAGCTTCTCCACGATGCAAATCTGCAGAAGAATAAAAATACCTGAGAACTGTATGGACATATAGATTTTTACAACAAACTTAAGTGGGAGACCTTCCTCTGGTTTATCGTCGATGAGGAACTGTGTATCAATTCAGGAGCGATCTCTATGTTTGCTTTTGAGTTTAGATGTAAAGGCCCAGACACAATTTGCTGCTGCTGCGGTGTTGTGAGGGGTGGCATAAGTTTTGCACCAACAAGCTGTGAAATAATTATCACAGTGGCTTTATCCCATAAGCCTTTTAGAAAAGAAGCAATTATAGACATTTTACTAGCAAAGATAATCCATTATAGATAAATAATTTTCTATGTCTCTCATCCTTTGCTTTCTACATTGCTCCCCTTTCTTTTGTTTCTCTTGTCATCTGCTTTCTACGTTGCTCACTTTTCTTCTCTTTCTCTCGTCCTTTCCTCTCTTTGTTTTTCTTTAAAACTAGGTTTAAAGTGTACAGATGACATAATAATTGTCAGTCATCTCTACCAATACCGTTGCACATGTAGAATTCAGCTGAAAAGGACAATGAAGTCCAAGAAGCTTCATGTAGTAAAAAGAAAAAAGATGACAAGACACCCGATGGAGGAGTGGTTCTACAAAGTTGGAAGCGCTTTTATTTGTCATTGGGAGTAAGACGAGCCAATTCGCCGGCAGCTTCTCCATGAGGCAAATCTGTAGAAGAATATAAATACCAGAGAACGGTATGAGCATCCAGATTTTTACAACAAACTTAAGTGGGAGACCCTCCTCTGGTTAATCGTGGAAGAGGAACTGTGAGTCAATTCGGGACCGATCTCTATGTTTGCTTATGAGTTTGGATGTAAAGTTCAGGCACAATGTCCTGTTGTTCCGGTGTTGTGGAGGGAGGCATAGGTATTGCGCCAACAGCTTTGAAATAATTATCACAGTGGCCTTATCCCATAAGTCTTTTAGAAAAGAAGCAGTTATATACATTTTACTGTAGTCCGACGGCACAGAAACCTGCAAGGAGAAGCAATTGTAGATAAATAATACTTTCTTTCTCTCGTCCTCTGCTTTCTACGTGGCTCACTTTTTTTCTCTTTCACTTGTCTTTTCCTCTTTTTTTTTTTTTAAAAACAAGGTTTAAAGTGTACTTGGATGACATAATAACTGTCAGTCATCTTTCCCAATAACATTGCACATATAGGATTCAACTCCAGAGGATAGTGAAGTCCAAGTAGCTTCATACAGTAAAAAGAAAAAAGATGATGAGGCACCAGATGGAGGACTAGTCCTGCAAAGTTGGAAGCTCTTTTATTTGTCGTTGGTTGTAAGATGAGCCAATCCACCACCGACAGCTTCTCCACGAAGCAAATCTGCAAAAGAATAAAAATACTAGAAAATTGTATGGACATATAGATTTTTACAACAAACTTAAGTGGGAGACCCTCCTCTGGTTCATCGTCGATGAGGAACTGTGCATCAATTCGGGAGCGATCTCTATGTTTGCTTTTGATTTTGGATGTAAAGGCCCAAACACAATTTGCTGCTGCTGCGGTGTTGTGAGGTGTGGCATAGGTGTTGCACCAACAAGATGTGAAATAATTATCACAGTGGCTTTATCCCATAAGCCTTTTAAAAAAGAAGCAATTATAGACATTTTACTAGCAAAGAGAATCCATTATAGATAAATAATTTTCTATGTCTCTCATCCTCTGCTTTCTACGTTGCTCCCCTTTCTTTTGTTTCTCTTGTCATCTGCTTTCTACGTTGCTCACTTTTCTTCTCTTTCTCTCGTCCTTTCCTCTCTTTGTTTTTCTTTAAAACTAGGTTTAAAGTGTATAGATGACATAATAATTGTCAGTCATCTCTACCAATACCGTTGCACATGTAGAATTCAGCTGAAGAGGACAGTGAAGTCCAAGAAGCTTCATGTAGTAAAAAGAAAAAAGATGACAAGACACCCGATGGGGGACTGGTTCTGCGAAGTTGGAAGCGCTTTTATTTGTCATTGGGAGTAAGACGAGCCAATTCGCCGACAGCTTCTCCATGAGGCAAATCTGTAGAAGAATATAAATACCGGAGAACGGTATGGGCATCTAGATTTTTACAACAAACTTAAGTGGGAGACCCTCCTCTGATTCATTGTGGAAGAGGAACTGTGAGTCAATTCGGGACCGATCTCTATGTTTGCAATAACATTGCACATATAGGATTCAACTCCAGAGGACAGTGAAGTCCAAGCAGCTTCATGTAGTAAAAAGAAAAAAGATGATGAGGCACCAGATGGAGGACTAGTCTTGCAAAGTTGGAAGCGCTTTTATTTGTCGTTGGTTGTAAGATGAGCCAATCCACCACCGACAGCTTCTCCACGAAGCAAATCTGCAGAAGAATAAAAATACTAGAAAACTGTATGGACATATAGATTTTTACAACAAACTTAAGTGGGAGACCCTCCTCTGGTTCATCGTCGATGAGGAACTGTGCATCAATTCGGAAGCGATCTCTATGTTTGTTTTTGAGTTTGGATGTAAAGGCCCAGACACAATTTGCTGCTGATGCGGTGTTGTGAGGGGTGGCATAGGTGTTGCACCAACAAGCTGTGAAATAATTATCACAGTGGCTTTATCCCATAAGCCTTTTAGAAAAGAAGCAATTATAGACATTTTACTGTCGTCCGGCGGCGCAGAAACCTGCAAAGAGAATTCATTATAGATAAATAATTTTCTCTGTCTCTCATCCTCTGCTTTCTACGTTGCTCTCCTTTCTTTTGTTTCTCTCATCCTCTGCTTTCTACGTTGCTCACTTTTCTTCTCTTTCTCTCATCCTTTCCTCTCTTTGTTTTTCTTTAAAACTAGGTTTAAAGTGTACAGATGACATAATAAATGTCAGTCATCTCTACCAATACCATTGCACATGTAGAATTCAGCTGAAGAGGACAGTGAAGTCCAAGAAGCTTCATGCAGTAAAAAGAAAAAAGATGACAATACATCAGATGGAGGACTGGTCCTGCGAAGTTGGAAGCACTTTTATTTGTCATTGGGAGTAAGACTAGCCAATTCGTCGACAGCTTCTCCACGAAGCAAATCTACAGTAGAATATAAAGACCAGAGAACGGTATCGGCATACAGATTTTTACAACAAACTTAAGTGGGAGACCCTCCTCCCTCTGGTTCATCGTCGAAGAGGAACTGTGCGTCAATTCGGGACCGATCTCTATGTTTGCTTCTAAGTTTGGATGTAAAGGCCGGGCAAAGTGTCCTGCTGTTGCGGTGTTGTGGAGGGAGGCATAAGTGTTGCGCCAACAGCTGTGAAATAATTATCACAGTGGCCTTATCCCATAAGCCTTTTAGAAATGAAGCAATTATAGATATGTTACTGTCGTCCGGCGGCACAGAAACCTGCAAAGAGAAGCCATTATAGATAAGTAATTTTTTATTTCTCTCGTCCCCTGCTTTCTACGTTGCCCACTTTTCTTCTATTTCTCTCGTCCTCTGCTTTCTATGTTGCTCACTTTTCTTCTCTTTCTCTCGTCCTTTCCTCTCTTTCTTTTTCTTTAAGGCCAAGTTTGATGGCACCGACTTTTTAGAGGGGGAACTTTTTCTAGGGGAAAATCTCCATGGAAAAATGTCAGAAGGGTAAAATTCCCAAAGAACCACATTTGCATTATTGGGGCTACATCCTGCTGCAACAAGAATTGATCCACTTGAACTACAAGGAAAATGAAACTGAAACTATAAAAGGATGACAAACTTGTCACATTTATGACCCATTCTGTACAACAAACATACGATGCATAGCTTTGAAAGCAGACGGTTGATTCTGTGGGCTGGACATTGTTCGTGCTTCCAACCTCAAGTAGCCAGGTGCATACAGTTCCATCTGATGAAGAAGTAGCCAAACGATGTCCACAATGATCAAATGTTAAAGCTGATATTGATGCTAAAGCATAAGGGGCAGGAACATTTGCAGCAGGAAGAATGCCATAAGTGCAGAAGGCCAAAAAACATTTCATAAAAAAACAACAATTTCTAGGCAGCAAAGTGGCAGGTCAAAGGATCAAAACTTAGCATTGTCCAACATTCAAGAGGCCAACATGAATAGCAAAACTGTACCAACTTTCCCTTTCCAAATGGTCAGATCAAATATGATGCATACTTCAACACTTGAGTTGAATCAATTTGTTCAGTAGCAGATGGGCTTAGGCTCAGTTCATGGACAAAACGTATGTGTAAACAAACGTACGTGAAAATGTATGTGTAAACAAAATTGACAATACTAACTTGCATTTCAATTGTAAGAATAATGACTGGCCAATAACAAACAGTTTTTTTATCACACATGCATGTGCATTAATAAATCAATAAATTAAAAGACGAATTTTCATCAAAAATATTTAAAATATGCCAGTTCTGCTCAAATGAATTTTCATCAAAATTTTTAATATCAAACAACTATACTACTATGGGTACAGAGGTTGGTGGTAAGAAAAATATGTAAAAGATGCAAAGATCCCATTGATACCAACGTTTATCATTCATTTTGATCTCTATTGGTAAACAAAATATTGCAGGTTTTCAGATTTTTTCGGGATCAACTAGGTGAAGGTCTATCATATCCAGTTTCTTTGAGCAGAACTGGCATTAAGGATGACCAATAAATTATAGCTGAGGCGACAAGCAAGAAATAAAAAGTAAGAACTGAAGAAACAAATTTTTAAACGCAGGTTTGAGTGTATGAAACTATGAATGTATAAGGAATCATGTCTACGTATCCAAGAACAGAATTCTTGTTTCGGCCAGAAGGCTAACCTTGCTGATATTTAAAGGATTGGCAGAGTCATGTTCAAGAAAAAAAGCATGTTTCAAAAGTTCATGTAACTAGAAAGTTCAGATATTTTAAAGAAGAAAGCACTGGCTCAGTCCTTATTCTGCTTTGATAAAATGTATTGCTCCAAGGAAAGCCAGTTTTCAATATACTTCCAACATAAGCAGATTTAGGTGAATGTTCAAAGTCTGCGTGCAACATAAGATTCTAGGAATTCATTACCAGGTTGGAGAAAGGGAGGTCGCAGTGATTGGTAACGGGCGTCAACTTCATGAATGTATAAAAATTATTCAATCTCCTGTTGCACTGCTATGGGCAATACCCCAATCATCTCTGCCTGGCCTCTTCTCCCTCCTCCCTCTCTCAAGCAGTTTATAGGACAAGATGAACTCCTAATGGGTCCCCTTCCACGTCAATGAAAACATGACAAGGTGGGACTGCAGGTCCCATTCCACTAACTCTCAAAGAGATGTCCCAAAGTTGAAGTTAATAGGTTTGGTAGTGAGGTCCTATGGGGCCTGGAAGAATGTGAATGAGACGGATCAGATCTAAATCTACCAGCTGTTCTGACGCATTGAGATCTTAAGAAATCAGATATAAAACCAAATCCAGGAGAGCTGACTTTTATATATGATTCAATTCCTAAATTATGTTGAAAAGTCTTCTTAAAACAAGAACAGATATCAGAGGAAAACCTTCTCGAGTACCCTGCAACAACATCTTACAGCCTATAATGAAACTGAACTGTGGGAGTTAGCAGGATTATAATTCTAACAAGGTACTTTTCTCTTGATAAAAGCAGTGAGCATTAAACAGGTCTCCAAACCGCTGAATGAGACATTTTTTTATTGTTATCAGAAGAAAAATGGATACTAGTGGGGACAGTTTCGTGCATTTAAGAAGAGGGTCACACTTGGGGACCAATGCTATCGGGGGAAATTAGATAAAGTCTGTCACAGCGTTATGTAATATTTGCACACAAGATTCTTACATCTGCCAAAAGCCCAAAACACGGTAACAGACTTTATAAATGTGGTGAAGCTATGTGCTAAGCATGTGTTAGGCTTACCAACATTAAGACAGATGAAAAAGAAAAACAGAAACCAACGAAAGAAGTATACAAAAAGCCCATGCCAAAAGGCAGAAAGAGTTTTTATCTTCATGTAGGGAAACCCAACCCAACTCAATGAAGAATCAGAAAAGAAAGAAATAAGTGAACAACAAAAGCCCATGACAAATAAGAGCAGTTAACAAACGAACCATGAGGTTTGAACGGTGAAAATATAAAATATATCAAAAAGAAGCAAAAGAGGGGATGGCAATTTCACCTACTTTTATCTGAAACAATCCAAGCTCAAAATTTCTGAGAGGAAAAGAGGGAAACAGTAGAGGGGATGTGGAAGACATGGAGGGAATGAACGAGGGGAATGGATATATATAAAGAGGCAAGAACAGAGAGAGGAAGAGATAGCGAGGGTTATCTGCAAAGACAATCATGGAAAGAAAGCAGGATAAAAGGCGTTTTGGGCGGTTGCATGATGATGATGATCATGAAGGGGATGCCGAGCATGGAGTCAGACTCATCACCATCATCACATGCCTCCCTGTCTTCTGAACATAAAATCTTCGTCATCATAGAATAGGGAAAACGCAAAATAGGCAGAGAGAGGTTGACGTACCTCAACTTCTTCGGAAGACCACGATGACGGCTCAACTTGTTAGAAACACCACGACGACGGCTGGAGGCTGAGCAGCGGCGGTGGTGGAGAGAACAGTGAGCGGTCGGGCGAGTGATCAAAGAGGAACAAGAGTGAGGAAGAAGCCCTAACGGGCAAAAAAATTATCTGCGCAAAAAAGTCAGACCCTCCAGGGTCCGACTTTTTTCCAGGGAAAAATTACCCTGGATCAACCTTTTTACCCGAGAAAAGTTACCGATGTTTGATAACACCGGTTGAAATCGTACATTTTTTTCATGTTTTTCCTCTTCAACAGTGTTTCCCCCAGCCATCAAACGTGACCTAAAACTTGGTTTAAAGTGTAGTTGGATGACAAAATAACTATCAGTCATCTCTACCAATACCATTGCACTTGTTGAATTCGGCTGAAGAGGGCAGTGAAGTCCAAGAAGCTTTGATGCAGTAAAAAAAAAAAAAGATGACGAGGCACTAGATGAAGGACTGGGCCTGCGAAGTTGGAAGCACTTTTATTTGTCATTGGGAGTAAGACGAGCCAATTCGCCGGCAGCTTCTCCACGAAGCAAATCTACAGTAGAATATAGAGACCAGAGAACGGTATCGGCATACAGATTTTTACAACAAACTTAAGTGGGAGACCCTCATCCCTCTGGTTCATCGTCGAAGAGGAACTGTGTGTCAATTCGGGACCGATCTCTATGTTTGCTTTTGAGTTTGGATGTAAAGGCCAGGCAAAGTGTCCTGCTGTTGCGGTGTTGTGGAGGAAGGCATAGGTGTTGCGCCAACAGCTGTGAAATAATGATCACAGTGGCCTTATCCCATAAGCCTTTTAGAAATGAAGCAATTATAGATATGTTACTGTCGTCCGGCGGCACAGAAACTTGCAAAGAGAAGCCATTATAGATAAGTAATTTTTTATTTCTCTCGTCCTCTGCTTTCTACGTTGCCCACTTTTCTTCTATTTCTCTCGTCCTCTGCTTTCTATGTTGCTCACTTTTCTTCTCTTTCTCTCGTCCTTTCCTCTCTTTCTTTTTCTTTAAGGCCAAGTTTGATGGCACCGATTTTTTAGAGGGGGAACTTTTTTTAGGGGAAAATCTCCATGGAAAAATGTCAGAAGGGTAAAATTCCCTTCTTCTTGTTTCAGACCATGTTTGATGGTCTGGAACTTTTTTGAAGGGGAAAAATGCCTAGTTTGATAGGTAGGGAAAATTTTTCAAGAAAAAAATTTTTGACCGTTTTTTGTCATGGTAAAAAACAGCAACTGATCGTGCACCACCTACACACATCATGCAATTCAGCCACAGAAAAAATATTTAAAGCCATTCAATAAAACCCTGTGTAATGTACAACATAAACGCTACATCGTTCAAAGCCACTGGAATCATCTACAAGTTACTTGGTACGTTACCTCCAGCACCAATGAGCGCCAAGAAGACATTCTCTCTGTTTGTCTGTCCCATTTTTCCTACCAGAACTTAACACGAGTCCTGCACCCTAGCCAATGCTGTGGGCCTATTTGGCAAGCCTAGTGCCTCCTAATGTATCCCAAAGAACCACATTTGCATTATTGGGGCTACATCCTACTGCAACAAGAATTGATCCACTTGAACTGCAAGGAAAATGAAACTGAAACTATAAAAGGATGACAAACTTGTCACATTTATGACCCATTCTGTACAACAAACATACAATGCATAGCTTTGAAAGCAGACGGTTGATTCTGTGGGCTGGACATTGTTCGTGCTTCCAACCTCAAGTAGCCAGGTGCATACAGTTCCATCTGATGAAGAAGTAGCCAAACAATGTCCACAATGATCAAATGTTAAAGCTGATATTGATGCTAAAGCATAAGGGGCAGGAACATTTGCAGCAGGAAGAATGCCATAAGTGCAGAAGGCCAAAAAACATTTCATAAAAAAACAGCAATTTCTAGGCAACAAAGTGGCAGGTCAAAGGATCAAAACTTAGCATTGTCCAACATTCAAGAGGCCAACATGAATAGCAAAACTGTACCAACTTTCCCTTTCCAAATGGTCAGAACAAATATGATGCATACTTCAACACTTGAGTTGAATCAATTTGTTCAGTAGCAGATGGGCTTAGGCTCAGTTCATGGACAAAACGTATGTGTAAACAAACGTACGTGAAAACGTATGTGTAAACAAAATTGACAATACTAACTTGCATTTCAATTGTAAGAATAATGACTGGCCAATAACAAACAGTTTTTTTTATCACACATGCACGTGCATTAATAAACCAATAAATTAAAAGATGAATTTTCATCAAAAATATTTAAAATATGCCAGTTCTGCTGGTAAACAAAATATTGCTGGTTTTCAGATTTTTTCGGGATCAACTAGGTGAAGGTCTATCATATCCAGTTTCTTTGAGCAGAACTGGCATTAAGGATGACCAATAAATTATAGCTGAGGCGACAAGCAAGAAATGAAAAGTCAGAACTGAAGAAACAAATTTTTAAACGCAGGTTTGAGTGTATGAAACTATGAATGTATAAGGAATCATGTCTACGTACCCAAGAACAGAATTCTTGTTTCGGCCAGAAGGCTAACCTTGCTGATATTTAAAGGATTGGCAGAGTCATGTTCAAGAAAAAAAGCATGTATCAAAAGTTCATGTAACTAGAAAGTTCAGATATTTTAAAGAAGAAAGCACTGGCTCAGACCTTATTCTGCTTTGATAAAATGTATTGCTCCAAGGAAAACCAGTTTTCAATATACTTCCAACATAAGCAGATTTAGGTGAATGTTCAAAGTCTACGTGCAACATAAGATTCTAGGAATTCATTACCAGGTTGGAGAAAGGGAGGTCGCAGTGATTGGTAATGGGCGTCAACTTCATGAATGTATAAAAATTATTCAATCTCCTGTTGCACTGCTATGGGCAATACCCCAATCATCTCTGCCTGGCCTCTTCTCCCTCCTCCCTCTCTCAACCAGTTTATAGGACAAGATGAACTCCTAATGTGTCCCCTTCCACGTCAATGAAAACAGGACAAGGTGGGACTGCAGGTCCCATTCCACTAACTCTCAAAGAGATGTCCCAAAGTTGAAGTTAATAGGTTTGGTAATGAGGTCCTATGGGGCCTGGAAGAATGTGAATGAGACGGATCAGATCTAAATCTACCAGCTGTTCTGACACATTGAGATCTTAAGAAATCAGATAGAAAACCAAATCCAGGAGAGCTGACTTTTATATATGATTCAATTCCTAAATTATGTTGAAAAGTCTTCTTAAAACAAGAACAGATATCAGCAGGAAAACCTTCTCGAGTACCCTGCAACAACATCTTACAGCCTATAATGAAACTGAACTGTGGGAGTTAGCAGGATTAGAATTCTAACAAGGTACTTTTCTCTTCATAAAAGCAGTGAGCATTAAACGGGTCTCCAAACCGCTGAATGAGACATTTTTTTATTGTTATCAGAAGAAAAATGGATACTAGTGGGGACAGTTTCGTGCATTTAAGAAGAGGGTCACACTTGGGGACCAATGCTACCGGGGGAAATTAGATAAAGTCTGTCACAGCGTTATGTAATATTTGCACACAAGATTCTTACATCTGCCAAAAGCCCAAAACACGGTGACAGACTTTATAAATGTGGTGAAGCTATGTGCTAAGCATGTGTTAGGCTTACCAACATTAAGACAGATGAAAAAGAAAAACAGAAACCAACGAAAGAAGTAGACAAAAAGCCCATGCCAAAAGGCAGAAAGAGTTTTTATCTTCATGTAGGGAAACCCAACCCAACTCAATGAAGAATCAGAAAAGAAAGAAATAAGTGAACAACAAAAGCCCATGACAAATAAGAGCAGTTAACAAACGAACCATGAGGTTTGAACGGTGAAAATATAAAATATATCAAAAAGAAGCAAAAGAGGGGATGGCAATTTCACCTACTTGTATCTGAAACAATCCAAGCTCAAAATTTCTGAGAGGAAAAGAGGGAAACAGTAGAGGGGATGTGGAAGACATGGAGGGAATGAACGAGGGGAATGGATATATATAAAGAGGCAAGAACAGAGAGAGGAAGAGATAGCGAGGGTTATCTGCAAAGACAATCATGGAAAGAAAGCAGGATAAAAGGCGTTTTGGGCGGTTGCATGATGATGATGATCATGAAGGGGATGCCGAGCATGGAGTCAGACTCATCACCATCATCACATGCCTCCCTGTCCTCTGAACATAAAATCTTCGTCATCATAGAATAGGGAAAACGCAAAATAGGGAGAGAGAGGTTGGCGTACCTCAACTTCTTCGGAAGACCACGACGACGGCTCAACTTGTTAGAAACACCACGACGACGGCTGGAGGCTGAGCAGTGGTGGTGGTGGAGAGAATAGTGAGCGGTCGGGCGAGTGATCAAAGAGGAACAAGAGTGAGGAAGAAGCCCTAACGGGCAAAAAAATTATCTGCGCAAAAAAGTCGGACCCTGACACCGGTTGAAATCGTACATTTTTTTCATGTTTTTCCTCTTCAACAGTGTTTCCCCCAGCCATCAAACGTGACCTAAAACTTGGTTTAAAGTGTAGTTGGATGACAAAATAACTATCAGTCATCTCTACCAATACCATTGCACTTGTTGAATTCGGCTGAAGAGGGCAGTGAAGTCCAAGAAGCTTTGATGCAGTAAAAAAAAAAGATGACGAGGCACTAGATGAAGGACTGGGCCTGCGAAGTTGGAAGCACTTTTATTTTTCGTTGGGAGTAAGACGAGCCAATCTGGCGGTAGCTTTTCCACGGAGCAAATCTGCACAAGAATAAAAATACCAATGAACTGTATGGGCATACAGATTTGCTTGGTCGCACTGGTTTCTTTCGTTTTCTTGATGTATGCACATACTGTTCTCTAGGGGCAAGAAACAATACTTCTTGGGCTGATTGTAACATGTTTTACTTGGTGCAAAGTTTGCTCGAGTATTTGGGGAGGAGACGATCGGATACAACCTAAGGCAGTGTATGTTTGATTTGTTTTCAGCGTGAAAAACCAAACACTTGTCTTCAGAGGACGTCCTGTTCCACTGATCTGAAGAATAATAATCAAAATCAAACAAGTGATCATATGTACCCATCAACAAACCCATTTCTTCAGTAGATCTGGATTTTAGACCTGGTTGAATCCAATAATTATATCAAGATCTTATTAAACCCAAATTGTGGAATCGCAATACAATCATAAGTTGCAGAGGGCAGTGGCAGAGATACATGGGGCGGGGCTGACGTGAGTGTCCATACTCCTTTGGCTTGTGACTTGAGCATTGGGGAGTCAACGGATCCGTTATACCCTTAACTATATCTGTTTTTTCAGATTTTCACAAGTGTAGACTATCTATTGTTAATTAGGTTATTATAAATTGAAACCTAAGTCTCTTCTTTGTTTTAGTGAGGTAAGGGTGAAAGCTACAGAAAATTTACGGGATCACCCAAAGCATTGAAGTGGTTGTTGAATGAAAAAGATTTTAATTCAGGGTGAGAAGCTGATAAAAAACTTGCCAGTTTGGCTCTTATAAGCAACTGAAAAAAATTACGATTTTGGCTCCATCACTGCAATATATAGTGGAGTCCATTACCAGCTTTTGGTTATCATCCTGGTCGCTATCTGTTGTTCTAGCTGATGGTGCAAAAGAATATGCTGCATGATCTGCCTGTAGATTAATTGTAAAGCACATTTGCAGGTACAAACTTCCAGCTATATATATATATATATGTATATGCTAAAACGTGATCCTTTTACTCTCTTTCTACTATTTTTTTTGATCTGACCTCGTAGGTAGGCCTGGGCATCGGGCCGGGACGGGCCGCGCCGGCCCGGACCTGGCCCAGCCCGCCCTCCCGACCCTCTTTCCCCTCTCGACCCCGTTTCCCCCCACCCTCCTAACCCACTTTCCCCCTCTCGACTTCCCTTCCCGCCGCCCTCCAGCTACGACGTTGGGTCCCCGCTGACGGCCCACACGTTGGAGGAGGGGGAGCGCGAGGGCGACGAAGGAGGAGGGAGAGGGGGAGCAAAGAGGGAGAGCGGGAGCGGAGTGGAGGAGGGAGAGGGGGAGTGGAGAGGGAGAGCGGGAGCGGAGAGGAGGAGAGAGAGGGAGAGGGGGAGCAAAGAGGGAAGGGAGCAAGGGACGGTGGGTGGAGTCGGGCCGGGCCGCCGCCGGGCCAGGTTTTTCCCGACCCTGCCAGATGACCAGGCCTACTCGTAGGGTAATCCTTCTCTCCAACCCACCAACCGCCCACAGTGCCCATGTCAATGTTCATTGGGCAGTGCGTGGGAAGCGAAGGGGACTGTCCACCAACTGAAAACCTACCTCCTGCCTGAACCCAGGCGTCCACCTCATCATTCTTTACACGCGTCGGGGAAAAGGCGGGAGAAAACAACAAAAAACGGCACGCGACAAAAACAGCTGCCGTCCGACCGCCAGGGCGAAGGATGCACCGGCGCCGGAGGCGTGGCGGTCAACGAACTTACGCCCCTCTCTTTCTTCACGCGACGAATCGCAGCCGATCTGCAACAGCGTGGACACCAGGTGTCACGTCCTATGGTCCAGCTTTATCCTGGAAGGAGCATGGCCCCCAACCTTCCATTCACATTTGCTATATTACCTACTTAACCTTCACCACCCCTTTAGTTTCCCCACAAAACACTTTGGCAGCCCACAGTGCCTGGTAAAAAAAGAAGTGCCAAGAAACATATTGTAAATATCAGAAAAATATATCTTCATCGATTAATGATATATATTGATATTTGGGAGTCATACCCATAATCATTTTTCTTATCCTTTTGGAGGAATATAGTGAAAAATCCAAGCCAAATAAACATTAGGTTGGTCATCTTGTTTTTCTCTAAGTAGTCGCAAGTCTGTTATTTTTGTAATTTTCTTTCTACTGTTAAAATAGTTAAATTTCAGTCTTATGCTAAAATGCAGTTTTCATCCAACCGATATTAAAAAAACATTAGAAAAGCAGTCTACTCAAATCTTGAATAAGTAAATTTTTTTCCTCATTCTTATTACCATAGAAGCTTTTGTAATTGATTCTTAAAATCAAAACATGGATAAGAGAAATGAACGAAGTAGGACATGACAACATGACTATATCTTCGACACCCATTTATCGGAAGACTCGAACAAAGCAAAAGAAAGAGTCTTTTGGAGGATTGAGAAGTGCGAGAGCAAAGAATGTTAGTGGTCTGTCACAAAGAATTGAGCAGTCTTTCACAATAGCTGCACAGTGTTGCCACGAACCGAATCCCCTCCCAAAGTACAACTGCTCAATTACCCATTAGTGACATGAAATTTCAGGGAAAAGAATGTTAGTGATCTTCCTACAACCATGTGTGTGTATATATATATAATTGAAACAGTGACTCTCAATTTAAGTGACATTTTGACACATCAATTGTGATGGATGACCCTCATTGATGGATGGCCCTCATTTGAATTTTTTTTACCGTATTTTATTTTTTTATTTGTCATGAAGGAGTATAGCTTTAGTTTTAAATTTTTGACAATTCTCAAACCAAGCAAGTTAAAAGATGCAGAATCATCAAAAGGATCATGATCGGAGGCAAGGTAGGGCTGGCAGGGCTCCTAATTCCCCCCATTCCCCCAACCCCACACCTCAATTTTTTTTAAAAAAAAATTACATGTCAACTTTTAAAAATTCATATATGAATATACAAATTTTTGAAATACTATATGATCCCTCAAGCACACCAATGTGAGGGAAGGACCCAATTAACTTCAACCGATGGACCCCAAGCGTTCTGACTTTAGTGTGCCTCAGATCCTCTGGACAGTGTATGACCATCAAGCACCTCAAGTGGATCTGAGACACTTCCCCAAGAGACACTATAAATACTTTTCAGACGTGGTTTTCGGAATCATCAGAATGAAGAGAGGCACAGGGCGGTGCAGAGCTACTCATGAACACGTAGTTTGCGTCCTCCCACGTCATTCGAGACTTTCCGCGAACTCGTTCGTTCCAAAATTCAATCGACCAGGGTCTTCAGAGGTTGCGAAACGAGGTCTCCTTCCTCTCCTCTGAGAGCTTGCCATTTTCGCCGGAGTGTTCCCTTTGGCTTTTGTTTTCATTTTCTTTGTGGCGTGCTGCTTCAGATATCTGTGCCGGTGGAAGTGAATGATAGTTAAGGGTTTGTTAAGGATTGAAGGTTTCAAGTAAGTGGGCAATCTTTCAAAAGCCCTACCTTAAAAAATATGCACAAGAAAGCAACACTTTGTAGCTTCACCAGGCAATCTTTCAAAAGCCCTACCTTAAAAAATATGCACAAGAAAGCAACACTGATCTCTCTCTCTCTCTCTGTAATATGTGATATAAACTTTAAATTATTTGATTTCCTCAGCGCTTGCAGGCTGCAGCCCCACAAATTTCCATATCTTTCCTCTTGCGACCACAAAAGGGGGAAACGCAGCTTCCAGTTCATTCACTTCCATTTTCCAAAATATTTTCCTTTTATAGACGACAGACTTAGATTTTGGGGAACTGCTTGACAGTTTACCTCAAACTAAGGCGCGTTTGAAATGGTCAAAACATCTTAACGTTCTTGGGTCAGGTCCACCTACATCCACAAAAGCAGTGATTCGGGTTTCATGATGTTGCCCTATATAACTGGACCGAGATCCACTCAAGTTCAACCATTGAATTAAGCTTTTAGAATGAGCTCCATGGGGCATACACCCCCCACGGAGACCCCAAGAATCTCTGCCCCTGATTTCTCGACTTTTCATTCACACTCGTTGGATTGATAGATAAGATATTTATACAAAGCTGCTGAACGCACATCTGATCAAGAAGATGAGGTAATTAACAAAATCTCCATACCACAAGAGCATGATATATAATTTGATACAGACAGAAACGTAACATCGGCTATCAATCTCGTCAACTTTAGCCATCTTATATGTTAGATCCACCTACATCTTGTGGGTTCAGATGTCGTTTTGAGTCAACATCTGATTATTCTTGAGTTTGAATCCAAGCTTAAATTTAAACGGATGCACTTGTTTGTTTCTAGTCTAGTATTACGAAATTAAGTCTGATACTCACCGCTCTTGTTTCATAATTATATTCTCCCAAATTCGAATTTTAGATCATTTTCGTTGTTTATTTTCATTTTCATCCTATCAATTCCTAACTATTGGCTCGTACTAGTAAAGATGTCAATATATCCAGCTTGAATCTGATATCTGTCCGAACCATTCTGAAAAAATCAGATATAAAAAAAATTAATATCCAATTCGGATTCAGGTTCAAATATACATAAATGTCTGATTAGATTCATATTTGGATTCCGATCAGATTTAGTTTTTAAAAAATATCTTCTATTCAATGCCCTACATTTTGAAAATGGGTTGGATTTGGTTCAAAATTCAGATTTGGATTGCAAAAATCAGATTCTGATTGTTAAATTGGATTTCAATTTTGGATTATGATGTGACTTTTCTTCATTTGTGTTTAAATCTGAATTTGAATCCGAGTAGAGTACCAAAAAAGCAGATACGGTTAAGAGGACAACCAATTTGAATCCGATATTGACAAGCCATGTGCCATCGCCATTCCACCATGCAAAAGCCGAACTTGAGCCTGCCTTAGTTGCAGTAAGTATTACTTATTCCCTTGAACAATGGTTTTAACTTCCTGACTTGTTTTAGCCTTTTAATGACGCTAATGGCACCAGAGATGTTCAGCATTTCC